>NC_055696.1:23011519-23331102 GCF_017639745.1 Melanotaenia boesemani | reverse complement strand
CTGGTGCAAGGCAGGGTCTCAACACGGTGCGATTCAACAGAAACAGCGCAGCTCGACCCCGCTCCATGACACAATGTATAATTGATGGGTTGCTCCACAGACGGAAACATTGCAGCTACATAAGTGTGTAATTTTCTTTATTTGTTTCTGCACAACTGTTTGTCATCTCCTACTTATAAATATACACTTTCAACACTGTTGATTTGAAAGGAGGGATGAGGGTGAACTGAGGTCTCTGCTCAACACTGGAGGCTGAGTTTGAGATCCATCCCTCTCACCGTTTTCCACCGTCCTTTCCCTGGACGTGGTTATTATTTCTGGTCAGGTTTAGATCAAAAACACCTATTTATCAGCCTAACATTAGGTTCAGTCTAATATTCAGTTTAGTGTGGAAAGTAAATATATATCCATCCATGTCCATCTATCCAAAATATAAAGGAAAAAAACTTGAGTTTGTTGTGTCTATGTTGCATCACACTGACTTTGCCCTGAAGCAAGGTTTATTTACATTTAAATTGACTGTGTACAAAAACATTTAGCTGGACCATCTGCGCTTTGAAAAGCTATTGAGCTGGTCATGGATTAACAGGCTAAAACATTTTTTTTTTTTCTAATTTAACTTATTTTTTACACAAATGATCCTTGTGTGTGAGAGGTTATAATACAGGTTATAATCTTGACACATTTTTACAAAATAATTGTTGCTTATTTAGAGACATTTTAGTGTGATGAAGGTCTGAAATACTTTTCAGTATTGTTTGTACTGCACATTTTTCTGATCTTAAAGGGGAAATTGAGGGGATAAAAACTGTATTGGCCAAATTATTAAACCCAGTGAAAATCTGGCTGAAACCCATCTATGCCTTCCTAGTTTATATTTTACAAAATAAAATGTATGCATGTGGCAGCCGGAAATATCTGTATAGATGTATTGATCTAAATCAATCTACCGTTCTCTTGAGGTCGTATACTTTCCTAGCACCAAGTTAAAGGATGGAACAAACTACGATCAGAGGTAGAACAACTGTCGTTTGGTATTTTTATCTTTCTATTTTGTTAATTTATCTTTTCTTTTCTTGAATTTCTTTAAAATCCTAAATGTATACATTCATTCTTTCTTTTTAGCCATGAAATATGTCACTTTTGGAAATGAGGCAAAAATACTTATTACATGTTTTCTGGTGAAAGCTGCATTTAGAGCTCAGTATGGAGCTGTTGCAAAGAATAATGGCCGGAGTTGTGATTCTATTCTATTCTATTTTTGCTGTTTGAGGTGTTTGTGTGTGTGTGCGTTTCCTCGGAAACACACTCAGGTAAAAGTCGATGTGTGTGTGTATGTGTGTGAGGCATGTCATTGCTTATTACATGTTTATGGAGGACTCGCTGGGCTGTTTCTGCCCTCATGGGTGCCTGACCTACCAGCTATGATCAGGTTTCATCAGAGCTGGATGGCTCACAGGACCGCAACCACTCACTTCAGTTCAGGCCTTAACTGGGGGTTAATTCCTGCTGTCCCAGCACATTCATGGATAAGTAAAAAAAAAAGAAAAAGTTTTCTTTATGGTTGGATCTCTTATTTATATTTTTAAAATTAAGTGAAATACCTGTAATGCAGATAAACACATGTTAATGTAGTTTGAATGTTATTTAAAGATATGAGCTGATTTTAGGATATTTCATTATTGAAAGACTGAATTGGAGGAATTAAAATAAGAAATATACTTAAAGGACTAGGCAACCAAACTAAAAAAAAAGCTAATTTCTTCTGAAAATAGCAGTGGATTAATTTCCCTTTATATTATCTAACCATTTCATGGTTCAAAGTGGAAAATGAAAGTTAAATGTCCCTGGAAAAAAAAACAAAGATTATGTAAACCCCAACCTAAAATATTAACTGTTATTACAATGCTGTTTCCTGTAATAGATCAGTCAGTGAGTATGTCTGTATGTTTTCACCACAAACATAGTGACCTCATTATTTACGCATCTCTCTCTCTCTCTCTCTCACACACACACACACACACACACTGGTCAAGTACTCTGGCTTTGTCCGCCTCTCAGATTAAAGCTACCGGGCTAATTTGCTGCTATGTCGCAATTCCTACATAATCCTGCTCTAATCCTCACCGACTCGATTAAACAGCCAAATCTCCAGCTCAGTATCAGGCCCTATCTGTCACACTCACCATTTACGCTTTCTCCTCCTCCTCCTCCCTTCTCCCTCATTCCACGCCCTCCCATCCACCTCAACTCTTAACAAAGCCCTCTATTATCTTTCTCTGCCTCGTCTTTTTCGCCGACTGCTTCTCTACTTTTTCCTCATGAAGTGTACCTAAGAGGCTACTGTCGCTTCCCCCCTTTGGGCTGAGATGTAATGTGTAATATGTTTCAGCCTAAACAGCTGGGTCACCTTCAGCTAGCTTTAAAACTTGCAGATTTAAAGTCATGCCTCTTTAGTCGGTCAAAAAGTAGTCTTAAACTTTTATAACTTAAACTTTTGATGTGTAAAGGTCTTGAGTCCCTCATTTCTTTAAATATTTTCCCCCAAACATGGAAAGTAATTAAGAAATGTATTGAAACAGGTCCAAATTTAAACATAAACACAACAAAAAGGAGGCACAACAGCTTCTAAGAAACTTGAAGGTCAATATTGTTAGGAAAATGAAGATGACAGGACCCTTGAACAGAGATTAAATACCAGATAAAAGTTGTGGAAGGTGTTAATAAAAAAATGAGTCTTGAGGAGCTGTGCTGAAGTCAGCTGGGGAATGGAACTAGGAGAGCAGGAAAGATTTCCTGACTGGACATGGAATTGTTTCCTCCTGTGAAGCCAGTGGTGCAGAGTGGCATTGAGAAAGTAAATGTTTCAAAACTGGCTGAGGACTGATATGAACCTCTCTCACTGGGTGGTTCGGTCCTGGGCTGAATGTAGGACTGCAAAACCCCAAGAGAACAGACAAGGGCACATAATTCTGCAGGAAGGCAGAGGAACTGGCACAGATAGGACCCAGGTTAATACGCAGGACACAATCAGCAGGCACAGGAAAGTCAGAGGGCACACCCATGGAAGCCGGGAGCAGAGGTGAGGTTAAAAAACACAAAACAAAAACAAAACAGGAAAACCCACAGATCTTCACAAACTTGTCTTTAAGTAATCTTAATGAATAGTTCTACAGGTTTCTTGAAGGACTTTCTAAAGCTCTTCTTTGGATGTTGACTGCTTTTTGTTCTGTTCTCTGTCCAGATGATCCCATCCATCTATCCATGGGGCGTCCACAGTTGGTCCTCCAGGGCTGCTGTCCTACAGGACATGAATGTTTTCTGCTGTAGCACACCTGAATCAGACTAATGTTTCAACATGCTTGGCAAGAACTAGACAAACTGTTGAGGAGAGCTATTTAATTAGAATCAGGTGTGTTAGAATAGGAACAGACACTGTTGGAACATACATCTAAAACCTGCAGGATTGCGGTCCTTGAGGACCTGGAGCTGGAGCTGGACACCCCTTATACCACTTCAGGGTCTAGAGTAAGCAAGAGGCAGGGTACATCCTGGACAGGCCACTAATCTATCACAGCCACGTATGCTCACTCTCACTCCCAGGGAGAATTTACAGTAACCAGTTAACCTAACATGCATGTCTTAGGAATGTGGGAGGAAGGAGGAATACCTGGAGAAAACCCACGCATACTCTGCACAGAAAAGCTGTTGTTTAAACCCCTCCAAACCCACCAGATGATCCCACACTGCTTCAATAATACTGAGGGCTCTGGGGAGGATTCATACCTCCAGCAGACCTGAAGACCTGATTTTTAGTCCAGTCCAGATCTTTGCTGGGTTTGTTTCAATTCTTAAAGGACATAACTTTCAGATATTGTTCATCAATCCATTTGTTTTCTATACACGCTTATTCTAATACAAAGTCACAGGAGGGCTGGAGTTCATCCCAGTGGCTACCATGCAAGAGGTGGGGCACACCCTGGACAAGCTGCACGTCCAATGAGGTCTCTGTTGCAGACAGTTTTAAAACAAACATCCAGGTTCTTTGCTAAGTTGTCTGTTATATTTAAACACAACACTGGTTCATCCCTGGAGTTTGGAGCTTTATTTTTTAATGCTTGAATGATTCATGGGTCACTTTTCAGTGGCTGTGTAATACAATGACTTATTCAGCATTCACCTTGCACCCTACCTGTACTCTGAGCTCTCGTCAGCAAGTACAAGTCAGTCCGATGTTAACTATTGTCTTATCTCTTGCCCTCTTTCTTTAATGATGTCCTCTCACGTTTCTTTGCTGAATCTCCTACGATGCACATTCAAAGCAGCCAGTGTGTTGATATCCAGTTGCTGGCATGTAACCAGTGCAAAACATGATCTACATCAGGGGTAGCCAACGTCGGTCCTCGAGGGCACCAATCCGGCAGGTTTTCCAGATTTCCGTGCTCCAACACACCTGACTTAAACTAACAAGTCATTGTGGAGATCCTTATAGGCTGTTGGATCCATTTAATTTGAGTCAGGTGTGCTGGAGCAGGGAAATCTGGAAAACCAGCTGGATTGGTGCCCTCGAGGACCGACGTTGGCTACCCCTGATCTACATGATCCTCCAGGCTGGAAGTTTGGAAGTTGGAAAGTGCAGTTTCTCTGCCTCGGACGCTGCAGGGCAACGATGGTTCCAGGAATGTACATAATGTGTTTTTGTGTGCCACAAAACTTAGTCAGAAACACATATTTAAGGTCAGAAAATTGCATACTTTAAGACGGATTACTGTTTCAGTGTAACCAGAAGTAATTATTGTACAATCACATGCAGCTGTAGGCTAAAGATGAAACGGTTTCTAATGTTTTTGTTTTACGAGGTGCTTTCAGATCACAGGAACTTTTTAATCATTCTAACTTCTGCAGGAGACCCCCCTCTGTTTGCATGGCAGGAACTAAAGACAATCGCACTTCATGTTAACTCCTGTTGAGTCTTTTTTAGCTTCTAGTTATGTGAAGGCACCCTCCCAGTATGAAGTGTGAATGCTCCATGAAAAAAATTTGTCCTTCTAGGACCTCATAACCCTTATAAGCGTTGTGAGTCCAAAAGCTGCTTCTGGTTGTACTGAACACAATGTTCACACACCACAGATTTATCTGCGTTGATGCATGTAGGCAGCCAGGTTCAAATAAATCACAGAGACACACGTTTGCAAGTGAAACCACTTACATATTCCAGTCATCGAAAACTGATCGGAAGATGGATGAACCATTCACTGAAGATAACAATCGCACTGAGTTACGTGCAATCCTTCACGAGCCGTCTGATCAACAACCTGCTTTCACCACTAACTGGTTGCATAACGGCTTTCTTAGACTTTGCTGCTAAAACATAAACACAACTTTGATGAGACAGGAGCCTAATCACCATCTGTCCTCATGAAAGCAGCGGACATTCCTTCCTCGCTTTGATTTGTAGTTTTGTCTTCCTGTGAAGCTGCACGTTTGAGTTGAAATCAGACAGAATTCAAACCGGATCTGAGTTAAATAAATAATTAAAAACACCAAACAATTCCAGAAGCATTTGGAAGATATGTTTTAGATGAAGTGTAAAGCTTTTTTTTTTTTTTTTTTTTGCAGCTGCCCCGACAAGCAGGCATATCGGCGTTGACTGACATGGGGAGAAATGGAAAAGCAGTTTATATTGACGAGCCGTGCCTGGCTTCATGTGGCCTGTAATGATCAAGAAAATTGCTGTAGTCTGTGAATTATGAAAAGCTGAACAAAAGGTGACTAATAGAGGGGGGAAAAAAGAGTGAGGGAGAACGAATGGAGAAAATTGTGTTTGCCACTTGACAGCTTGGGTCTATTTTTACCACAGTGAGGAGGTAAGAGACGGATGAGCGACAAGTTTGTGCGGTGAAGGGGAGTTGTGATGGTTTCTCCTGCGCCTCGCCGTGTGATGTCTTCCTCGCTGACAGGTGGTGTCAGGAGAGGGGAGATGAAACAGAAAGTAGTATTCCTGTGTGGATTCTGTGTGCGTGCCGACGCTGTTATTAAACGAAATCTGTAAAGTTATCATGATGATTGTGATAGCGGAGGAGGTGCATGACTCCAGAGAGCGATTACGGATCAGACGAGGCTCGCATTTCGTCCTCCCGGAGGATGTGTGTTAAAATAAGTGAAGGAGGGAGTGTGTGTGTGTGGGTTTGTGAAGGAGGTGGAGATGTATGGGTCTGCCATCATGATTAAAGTGCTCCCATCCAGGGAAGTGCCGAGGAAACCATGTGGGGATGTATGGCGATATTAAGGGAAAAACAGACCACAGAACAGGGTCAACAAGATGTTGCACCTAAATGAGGATTTTCATTTTATATGACAGTTTGATGAAGACACTTAATAAGGTCTTTGTGTGCGTTGTGTATACAGTATGTGCATGGGAGTGTGGCCTACACCATGTGACAGGATCCCTCCTGGCACCATCAAACCGGATGATGTTTCATCCACTTCTCCTTTAATAAACTCCTTTTTCACAGAGTTGACTTTTCATCGCTGCATATGAGAATTTAACCTTCTTGCATTAGGCATAGCATTGGGTTGAGGTGGTAGGGACATGTCCCTAACAATGTCCAGCAAGTCCTGAGTTGTTCCTATAATTTTCTGTCACACAAACAGCTGAGAGATCAGTGCCCTCAGTAGTAATATAACTATATATGCCCGCCTTATACCCCATTTCAACTGATACGATTGGCTATGCCAGGGGTGGCCAACGCCGGTCCTCAAGAGCCACAATCCTGCAGGTTTTCCAGGTTTCCCTGCTCCAGCACACCTGATTCACATGAAAATAATCCAACAGCCTATAAGGATCTGCACAATGAATCATTAGTTTAAGTCAGGTTTGTAAGAGCAGGGAAACATGGAAAACCTGCAGGATTGTGGCTCTCAAGGACCAACGTTGGCCACCCCTGGGCTATGCGCTTTCATTTCTTGCTAATGTGATTGGCTGTCCCCGCTGTTGATTATGTGACATGGTCTACATAATTAATTCAAACTTTACATTACATTTGACATTAAGTCATAATAACTGAATTATTTACCTGGCCTTCAAAACCTACTGTACAGACTTAAAAAGACATTTTTGTGTTGGTACAGACCCCATGCAGCAACCAATGTAATAAAGCCAATAACATAATAACTCACCAATTATGTAATCATATCTATTTTTGATGAGCAAACTGTACAAAAACTAACTAAAAACTAAAAAATACATTATTTCTGAGAAATTGAGTTTTATTTATGTATTATAACTAGTGCTGGGCAACGATTAAAATTTTTAATCACGATTAATGGCATGACATGATGCGATTAATCGCGATTAATTGCGATTAATCGCATCGCTACGCGCAAAATGTCTCTTTCCTTTAAAAAAAGGCCTACAGCTATAAAAAGAAAATGCAGTGGAGCTGCAAGTGTCTTTCTGGACCTTCCACAATGCCTCTAAATTCGTGGCTAAAATATTTTTTTAAATCTATCTTTCTTGTCATTAGGTTGGAAACCATGGACTTTTTTTTCTTTCTTTTACATCATTTTCCACAAATATCTACATTCCTTAGCAGAAAGTCTGTCTGTCCTATTTTTTTTATGTAAAGGTTTTATGTTTTTCCTTATTTTAAAACCTTAAAAATGGAAATAAAAATGTGGTTCTTCAAAAATAACAAACATCCTATGGTGGCTCTTCATTAAAAATATATATTAACTTGCCTTTTTGAAAAGTCTCGTAACATCTAAAGTAGTTTTATTTAGCTGGCTGAGGGAAGAATGGCTCTTTGGATTGGAAAGGTTGCAGACCCCTGCACTAAAACACATAAACAGGTTTAGCAGCAGTTTTCAGATAAAACATTTCTTCATATATATTTATAAAATCAAATATTTATGACAAAGAAGGATGAAATGTTCAGGATTTACTACCTAAAAGGTAAAAATCAGCAGGATGAATTTAAAGCTGTGAAGCTGCTTCCTTCTAAACACAGGAGGAACAATATGTGATGAATATCAGCATCAGGTGAACAGACAGAAGCAGGATGAGAATCTCACAGCTTCCAGATGGTGAGGAGAGAGAAATATTCACAATATGTACAATAACCTCCATCCATGCACCTTCAGTGCTTCATTATCCAGGTTTCTGGCCTATAATTTCTCTAAACTTTCATTTTCAGCCTCTGATACCAGGAGTTAAGGGGTTAACATCTCGTTTCCAGGTGTAGTGTCAGGTCTGTAGATGTAACTCTAAACATGTGTGGTATCCACAGAAAGTCCAGAATCTCAGCTACCAGCTCAGCAAAACCATTTCTATCACCAACACATACAGTTAAGACAACAAATTATTTAAAGAGCAGCTACACAAAGTCCGAAAAATATGTAAACACAAATTATGTCTCCCCGTCTCCACCCCACGGCATGAACACGAACAAACGGCTCCTCTACTGAAAGCTCACATCTCACAGATTCCACAGCTGGAAGTTTCATCTCGCTATGACCAAGATTCACCGAAACAGAGGCAGAAGAAGACCCGATTTATGCTGCACGTTTGTAAAAGTCAGAAAGAATGTCTTACTTTTGCTGTCTTGCATAAATTAAAACTGCATTTATTAAAAAAAAAAAAAAAAAAAAAAAAGTTTCCCGTCCAAAAATTACGATGTTCTGTCCATCTGCATGTAATTATAACATTATCATTATTTTTCCAAGGATTTTTTTTTTGTCATGCTAGTCCAATAACCAGCCAATAGCGAAATACGTTATTACATCATTGGGTCAAAAAGCATTTTATATTATTGGCAAGTGAATTCCTTAATTGGCTTTATTACATTTAAATGGACAAAAGTATTACGTTATTGGTTGCTACACTCCTGAAAAAAATGGACCATAACAATTTTAACCCATTTTTTGAATGATAAATATATCATAAATATAAAATATATATATATATATATATATATATATATTCTGTCCAATAATGAGTAAAAAAATCTATTAAAAAAAAAGAAAATACAACTATCAGGATGATGATGATGATGATGCGCTTTAACAGATGTCTTTGCATATTAACTTTACCAAAATTATGATTATCCTGTATTTAGTAGGCAAAAAAACGTGTTGATCCTTTTTTATTTTTATCATATTCTATCTGATCTTAATTACATAACATAGCAAAATAATCGTGTCTTTTCTGTCTCTACCCATGTCTAAATAAAAACTTTGTTCTTGCCTTCTTGGATATAAACAGAAATGGAGCATCAAGGGGTCAATTGCCCACCTAATGTAAATTACCAATTGTCTTCAGTACGTTATACACACATCCCCATAAACAACCCTTTGTGTGAAAATATCAGCACAGAAAGTGAGCACTTTGCCTAATTACTCTAAATGTTTGTGGTTAATGGGCTCTTATGGATCATTGGCCGCGGGGAAATCGGTGAACATAACGACCAGTCACTAATGAACTCTCCAAACATCAATGATGCTACTCGCTGAAAGGCTTTCTGTCTGTTTCTAAAAAAGAAAGGGAGAATAAAAAAGGCCTATCAGCCTGTGACTTTAGAGGAATCTGTCGCTTTGTGGCTCACATGGCAAGCTTTTCCAAATTCCCAGTTGTGAAACACAGTCAGCAATAAGCTAGACTGCCTCAAACTTGAGCTTAATCCTGATAGATCCTGTTTAGCATTCGGTGGAGAGATTTCCACCTCTTCAAACACATGAGCAGGGGAGATTATACGGGCTCTCTGTGCCTCAGCTGTACTGTACTTCACAGCCCTCTGTACAGTGGTGCTGCTGCAGACACACACATGAAAAGAAAGATGAATTACAGAGAAGCAGTGTGTTTTTATTTTTTCTGGCAGTAGAGGACATGGCAAAGGCAACGGTGACATTTAGAAGGAGCCTTCGACGCTACACAGTGTTTCGTCACAGTATCTCCTCTGCACTTTTCTGTCTCTTTGTTACACATCAGTTTATATGCCATTGTTCTTGCTTGGAGAGTCAGAAAATAGAGTTACAGCATCAGGAAACGGATCTAGCCTTTCAACTGCCCAAAGATCCCCAGCAGCTCTCATGATTAACAACTGTTGCGTGTGCGGACAGTTGGAGGATACCGGTGCCTTGTGAGGGGGATTTATTACAAGCAAAGGACAAAAGCCTTAACAAGAAGGAATTGTGTGCCAAATCAAACACCCCCCACAGTCGATTCTGCAATAACCTCAAAATAACACGTGTCAACAAAATGCTCAGCTCTGGCAATTACAGATTCTGACTTCTAACAAGTAGAGCTCTCTGTGGGGTGTTTGTGAAAGCAGCTTTTTACAACCTTAAGACATAAAGTGCTATTAAGTGACCTGTAATGATTGAGTGACACAGCAGCTGATGTGGTGAAATAAAAAATAAAGAACATGAAATGTTGATGTGCATGAATGAGTCAGCAAAAACCCTAATCTTTAAGCCTGCTTTTCCAAACCTTAAAGCAACACTACACAAGTGTCCGACCTTAAAACTTTGTGCTTCTGGCTCGTTTTGGTGGCACACTGATCTTTATTATGTACATTCCTGGAGCCGTCGTTGCCCTGCAGTGTTCCGAGGCTGAGAAACCGTACTTCATAAATTCCTTTTCCTGCCCGGGGCATCACGCAACAGCTGAGTTTTGCTTTATGTCACACGCCAGCAACACATTGCCCGTTCTGGATGTGCGCCATGGCTGATTCGGAATGAAAAAGTGAAAGTGACAGAACAATAAATGAGACAGGAGTCAACATTAGACTGGCTTTTACTGGATGGAGAAAGCTCAGAAGACGGAATTAGCCTTCGATAGGGTGAAAATCTACCAAAGTTCAGCAGTGCTGCTTTAAAAATCTACCTGATTCAGCCTAAACCAGCAAATTTACCCAAACTAAACCGCAACCTGACCCATGCTGCCAACCTGACCAAGTCTTGATTGAAGCTTTACATGTATTCGGTCCATTTCTGAGGACTATAGAGGAAGAGGGCTGCATTAGGATTGGGAAACTGTGAATTTCCCAGGGGCTGCACAGCAGAGTGATGGTTAGCACTGTTGCCTCACAGCAAGAAACTTCCTGGTTTTAGTCTCAGGTGCGTTTTGATTGTGTTGTTTGTGATCCTAATTTTAGTAAGCATACATCTGTGACGGACTGACCACCTGCTCAGGGTTAAACTGTCCCTTAAAGCATCCCGAGAGGACAAGGATGCAGGCTGAAGACGACGGTGCAGCTTCACTGTTAGCTTTAACACAGTCTCTACTAGCAAAGGTTGTGTAAGTACTCATGAGTAGTCAAGGCACTGGGAAGTGGTCAAAATGCTTCCAGTTTGGGAAATCAGGGGGGATTTATAATGGGAACGCAAAGCTTGTCAGAATTCCTCCCTGACTCTCCAACCTGAGAGCATTCTGCCTGCCAGAATAACTCACACTCTTACATGGAAAAGAAAAAAAATCCCTTAGCGCTAGCATAGCACATGCACACTTTAAAAAATACCTATTTTCACTTTAATTGGAACAGACACATGATCTGTTGCAGCTGATCAGAAAACATGACATGTCATTAAAAGATGTGAATAAATTCACAAAGGACTAACAACTATGCCAATGTGGACTTTTCTGTCCTTTGTCTGTGTAATCAAGTTTGTTAAGAGGACTTTTACTTGATGACAGCAAGCATGTTTTCTCTGAGGGCCGCTGTCACTTAGACTGAGAATGAAGCAACAGAAATCCAATTATGACAGTATTGGCCAAGATGCCTCTGCACGTTGATTTAAAAAAGAAAAAAAAAACAGCATATTAATGTCAAGGCTTACTTTGAGGGGGCTGCTGCATCGGGGAAGGCGACGATGCAGGAGATATTTTTAATAAATAGCAATTATATGGTGGAGAGTGGTGAGGATAACGGGAGGGCTGTGGGAGAGGCTGCACCTCTGCGCCATTATTGGAGATAATGACATCAACTGAGCTCTCTCTGGAGTGTACTTGTGTGTGACGGAAAAATAGATAAGAGCTTATAATTACATATATACTAGCCAGGGAAGGGAGGAGCAGTGAAAGAGAGAAGGGAGAAATGAGGAGGAATATGAGTGAAAAGGTAAAGGAGGGTTACAGAAACATAACACACACACACACGCACACACTAAAAGCCAGTAAAACAAAGCCCCCGTGCTGTGCTCTGACCCTCTGGGCTGACCCGAGACCTGAGAGCTGATGAGATGTTGGAGCTTGGAGCCCTCAGGAGATTTGGAAGATGAAGGAGAGGAGGAGGATTGGACGACAAGATGAAAACGAAAAGGGCAAGAGGAAGAGGCAGGGGAGGCACATGTAGATGTAATAATGTTGATAAAAGTGTCTTTCATGGCAGAAGATGTCTGTTAACAGATAAAAAAAAAATGAAATGTGAGGGAAAGAATAGAAAAATATCTGTTCTTTTAAGCTGTCAGCTAGAACAAAACTGTTTTCAATGAAATGAAATGTGCAGGGTGAGAGTAGAAGAATATTTAATGAGGGAATAGCTGAGATGGCAGAAGGTCCTGCAGTCTGGAACATCACAGACACGAGCCAGGAAGGCAACGTGATCAACCGGGCGGCTCCTTTCCCATTCCCACAACATGCTCCGCCTTCATTTATATCTCAAATCACAGCTCTGGGGACGATTCATGCACCGCAAATGACCCCTCACTTTGGATTAACTATCGTAAAATGATCACTTTTACTAGCCTGGATCAATCATCAATAAAGGGATGCAATGAAATTAACTTAAATACCATCTAGGGGGAGGTCATTTTTTTTCAGTTCATGCAAGAAAATATGTTGCATTGATGGAATCAAAAACAGATGAAAACCGAGCATCTGTGGCAACATCTCTGTAGACGTCAGTGACTTGCAACAAGTTCACATCTACTTCCCACGGCTTATACGTGGGTATAACAAAAAGAAATTCAGCAGATAAGGACGGATTACAACAAGTCTGGTAAAAACAAAAGAAAAGTTTCCCCCACAGGAGAGCACCCCAAACATCCCACTGTGGATGGATGATATTTAGTCATTCAGTGGAAGTAAAGACGGTTTTTTTTTCCCTGAGGGTTGTCAAGAGGCATAAACCTGACTCGTCTCCTGCTGTCTTTCAAGCAGCATCTCTTCACTCGTTCTGCCTCGCTGAGGACACCAATCCAGGCTCCGATGCCCTGAAGGCCTTGGCTTAATGTGCTACTGTAATGACTTTTTCCACATAGCTGCCTACTGCCAGCGTCACCTCTCACTCCATTACCCCATCAGACTTCCACTGCGCTGCTACAATTATACTTCTGATCATGTCAAACAAAATTATGAGAAAAACAACGTAAAAAACTCTGTGTGGAGGTTTGTGCTATGGATGATGTATGGATGTTATGCCAATAATGAGGGTTTTACTGATAATGAAGATGTGACAACTTTTCAATGAAATGTTGCTTTTTTAGCTTCAGGAAAAATGTGTTGAATACATCTCTTTGTGAGATAAGAGACACACTTTGTAACAACGTGGCAATCGACACAGAAGTCCAGTTGAAGTGTGCTCTGTCAGTGTTAATCTAGAAAGTGCTGCAGGCTTTTGTGCTTTACAATACACACTCTGAGTTTCTTCATAGTTTGTAAGCTGGGCTGGGTATCGTAGATAGCCAACATTAAACTTTTGAAAGTTTGTTGACTAGATGGACCAAACACTTGTACAGGAAATAGTCACTTTCCAAACCACATCAAAGAGGTTATGAAAGAGATTTTGAGCTCGATTCTTTTGATTAAAACTTGAAAGCTGATGTGGCTAGCACATGCCAAAAGATAAGGAGCTGTAGGGGTAACGGCTGTAAAATACAATTTGTAGGTGTTCGGTGTTGGCTTAAGGTTCATTTATGCTCCCTCCACCTTTACAAATGGGTATGTCCATGTCAAACATTACTGCCTACATGCATCCTTCCCATTGGCATAGTTGTTAGGCAATACACCCACTACAGCAGTGGTTCCCAACCTGGGGTCCCTGGACCCCAAGTGGGTGCCAGAAGCTTTGACTGTTCAGCAGTTTTTTTTTGTCATTTGGGTGTTTCATTCACATGAAGTTGAAAAAAAAGACTATATGTCTGTAATTACCTTAACTTTGGTTTTTATCAAAGGACTCAGCCAGAATGCATCATTTTAAGTGAGAAACAGCTAATGGATGCATAAAGCTGACCATGGTTTCAACACAAGGCGGACGGGGGTAGTTGCATGGCTGGGGTCCTTAGGCAAATTTGTTGGGAACCACTGCACTAGAGGGCATTGTCGAAAGTTCACCTCATGATTATGTACATTTTCAGACAGACATAAAAGAAGGAAGAGCAGTCGGTGGTGGTCTGTGTGTCCATTTAATACATCGCGGGTTCTTCTTCTTTGTTCCTTTTGTTGGTCACACAGTTATACCGCGCTTCATTGCCCCACAGTTACCTGTGGTATTGCTTCATTTGCCATGTTAGGCTATGCATCCACAAAGCTTTCTGAAAACGGCCCAAAACCCACACATAAAGGACAAATATGGGTATTTAGCTTAGCGCGAGCCGCAACACTATGTTGCTAACATTCTTATGTAAACATGCCAGTTCCATTTATCGTGCAGTGGCTGTGGAAAGCACATTCACAAGGTTTTCAGGTAGCTTTTCAACTGAGTATTCAGCTCAACTTCAGGATCATCAGTTTCTTTAGCCTTGTGCAGATTTTCATGATGGGTCTTTAAACTTAGGCTCAACAAATTCCATCAAACTTAAAAGAAAAAACTTCAACAAAACTGGTGTGAAGCATGCCTCTAGCTATTATCTTTGAGATGAGATCCACCTCTTGTCTAACAACAAACTTCATCTGTGACAAACCTAGCCATTGACTGATTATTTGTGGTAAGACCTTTTCTTGGATGCTTTGCTCTCAAATGACTTAATATAGTTGTGGTAGACCTATGATATGCTAGCTGTATCTGGCAGAGGCTGGACTGGAACTCGTTTATTGTCTTTGAAAGTTTCAACGCATAACTTTTTGGCTTTTCTAAAGCCATTAACAAAAAAAATCACACACTTTGCATCAGAACTGAGCAATCATGACATGTTCTTTTCTTCCCAGCGTCTGGGAAACAGCTTGGAAAACTGGTGCCACCTTTTGAGGTCTTATCACATTACTACCAGATGCTAGTAAAAATGACTGCATATTAAGAAGACAGTCACCTAAACTTACTCATTTATTTGTAAGATACTATTTATTATTTTACAATTCAATGACTATAAGGAAATTTGAAAATCATTACCCATCCCTGATTTATACAGGCACTTTCATTAGGAAAAAAGTAATGTAGTACCATAATTGAGGGCAAAGCCAAACCTCATTTTACTCCAATAACGTGGCTTCATAAACAGTGTGTTTGAATGTACTCTTCCGTCTCAGCTTTGAAGTGTGCCTTTACATTTGTTAAGATATTCCAGAGTACAATAATTGGTCAATGAAGATGCTGGAAATTCTTTATTTATTCATTTATGTGTCTGAAAAAGTAGTTATTGAAAGCAATGAATGACAGATTCAAGTCACTACTGTAGTTAGTGTAATGAATGTCTGCCCAGTATAACTGACCTTGTGGCTCAGGGATATCCTGTGGATTTGCCCGATCATCTGGAATAGTTTACTTAAAACCACAAGCTCACTAAGGAATAAATACAATCAGAGAGCGGAAATAAAAGAATACATAATCCAAATGTGAATAAGGTTGGAAGACACTGCTTATAAGCTTCCTAAACACTTGGAGAAGAAAGCCAGGATTATGTCAGCATCTGTAAAGTCATATGTGCTTCCAGCTCAGACCCCACCACTCCCCCCCCCCCCTTATTTCCTCCAAATAAGAATAATTTATCACAGCCTCTTGTCTAAATCATCTAGTCTAAACCCATGCCCTTAATTCCCGTCTGTCCACAGCTTTATTAACCTCTTCTATTTGTTTGGTTTTTGAGGGGTAGGTCAAAAGGATATGTGGTTGTTGACTTCTGGTAGCAACATCTGTCAGTTGCACTGGAAGCAAGCTGCATTTGCTCACAGCAGGGCGAAACCTCTGGCCAATCAGCTCTTATAACTCAGATTATGTGGCCATGGTCCCGTGTGGGCTGAGAAAATTTGATAAACCTTGGCCCTAGGAGATCCTTTCAAGAACCATTAGATAACGGTTGAGAAAAAAAGTTTAAGACATTTTTTCCTCTACAAAGAGAGCATATTTGACTGTTTCCTGCTGTCCTGGGGCTACAGAAGCTTAGAAATCAAACAGAACGGAGTCTCCGCTTCAGCAACAGTAAAGAGAAGGAAATATACTAACTAAATATTGTATTATACTGCATTTTTGTTTTTGCAGACTACATATTATCATTAGTAGTATACTGCTCAACATACCATGGTACACTTCATAGCATTTTGTACTGTTATGTTATGTTATGTTATGTTATGTTATGTTAGTACTGACTGAGATGGTTAGTACCACATCATACCCGAGTATCGTTGCTGACCATGTCCATGTCTTTATGACCACAGTGTAGCATCTTCTTCACAAAGCTCAGATCATCTCCACCTGCTTTCTAGGACATGACATTGAGTTGACTGGACTCCAACGGCCTCCTCAGTCACCAGATCTCAATCCAGTAGAGCAGCTTTGGGATGTGGTGGAACGGGATACTAGCATATCAATGGCGCAAAACCCTTGAGGAATGTTTCCAACACCTTGATGACACCAAGAATTAAGGTGGCTCTGATGGCAAAAGGAGGTCCATTCTGGTACTAACAAGATGTACCTAATAAAGTGGCATTAACTGATAATAGTAAACCACAATTTGAGGCTTTTCCCATTAGTGGTACTCTGAGAAAACCCAGCAAAGCCAGATTGGCTTAAAGAAGCACCTGATAAACCTCCTGTGGCTCCCTTTGCTGTAAACAGTCATTAGTCAGTGTGCTGCCAAAACTTGGCTACAACCCTCAATTAAAAAAGGAGAAGAGGGGGTTATGAGTCTGAAACTGCAGTCTGCTTTGTGTGCAGTTTAACAGTACGTCATTATTACAGTTTAAGACGTCCATTATAGAAATCAGGATAGGATCTCTATAAATAAACCATACTGCTTGTATTTATTTATATACATAATGATGTTTGTGATTTGCCAAACGCAAACATCAGCTGGTAATAACTCTAAGTAGCCCAGATGCAAAACAATACGCAAAACCATTTTACTGCCCACAAGAGATTTCTATCTTGTAGCCTTGTGTTCGAGCATCAATCACTCAAGTGCGGAAAATATCAACACCCAGAAACAGCCTTTCTGTTTCTGCATGTGCAGGCTGCTGTTGCCTGTTTTCTAGACAGGATGAAGAGGAGGGACATGCACACTATGACAAAAAAAAGATGAAGGGGAGAGGTTTGGGTATCTGTC
This sequence comes from Melanotaenia boesemani, assembly GCF_017639745.1. Taxonomy (NCBI): domain Eukaryota; kingdom Metazoa; phylum Chordata; class Actinopteri; order Atheriniformes; family Melanotaeniidae; genus Melanotaenia; species Melanotaenia boesemani. The sequence goes on along the minus strand of NC_055696.1, from coordinate 23,313,630 downwards.
CCTTTAAGAGTCCACAGGCCAGAGCCGTATGTTGGGAAAGTCGCCCAGTGCTTTTCTCATGACCCCTGAGAGGAGGCCTTCTTCCTTCTGGGTCCAGGGATGGAGATGAGACGACACAGAAGAGCCAAAAGAGGGACGAAACACAGTCATTGCATGTCACTGCTGCCATCGTGACTGTCAGTGGTCACCTGCTCACACTCACTGCTGTTTTCCATTTAACACCACGAGAACAAAACACAAATGTTGGCAAAACATCCAGAAATGTCCGAGCAGCGTGTCACATGTCATACAGAACATTCCCACAGCTTATTCCATGTTGAGATCTAAAATATGAATGTTTGTATGTGCTTAAAAATAGGAGCAAGTCAGTGAATGTGGGGCAACGAATCCAAGCTCTGATGGTTGAGCTGGACGTGGTCTTTAGAGGTCAAAGCAGCCTTTTAAAAAGAAAATGTAATGGTGCTCCACATACTTTAAATCCCAGTACTAATGTGACTTTATGTTGTAACTGCAGAATCAGTCAAAATTAGACTGAAAAAGAAATATTTCTTGTTGGACCAGCATGATAAAGAGATGCAAAAGTATCTAGAATACAGAACCAAGAAATCATCCAGAGTAACCACGATGAGGTGAAAGGACTTTCTACATTTTTACCACAGATTTTGCAATATTTTACCAACAAAACAGAAAATAATGAGAAAAAAGTGCCTTAGGATCAAATTTAAATCATTTCTTTGCTAAGTTTTTTTGCTATGATTCAATACAACACTGGTTCATCCCTTGGGTTTGGTGCCTTTTAATGCTTAAATTATTCCTCATTTTGTGTTAAGTAGCTAAACAATAAAGAAGCAAATTCCTCTACATATGGTAGGGTTCAAGGACTGGACTTAAAATGATTTGAAAGCTGCCAATGTCTGAAGTAAAAGCATGACCTTCAGAAAGCCTGAGGAACTTTACAATATTATAATGAAGTCTGGCTGCTTGGTAGCAAAATATAATGAAATGAAAGAATGAAGCGGAGTATCATGATATATTTCAGGATTTTAAAACATGTCTTCTGTATAGTGCCATCTCCATCTTTTCTCATCAGTGATCCTGAACCTGTACTAATCTTTCATCAGGTTCTTGTTCTTCTGGACCTTGTATAGAGATCTGATGGATGTAAAATACGCAGGATTACAAGGAGCATTGGCACACTTGCACAGACTGACGATTGGACAGCAAATGTTCTGTCTGCAGAGGAAAAAAGTGCATGACTGTATGTTTCTGGCATTAAATCCCTCCATCTCCCTCCTCAAATCAAAACTGCGACATTTGTCGTGGACACGTACATGAGGAGCGCTGGCTTCAAACTGCTGTAATCCCAGCTCAAAGTGGAAAGGGGCTTTGCTGCACATCCATTTAGTATTATTTTATGGAAAAGGCAATTAAAGATAAGGGCCATCTTTGTTAGTTGGATGAACTCCCTCCCCTAACTCTCATTTTTGTCTTCTCAGGGGACTTTAAATATATGTTTAATTTGGGATCAAGTGTTTTCATTGTTACAGTGAGGGAGGGAGGGAAAGAGAGAGGGAGGGGGCAGGAAACAAGCCGATGCTGAAATATTGCCATACATAAAGTATGCCGACATGCTAAGCTTCCTTACAATGTTATCTTACAATGGGAGAAGGAGCAGTGCCCACAGCGACCCGTGGTAAAATAAAGCCCGACTAAAAATAATTCTTACAACATTCCCGCTCACTATAATGAAGCTCTGAAAGTCACCACAGAAAAAAAATCAGCACCCCACCTCCCAGTGGATCCTTTTGAAGCTTGTCTGGATTGACCTTGTTAAATAAGTAAAGCCCATTCTGGGAGCCACCTGGAAAACAAATGAAGATGTTCGTTTTCCAGATGGTGTGTTCGGAATACAAGAGTAATTGTAAAGGGGGTGATAAGGCATGGCTGTTACATCCCTGCCATGAACAACTGCCCTTTGATAAGGGATGTCCAGCTCCCAGATCACGCTGTGTGTGCATGTAAATGCACCGCTAAGACAAAGTGCTGAAACCTGGGTCAGCTGATAAAGAAGCTCACTCTGGTGCATAGCATTTATCTTTACTGGAGCTGGGAGTATGTAAAAATAATACAAATCATGCCAGCTTTTAAGGACCAGGTGTCAATTTAATCTCTTTCATCCTGGCAAAAAACCACTACCAGCTACAATAGTGCAGCAACAGAGACTAAACTAACAGCTAGCAAAAGCAAAGCTATATATTAGTGGAAGCCAATTGGAAGGAAAGTAGAGCCCGCATAATTGTAATTAAACCAAGCTGGAGTGTAACCATATCACAATCTTTATGGTAAACAGCACAAAGACAGCAGACATGATGTGTCAGGACTTCTTCCTCACTTATCCTCCACCTTTCAGTGATAATCTTTGCAGAATGAAAACTGAAAGTTTGGTCGATTAAGCCCAAAGAAACAGCATGTGCATGGGTGATAAGGCATGGTTTATACATCCCTACCATGAACCAGCCTTTTGTTAGAAATGTTGAGCTTTCAGATTACTGTGTGCTCATGTTAATGCACCACTAAGACAAACTGCCAAAACCAGGGCTAATAAAAAAGCTCACTTCCAGTGCATACCATCCATCTTAGTGGAGCTGAGAGGATATAAAAATAGCACAAATCCACCCAGTTTCCACCTGTTGTAACCAGGAGCCAATTTCATCTCTATGATCACTCCACTGTTATCCTGGCAAACAACCACTACCAGCCACAATGGTGCAGTAACAAAGACTAAATTAACACTAGAGTAGCTGGCAGAGGTGAAACTATATACTTGTGGAAGCCAGTTAGCATTAGCATGCCAAGAATAGAAAATCCATGGGATGGGACTGAAAGATGGACAGCATATGTTCGATCAAACCAAAAACCTGTGAAACAGCAGGTACTTGAATGTGTTTTATTGCCACTGGCTAAAAATTCTGTATGTAAAAATGACTGATGTATATCCTTCATAAATAACTAGAAATGTCTTATTTTTCTGGCACAGTCAGAATGACTTCTAAAACACAGAGTTTTGGTTTCCTCATGGAGTCAACAGACTTGTCCCTTTGAGCCACGTTACCCATATTTTAGGCCTCTACTCAAAAATTGCATAACCCATAACAAAAAGAGTATCTCTCTGCAACCATAAAGTCAGTATATGTGCTACTAGTGAAGAATAAATGGATGTGGCACAAAGCAAAAATTAAGAAAGATTCAGGCTTGCCTAAACAAAAAAAAAAAAAAAAAAAAAAAAAAATCAGGATGAATATATTGTTGGAAAGATGCAGCAGTAGCTCTAAACCTCAATAAAATCATAGTGCAATATAAAATATGTGAATACTATCTGTGCAAGTGAAACAGAACTTTATTAGAAGTTTTAGTACGAACAGTTCAGGAAAGGTTTCCGAAACGGTAAATTTTGTAGTTTAGCACCATCTTTTCTCAAAGTCCCCAGATTGGAGATGTCAACTTTTATAAAGTTAAAGGAGTCAAAGGCCATTTTATAAGTGGAATTACACCAATTGGAAATTTCCATCTGTTATAAAATCTTTCCATCAGTAGCACTCCTCCCATAGGAAATGCAGAAAAACTACAAACTACATGAAATAGTAGAGAACTGTTTTAAATTACAAACCTGTTTTCAGTGTACCTTTAACTGAATGCAAATCTGTCTGAAATGTGTTAAAATTACTTAACAATTTAATTCTAGGCGGCAGGAAATGCATGAAATAAGGCTGTATGTCATGCTAATCTGTAGCTGAGCCAGTAGCTGAAGCTGTGGGTAACCACTCAGCCAAAATCCCTATGTTACATAAATTTAGTCAACCTTTACAACTCTATCTTAATCAACATGTTTGGTGCAAAAATAGGAACCCAAACTAAAGTATATAACATGAACTCCCACCTCTGAATCACAAACTATGAAAACTCTCAATAAAAGACAAAGACTCCTATGTAATTGGTAAGACTTAATTAATAATAGAAAAGGAGATTAAACTCTCCGTTAATGTGATTAATGTGTTCATTGCTTTAAAACTAATGACAGGAGGGCAAACTCATTTAAGCAGTTCGAATAAGTTGCATAATCAGGCACTGTTCTTGTTGAACCTGAGCTAATGTAATAAAATTAGCTGACCCAAACATGCCTTCACAGAGATAATCTTAATGAGTTCATGAGATGGAGAAACACTGTGAAATGTTGGGCTGGAAGAGCTGAAAATAAAATTCCTGAGAGCTCGGGGACAGACTTAATTAAGAAAAAAAATAAAGATTTAACAAAATTCAGTACTGAAGGTTAATAGTGGAAGAGCTGAGAGCTGAAGAGAATTTGTACTTATATGTTTTTTGTAGTTTTGTTTCAACAGTAATTGGTTTATCTGCTAAACTATAAAAAATGCAAATCACCAACAACTCTAAACTGCTTAGTTACGCCTATCTGAGACAAGTTAGCTTCAGATTCACATCATCCAACTGGCCGATTCCACTGTCTTTTGGGGGAACTTGACCACATTTAACCAGTTTCTGCTCAAAAACTACAATACTTAATCTTCAAATCTGGGATGAATTACTCTATATAGTACATGAAGACTCATTAATGCACAGTTTTAGAAAAGAATAAAGCTTTAACTAATCAGAAACTTTGTTTGTATGCTGCGTTAAAATTTTCAGTCTGGACCTGAACACCCTCAGTGTTGTAGTTTTTCAGCAAGACCAGGTCTAAAGTGGTCGGGTGCCTAAAAACATCTTAAATGACTCTTAAATAGAATAAAGGTTTCAAAAGTCAGAAACTCTGTGTTTGATTAATCTGCATCTATTGTAGATTAATTCAGTCTAGATTTGAACACCCTCAGTGTTTAGTGGGATGTGATCTAATGTGATCTGGATGCCAAAAAAAACCATGAAATTTCCCTTACTTTTAAAATAAAATAAAGGTTTCACAAATCTAAAACTGCGTTATTTAATCTAAACCCTCTGTAGAATAATTCAGTCCATATTAAAGAGTGTAACTATTCTAGTTTTTTAACAGGACTTTTCTAAAATGGTCTGGCTTCCAAAAAAAAAAAAAACTATAAAAGAACTTTTTTGCATTTTTACAAGTAGAAAAAGAGCTTCACCAATCAGAAACAGCATGTTAATAAATCTATATTCACTGTATAATAATTTAGTCCAGATTTGAACATCCTCTGTACTGTACTTTTTGTGTACGACTTGGTCTAAAGTTACTGAGATGCCAAAAATCTCCATCAAATTACCATGATTTGCATTTTCACACAAAGGATAAATGTTTCACAAAGCAAAAAACTGTGTGTTTAATTAATCAATAACTTCTGTAGAATAATTCAGTCCAGATTCTGGGAGTCTAAGTATTGTAGTTTTTGAAGAGCACCTGGTCTAATGTGGTCAAGGTCCTCAAAAATGCAGTGGAATCACATTTTAATGCAAATTGGATGCTGTGAAATAGAAGCTAAGCTGTTTTTTTTTATATATATTTTTATTTAAAAAATAAAGGGCCATACAATGTGTACCCTGCCTCTCACCTGCTAAATGCTGGGTTAGGCTCCAGCTTCCCTGTAACCCTTATTGGACAAAGCAGTATAGATAATGGATAGATAGATTTAAAGAAAAAAAAAGAAAAAAAAGACTACATTAAAACGCTTGAGTTTTTCCTTCAGCAAGACAACAAGCCCAAATTCCCACCCAGAGACCTAAGAACAAACTTATGTCATTATTTAGACCCCTGCAACAGCTGATCTGGCCTCAGCAGAGCCTGGATCTCAGCATCATGGAGACAATGATTCACACAACACCTGCATTAACATACTGCAGCAATTCCTTAAAAATGGTCATGTTTGAAAGTCTGGTCACAGTGGATAAAGACTGATTTATTTACTCTTTAAATGATGTTAACTGACACAGCTTTGCTATTTATGCAGGCAGCAATTTCTAATCATTGTGCAAACTTTGTTATTGACATAACCTCAATCACTCACCAGCATCTTCTGGTGAAATTCCCCACTCTTCTGATTTATGATTGAAAAACCAACCTAAAAAAATATTTTTTTCTTCTTGTTTGTGGCGGGATGTTTGCTCACTTCCTGCTCTGCCTCATCTGGGACTCAAGGAGCGCAGTCTTCCTGTTACCGCGGGCTACCATTCATGAACATTTCCTCTCTGCATCCCGACCTCTCTGTATTTTCAGGACACACCTGCAAGGCCCCTTTGATGGTGAGTCAAACACTGAGGTCAAGGATAGCTACTGTGTTCTTATTGTCTGCAGACACTGAATCACAGCCTGCCGTTAAAACCTCAGATTGCTCAGGAGGAGATATCGCTTGCAATCATCCCTTAAAACGCCTAAGACTGCAATGTCACCAGGGGTCTGGATAGTAAAAATGGAACTATTTCTCAGGTATTACTCCTACCTCTGGGAGTAACAAGCAAGCCTGAAGTTGCCTGTGTCAGCTCATGAGATTGTTTTGGCAACAGCGCTGAGAAACGCACGGCGTGTTTTGAGCAGCCCAGAGCTAACTCAGGCAAAATGTGGAGCTCCAGCTCGCTTTCATGCCTCACAGGGTACGTGAAAGTCACCAGCCTGTCTCTTGGAACTAATAGGCACTCACCTGAAGCAGACAGAGCTCTATAACTTAAATGGATATCTCCTGTTTTTTGTATAAGAGGAAGGAGGTTGCCTTGTAAGAACAGAGTTGAAGCTGAATCTTAAAAGATTTACGACTGCCACCGAATGAAATGTCATTTCTGATGATACTGAGTAAATTGGATTTAAAAAAAGAGAATATATAATAATATTATTTGAGCAGCAATCCCCCAGGGTAGATGATTGTTAAAAATTAAGCTTGTGTCCTTTAAATGAGCTCACAGGACAGGAAACCCTTAAAAATGTAATCCGGAGATATTCCTTAAGATATATTTATATATATATATATATATATATATATATATATATATATATATATATATATATAAAGACCTGAATTCATCCTTCAAAATATTTGTGCTGTGCCCCAATTTCCAAAGCAAAGGGCAAAGAAAAAAGTAGGATGCATTTACTGTACAGCTATCTGAAAGTAGGAGTTTAATACATTGCTAGAGAGAGGGACGGCTGAGCCAATGTTGCAGCGGCTATAAAGGGATTATTCCTCCCTGGGAGACATAATCATGTGTAACACACTTGTTTCAAATCCTGTGAAAAACAAACAGGTGTTTCAGCCTTAAATCCAGCCCTCTTCTGGCACACTTCAGGACAGACACTACAAAATCAGACCTGTCATTTGCTTGGTAGTTATTTGGATCTGGATTATGACTCATGTCAGTTCACTTCTTGCAAGAAATACATCTTGTAAATTAAAGAGAGGGAGGGGAGATCTGCTAGAAATGGGCAACAAATGCACTTTATGCTTAAAATAAATACAGACTTCTGCTGTGCACTGGATTTGCTAATCCCATGGATGAAAATGTGGTGTCCAAATCCATCTAAGTGCTCAATGAATGTCACCTTGAAACTCATCAGTACCATTCCACATCCAACATCTGTAATACTTTGACTGTCTAGAGTTATGGAAAACGTACAGGAATGAGGGGGGAAATAACCTTGGAACACTTGTGAATAAATTAAGAAATGTGAGGAAAAGCCTCGGACTCACCTGAGAGCCCCCACAGAAAGGTAAATGAGAGCAAAGTAAGTTTCCTGGAAGTAGAGTAGACCTTCATGGTTGAAGCAGCTACTTCTCAGTCTGTTATCGTCCTTCACCCGGCTTTTATATACGAGCTCTGATTTCGCCTCGGGCAAAGCTCCTCAAGTCTGTCAAGTGGTTTTCCTTTTCCAGCAGACGCGCTGGGAAAGTAAGGGACACTTCAGGTGTGGACGTGTGGAAGCCGTCTTTATCCCTCCACCGCACGAATCCTGGAGGGATGGCAATGATAAAGTGAAGTGTAAATTGGATCTCCACCTCCGACACTAACGGTCCTCCGCGACTCTTCTCGTCCTCTCTGCGTCCTCCTTTATGCGCTTCCCTCCTAACTACGACGGCAGCGAGTACAACTCCGCAAGTTGTCATTCCGTGTCCCCTTCCTGACAGGGAGGGCGGGAGGACCTCGGGCGAAGAAAGAGAGCCGTAATACCTTTCTCGGTCAATCGTAAAGGTAGCTTAAAAATTTAAAAGAAGTTCCGCATATAGGTTTCAAATTAAGACAAATCTAAAAATAAACGTTTCCAATTGAAGTGTTGCCGGAAATTACACTTTTATTTTGACATCAAAAACGACATGTTTCCGGTCTTTGTTGGTAAACTTGACACCTTACACCTGTTATGTGGTTCAGCGCCAGGAGCAGATGGTAAATGATATGTACAAAGCAGTCTTAAGTCAATTTTTTTGAATGAACTCAGCCAGAGAGCAGTAACTATGTAGGATTAATAGTGTCAAGCACATAAACAAAACTAAAAGATTTCGAGGTGTAAAATCGCAATTTCCTGTCTTTTTAGGCAAAGTAGTCTATGACCTAAAACAAATGTGTGATTTACAGGAAAACTTGGCTTAAATCTTAGTTGATCTGATTACAAATTAACTTGATTTTAAAAAACATACTTTACTCTAATTATTATTTTCAAACAAAGGAAAAAATGTTAATGCCACCAGGTCACTGAAACCACTGTGCCTTTTAAGCTAGGCTAATTAGCTGTTTGCTGTGCTACTTGGTGTTACCTTGGTGGCACTTTCCCTTCATAACTCACTTAAATGTCCCAATTGTCTTAAGTTTGTCTTAATTCTTTTTGAAAGACGCTGGCACACTTAAACTGACTTTAATAGTGAAAAAAACAACAACAACAAAAAACAACAAACAAACAAAAAAACAGTAAATCAACTTTAGCTGAAGTAGAATAGCTAGCCATAAGATAAGATAAGATAAGATAAGATAAGATAAGATAAGATAAGATAAGTTAAGATAATCCTTTATTTGTCCCACAGTGGGGAAATTTCAGTGTTACAGCAGCAAAACCAGTGTAAAAAACAGCATTAGAGATAAGAACAAAATAACTGTAAAGAATAAAAACTAAATGGAGGCAATGAGACTTAAAACATTTGCTTATATGTTGTGGAGGAGGGTGTGACGGAACAGAATAACAACACATCAAATATTTAATTTTTCATTCAACTAATTCATTAGAAAACATTTACTTGAAGCAACATATGTCCCATCATATAAGAGATATCCAACTCGCTGACTTGTTACGGTCTAAAGCCACAAAGGGAAAAGAAAAGGACATTTCACAAAATTCTAAACAGAGGTATACAGTTGCACTCCCTGCCAGTTTCAAATAGCATGGCACAAGCTTTTTCAACACTAAGTCTGTTTTCTAACCCTCACAACCAAAAACTCATCCTGTCCCCCTAGTCCCCTCTTGAAAATCTTCAGCTTCTGCTCCATCATGTGTGAAGAGGTGTGCGTTTGAAAGCAGAGAAACAGACTGGACTTAGCTTGACATGAATTCCCAAGGTGAGCTCACCACCCTGATATGAATATATGGACTGACCTATGCTTGGTGAAATGGTCAGTCTTCTTTATTTCATTTTTATAAGGTTGCTCAGTTGCCTCAGCAACAAGGATGAGGCTAATGCAGGTGGACTACTCAATTATGAGAGGTGAATAAAGGTTATTCTGTGATTAAATCCAAAGAAACGGGGTCCAGTACATGTGGAGATTCTGCTAGACATCCAGCCAATCTGCAGTATTTGGGAAAAGCTGTCAAAATATGCCTGTTTATTCATTTTTATTTTTTGTAAGAGCTACAATAGTTTGTGCAGGACAGATAGGTTACAAATATATTAATGGAAAGAAAACCCATTCAGACGCAATACAGTTTAAATTGTGGACAAACCTGACACCTGGAGGCCAAATACTGTATGTCACGCTTTACAATTACAGATATTAAACTTTTTTTCTGCTCCTGACATTACTATTTTTTCTGTAAACCTATATCTGGTTTTATCCTTTTCACATATAATTTTTAAATTTAAAATGATGTCATACTTATTACTGTTTCCACACATCAAAAACTGTACTTGAGTACATCTGATCAAAATGTACGTTACTATTCAAATAATCATAGTCTGGAAGGTATGAACACACATTCAGTGGTTCTTTACAGTGTTGTGAGCCCACACATATACAATTATCGTCCCAAAAATGTCCTTTATTTTTTTGGAACAGGTATGCGATGTTAAACACTGAAGGTATTTTTAAAAGGTTCTACAACACAGAGTACAGTACAAACCACGTCTCAAAGTCCAGTTTAGGAGAAGAAACATTTGGATAAGTTGGAAAAAGAAGGCCCTTCATCAATAGAAATCAAATCTATCCATGCATGAAATGATTAAAATTAAGTTTATGGATCCGTCATTGCTATTCTTACTGAAACTGTATTATTATACTGATACTCCCGCAGGCTGTAAAGAAGCTGTTCTGTGCAGTTTGGCCGGAAAATACAGGCTTGTCATTCACTACGGCTTTTCTACAGCCACTTCAACAGTCACTGTAGCCACAGGAAAACAATCCAAGAGTGCACTGTGCACAAATAATACACACAGTGGTGGGGATTAGGATCATGGTTCAGTAACTTAAACCTGCAAACCACAAAGGTGTGGCAGTGGACTTTTCTTTATTATGTGGCTTGATTAAAAGAATTAGCAGATATTCGTCTATATTTGGATGGCTGGCTGGATGGATGGATGGATGGATGGATTAATATCACACAGTAAGTCTAAAGAAATGTAGACAAATCTATTGAATATAAACACAGCCAAGAAACCTGAAATACTGTAAAGACAGAGACTATTCTGTATCAGCTGGTGGGTACACATCCAAATGTCACAAGAGCTCTCTAACCTGAGTTTAACCTCTTCATCGTGCAGTCTATTTGCTCAGCTTCCTGTCTGTAATGACTTGGAGTATATCACTACAACTACAAGAGCTATAAGTAGGGTGTGTCTCAAAAGAAAGCTATGATTCCGACATTTTTGTTAGATGACTACAGAAGTATCAGAATCACAATACTTTATGACTTTATGAAGATATTTTGCCACTCTGGCTGCTAGCTCGATGAGTTTTTGTAGCACTTTAGCTTGATTTTAAATTCTCAACTACAATGTCTAAACCAAATCTGTACAATCTTAAAACCCTGTAGAAGTCTGGTGTCCAGAAGAGCTACAGAAACTTGTTTAGGTTCAATTAGCAGATTGAACCACAGCTGTGGACTCTTCACAAGTCCAAAACAGCAATTAGACAGCTTCCTCTGGTTCTATATGCTTTGATTATTAATAAAATAAAAGAAATTAACAGCGCCACATTTAATTCACCTTCAATATTTTACTTCTACAGGCGTAGATTTTTTAGCAGTGGGTGTATGTCGCCATCTCCTGGTCACATGAGACAATTACACCTTTAGCCTCAACAATCATTCACTGCAGCTACTGCAATGACATCCACTGAGATTTAAAGTTGCCCAGTGGTTTTGTCTATCCAGAGAAGCTGTAAACATCATTGTAAAATATCTTTGTTTATATAAATGAGAAAGTTAGAAAAAGGCTGTACCCCAGAGGTCAGCATCTACAGATTTTTGAGCTTTATATAGCACTCAATCACATAACAATGAATACTATGCTGCAGGTATCTGGCCATAAACTGTGTTGAACTACAAAAGAAGGCAAACCAAAGAAATTCAACACAACTGGTTGTGGAAAATAAATATTTGAACCAAATAGTTTTAAAGACATCTCACTTAAAACCAAAATGTTAGATTCATGTGAGCAGATGCGGTGAAATAAGATGTTCTGTTGTTTTTTTTAAAGGGATTTTGGAGCTTTTGTGATCTTTTTTTAGCAGTATATTGAGGGAATGACATGACATGCAGCAAAGAGCTCTGGGCTGGGACTCAATCTAGACCAGCTACGATGAGGAGCCTAAACTTCTGTACATCAGTGGATGATGGAAAATTTGCTGCTGGTTGTATAAAATGAAAAACCAACACAATCAATCCTCTGGGTAACATTTATTGGCTGTAGAACTGCAGGGTTTTAGGAGAACAGGCAAGATCATCGTTGAATATTGAGATTTTTATCTAAAATCCAGGAGAAATCCCTTCATAGTACAGAGTTAGCACTGTTGAGAGTTTCCAACAAGGTTTTTTTGACTTACGACTCCAGCAACGATGTAGTCCTTGTCCTGCTGGACCTAACTGCTGCTTTGGCTACAGTAGACCACAGCATCTTAATCTCATGCTTACAATGCCAAGTTGGTATTTGTGGCACTTTTTTGGTTTAGGTCCTATCTGGCTGATACAACATTCTCTGTAAAAATAGCTGAGTATGAATCCCGTCCTGCTTCTCTGTCATATGGGGTCCCCCAGGGTTCAGTTTTAGGGCTATTGCTTTTTTCATGGCATCTCTTACCATTGTTTTGAAGATAACTGCCTGATATATGTACCATTTAAACTGGACAATTTAACGCCACAGTTACATCGAGCTTTTATCGTTTAAGGAAACTGGTGAAGGGAAAAGCTTTCTATGCAACAGTTGGAGACAAGTTGGAGAAAGCGAGTCCTTGTCTGCAGCTAGTTCAGAACACTGGTGCATGACTTTGAACAGAAACCTGAAGAGAGCACATAATCCCTGTTCTAGCTTCACTCCACTGGCTGGCTGTGCACTTTTTATCTTTATGTTTGCAATTAAAGTTTTAAATGGTCTTGCGCTACCTTGTTTATCTGAGCTTTCCCACCACAATACTCCTTCCGGTCGCTCAACTCAGCTGATTAGCTGCTTGGTCGTCCCCAGTTCTCAACAGAAGCTCAGAGGGGGCGGGGCCTTTTCTGCACCAGAATTATGAAACGACCTACCTTTGCACTTTTGCCAGGCTCCCTCTTCTTCCATTTTTAAAACCCTTCTTAAAACTCACTGGCCTTCAATCTGAGACTTGATTTTATTTGGTTTTTAATTTATTTATCCAGTTTTCATTGTCTGGATTTGATTTTATACTACTTTTATGATACATATTATGAATTTTGTTTTATTTTTATGCTTTTTTTTTACTTATCTACGAAGTTATGCACGTTGTTCGTCCGTGGCTGCTCTTAAAACACTTTATGAATAAATTGATAATGACTTGTTAATAAACACCTACGGTGCTAATCTCAGCTGTATTGGAGGGATGCATTGCTGTGCATGCTGGTTATTTGTTCAACATACATTAAAAACTTTCCTGTTTTGTCTCAAAACATCCTTGCGATGTGTTGCACATGTTGACATAGCGATACGTTTTCAATATATTGAAAACGTAAATGTCTTTACTGGTGTATTCTTTTGTGTCGGTGTGGAAAGAGCATCATGTTAAGTCGCTGTTTGGGACTTGTTTAATATTTCACCTCATAAAATATCAACCTGAACATCAGACAAACACAAAGGTCCAGTTTCACTAAAACAACAGCGTGTGCCCCATTTATTGTTTTTCAAACATGTAAACATACAAGACGGTGACTCTGAAACAATCACAAGACGAGGTATCAACCGATAAGATAGAAAATATCATATTATCTTAATATACTGTATACCCAAACAAATGAAATGCTGCAAGTTTCCAAAAGCTGGAATGCTCAAGAACATCAATATTCTTAAATATATATTATAGTTATATATATATGTGGTGGATTTCATACACATAGATTCACATGAATGCATCCAATGTTTCTTTTCTACACAATCCTTTCCTGCCACATTGCACATAACCTATGGAATGATGTCCATTAAGGATTCAGTTTGATTATTGGAAAATGAGCAACCTTCTGCAGTGTTATGTCTAAACCTCACTGGGAGATGTAGATCAGTGCGTTTTTTTTTTCTTTACTTTGGTCCTGTAGGGAAAACTATTCACCACAGGAAAGATTTAATGTTATCTGCATCTGAAATACCAGTATGTGGGCGGTAACTTGTCGGTATAGTCTGTGGGGACTGTCTAATTATACCCAAGACCCCATGGCTGCAGCAAGAGATGCTCCAAAAGCATTGGTCACCAATAAATACTGCCGTACAGTACATCAATACTAAAAAAGGCAAAACATGGTGTCTGATCAACACTAAGTCACCATGGTAACCACGGTGCTAACAGAAGTGAATGTACAGGATAAAATGGCTTCGTGTACAATGCACAACGATGTTCTGACTCCAATCTAAACTAGACTATTCTAGTCCTATTCCTGGTTACATGATACAGAGAATAGTCTGATTCATGACTCATCCAAACATTATGACCCCTTATGCACCTGCAGCGTCTGTGCCCATTCAAAGCCTTAATTATAACACAAAGCATTATCCAGATTTGAAGTTTCTCTCTTGCTGCAACAGTGTCTTCGTTTCACTGATGTTTTCACCACCTGAAACAAGCTCATATAGATGAATTTGACCTCTGGATCCTAACAGATATGCTGTAAAACAGCTGTATATCTGTGTTTGAATAAGTCTGTATACATGTCTACATAATGAGACTAAGATCAGCATAGTCCATTTGGATTAATTTAGCTATTGCCAACACTGAATAGGACCTTTATGAGCTTTAATACAATCAGAAGATGTTGTTTACATGGTAGAGTCTAACTCAAAGTTTGGTCTTAATCTTTTTTAAGATCAAATAAAAAAAATTCCTGGCATCTAGGCATCTCTAACAGACATGTGGATAGGATTGGGAATCAAAGTTTAATTCCCAATAGGAATCAATCAGAAATACCAGGCACTAGCTAACCATAGCCAAGGCTTACATTTCTCTTCATCAGTTCTTGAATGCACTCATAGATGAGTCCTGGAAGAGAGGTATTTAGGTTCAAGAATCTACCACTGGATAGGCTGACAACTTACAAGCAGATGTCCCGCTGTCAGGACCTGTGTGTGCAGATCTGCCTGAAAAATTCTGATCAACATAAATAGCTAATGATCAATGTGAGGAGGTTTTCTGAGAATAAAAACTAACATGTTGAGATGTAATATTCATAAAAAAACAAACATTTTGTCTCTACATATGACACAAAACCACAAACTGATTAGAGTCTGAATCAATAAAGACAATCTGAATTCACGACATTTAGGATTCAGCATCTCATGTTGACTCAGCTGGATGAAGAACGGCTAACGCCAACAGTTTGCATGGAAGCATCTCTTGCTGTCGGCCAGTTATGTGTGCAAAACATAAGGCATCAGAATCGGCCTACACTCTCACAGACGCTTCACGACTTCAGGTCCAGACCTCAACAGTCAAAAGTAAAAGGCAGTTTCAAATAAATATAAATGAACACTCTGGTCCCCTGGCTGCTTGGTTTGCTACATCCTACTGAGGTAGACAGATGCATACTGCAGTAGTCACCTTGCCGACCTCTCACACATTCCCTGATGAGGCAATATTCATCTACGTTAAACAAGCAGCATAACCTTTGTAGTGCACATTAGTCAAAAATCAAGTACTTGTATTGTAAGTGTTGCAGCTCTGTAACTGTTCAGCTCAAGTTCTCCCATTTCTTTATGGTTTTTAATAAAAAATCAAACTTTTCCTGCTTAAATATTTCAAAATTAGAATATTTGCAGCATTAAAGCTTGTGAAAGTAGATTAAATATATTTTAAAAAATGCATTTTGAATAGTAATTTCAGTAAATGGGAAGATGATTGCCAGATAAATACACATTGAATAACTGTAACCATTGGCTGCTGCCCATAATAATAAACATTTGCCAACCTGCTTACACATGCTTTCTCCCAGAATAGTTTACCACCTTTCATTTAGCTGCTGGCTGTAACAACTGTTATATCTTTAGTTAGTAAAAATCTCACTGAGCTGTATTACAATGCTTCTTTGTAGTTGTATTTTAAGGAATAGCCGACGGCGGTCTCGAGGCACTCCACCAGGGAGCCTGCCGACAGGAAGTCCAACTCCACCTCAATGAATTTTATGTAAATAGCAAAACGTTGCGTGGAGTGTTCGCCGCCCTCGCTTGTCGCAGCGTTGCAACAGTTCTCCTGTAAGAAAAGCGTCACGCTGGAAGGCTCCCTGTGGACGTAGTGTTTCCCAGAACCCTGAAAGTGCTGGAAGAGACACTGCTGTATGGTTCTGTCCTCAGCTATGCCCAGGTAGCAGTAGGTGATTTTTGCCCCAGTCCTGTCGTCCTGCCCTGCTCCTTCCCCGTCGACCTGAATCTGAGCTCCGTTTTCACTCTGAGGTAAGCTGTGGTTCTCGCTGTCTTCCAGAGGATAGGTCTGAGCAGTGTCGTTACAGGCCAGCAGGGCCTCGTAGCCAATGGCATATAGTCCATATGTCTTGGGGATGTCCCCAGGGAGGAGGTAGTGGGATGTGACTTTGCTGCTGCCTGTCGCCCGGGACTGTGACACAGGGACCCAGTCCACCTCCATGTGGAGCTCCAGGCAGCGCGCTTCACTAATGGTAATGTCCAGGAACTTGTAGTAAACATTCTTCCAGTTCATTTTCTGAACTTTGGTCATGATGACCCGGCCCTCTGGCTTTTCGGGGTTGAAGTACTCCCGAAGCCTCTTTCCCAGCGGCACCTGCGAGCTGATTTCGGCGTAGTGGTAACGCACATCCTCACGCCAGCGCGTGTTGTAGCCCACGCCGAAGATGGCCAACTTGTTGGAGAGATGCAGCCGTGAGAACTCAGTCCAAGTCTGGAAGTGCTCCCACTTCAGCTCCACTGACTCAAGGATACGAATCACAGTCTGCATCGTGTCCCTTTTTCTGCAAAAAGTTACAAAGTGGTGCAGCATGACTACCAAGTTAGAAAGTGTTACATAGCAACAATCTGACAGACAGCAATAAGCCACTCTACAGGGTTGGATTTGAAAGTTACCATAACAACGTGTGGCAGTATCAGTTTAACTACTTTTATCAGCAACTGCATAAACATGACACATCTATGAATGATGGCTTTAGTGTGCCAGTGGTGGTATAAAAAAGACACTGACAGGCAGCATCATGACTGTTCCATCCATGAAGAAAAAGTAAGATCTGGATGACTTACTGGATTTGTTCAGACAGCTCTGCTTGAATCTGTAGAGCTCTGTTTTTAGGCACCTGGATTTCCTCTAGAGGGGGAAAAAGAAATGCACACAAATATTATTTCAAACCTATCTCCTCGTCACATTTCTTCTGCTTGCAAAGTACACCCACCAGTGTCCATGTCTCCCTCCTGGAAAGCAGAGTCCAGCACCTGGTTGCACCAGTCCTCCTGGGAGAAGTCTTCCAGGGTGCTGCCATCAGACTCCATCTCTTGATACAACCCGCTGCTGTTTATCAGCACTGGGGCGCAGCTCTGGGAGTCCCAGCCTCCCTGACCGAACACCTTCTCCAGCTGCTCTATGGTGTAGCTGCTCTTTCTTTTCCCGATGCCATGCTCCTTCACACGGCTGTAGCAACGCCGAAGCGTCTGGTTGAGATCAGAAAACAAATAAGGGCTCAGTAATGTGTTGGACTATATAAATGACCAGAGTTAAGTCTATGGAGCTTTAATTAAACATTAGACCTAGTGTTAGGTCCCTGCTCTTGTAAACAACTTTTCATGCAGCTTGGCAGCTGCAGCCAAAAAGACTGATTTGGCACAGTGGCTCCTTGTCGGCTTTTTAGGAAAGATTGCACAGAAAAAGCAACTGGTACTAATTTTGGCTCTATTTGCACCCAGTACTGCCAGAAAAATCACATTTACAGGTACTGGAGTTCTAAAGTTTTAAAGTCAGAGATTTCTGCAAGAATTAGTGAAAACAAGTTGGGTTTCTTTGAGTCTTATGATGGAAAATGTGTATAATTGTAAGAGGGATATCAATAACAAGCATTAGAAGTGTTATTGTACAGTGTTGCCTGGACACGTATCAGTGTTCCAACCTGAGGTCCCCTCCCCTGAGGTGAGGTGCATAAAAATGCTTTGCAGGAAAAAGCAATTTTGAAAGAGAAGACCACATCCGGTCAAATCAAAACCTTGTATAGTATCAACATTAAGAACAACAAGCAGGTGCAGATTCTTGAAACAAACAAACTGCAGCAGAAAGACGTCTCTATATACAACCTGGAGAGGAGATATGAATAATATATTTTTTAAAATGAGGTACAATAATGATTTCCATTGCAGATAAAACAGTCTGCTGGCATTGTGTAGTTAATTATGCATCAACTTGAGCATGCATTACCCTACACATGTGCATATTTTGAGTAGTAATCAGGTGTTACTAATACTGACAGGTACATTATGTTACTTTTGACTAAACAAAAACCCATCACAGGTTGTTACAAATAACTGGCACCTCATTCCTGGAAGGAGGTTTATCAAGCTAGTTTATAAAAAGGAAAAGTCTTTAATTGTTGTGGAAATTTACGTTTTAATAATCATCCCTTCAATGGACATGGCCGAAAACATGGCACCCAGGTTTTCAATATTTATAAACTGTTGCTGAGATACTGTCTGCTGTGCCCACAAATTTACATGTAATTTTCCAAGAGAAACTTAAAGTTTTTATCATACAGGCTCTTAGCTAATGCGTCGTAGCTGTAACAAATACTAAAATGTGCCTGGACTCGTGTGTCAGGTCTGGAATCCGCCTCGTTAGCAGCTCCAGCTCAGAGTGAAAGCTACAGGTCCTGATGATGGAGGATGACCGTGACACATTACAGCCATTGTTGTGTCCTCACTTACCTTCATCCTCTCCCTGCACTGGGACGGGGTCCTCTCGTACCCCAGCTCTGCCAAGGCTCTGGACACACGCTCGTACATGGCAGGACCGGGGGCCTTACCGGAGAAGACGGTGCCAGCGACCTCCAGCTGCTGCATTCTCGCCTCCGTCAGCCTTTCGTTGCCCCAGACCGCAATGAGGGCGTTTGTCTCGGACGGCGTCCATGACATCCCTCGGCAAGCAGTGAAGCTGTTGGAGGAGGATGAGGCCGCCGTCCGGCCCGTGGTCCCCGAGCCCACGTTCAGAGGCGAGAAGCGGTTTGGTGTCGAGGGATTAGAGTGGTATTGATTACTGTCACTTAAATCCTCCGACTCAGGGGATGGCACCTCGGTTTTTGGTATCTTTAACGGCGTTGTTATCTCTGGAGACTGCTCCGCGTTACTGGACGCCGCCATGTTGCCGCTGTTGCTAAGGGGAGGGGGAAGGAAGGTGACGTCCGGGGTTTTACGTTAGAGGGCACGGGGAAACCACGGCGTGGATCCGGGGGAGTTTAAGTAATATTAGCTTCAAAATGCTTAAAAAAACAAACACGTTATTAAAGGTATTAAAACGATTATATGTTTGCTATGTTGCTTGGGAAAATCGTCATCTTTAAGTACCTCAAAGAAGCCCTTTTTAATTCCATTCAATACAGCTTTATTTATATGGCACCAATTAACAACAAAGTCATCAGGCACTTTTACCGTCAAATTCAGTTCAATTTACTGTAGTCCAATTATGATCCAATTAAAAAAAAATCTATTACAAGATCCACATTCTTCCAACTATAAATATATTTACTGTGCTCATATAAAGCAATTAATTTAAAAAGAATCCAAGCTAATGAAGCCAACAGACTGCATTGAGTCTTCTCTTAGATTCAGTCCTCATCTGAAGCATGTGAGGAGCAAGAGTGGAGAGGATAAACTCCCTTTAACAGGATTTCTGTGTTTTGATTTTCTATTCAGTGCAGACTTATATGTTAAAAGTGGTTTCACACTGATCTTATACCCTGTCCTGATTCAAGTTAAATCAAATCAAATTTTATTTATAGAGCACTTTTCATGTACAAAGTGCTTTACATAATAAAAACAAATTATGCATATTGAAACAAAATTTAAAAGCCTTCACACAACAGAGTATATAACAGAAAATTAAACTGTACCTCATAGTAGTCTCACACACAATCACACACACACACACACACACACACACACACACACACACACACACATAAAAAAATAGCGCATCTACATTTTCCTCACCCATTCCCCATTCTGTACAAACATGAACTACTGTCTCTTAACATGAATGTAAATATAAAAATATCAAAAGAATGAAAACATCTGGATCCTAATGGATCTAACAGCCCATCACATTCTCCACAATGACCCATTAATTTGAGTCAGGTGTGTTGGGCAGAGAAACATCTAAAACCTGCAGTGGCCCTCATCCCATGAAACCTTATAACTTATAAGGTTCAATGTCTTAGGATACATTCACACAAATGGCAAGTTTAGGTGGGCGTCACACCCAAGTGGGATGCACCTTTTCCACTTTTTTTCCTTTTTTTTTAGCATAAATGTTGCTGTTCTAGACGTTCTTTGGTCCTTCTCTGTGTCTGCACAGCAGTGACCTCCTCTCCTATTCCCTCTCCCAATATTCTTTGAAATATGGCATTGACTGTTCCACCTCTCTTGTTTTGTTTGTTTATTATTAAAAAAACTGGTCAGTGTATCTGTTTATTATCTAAATAAAAAAATCAGTTTTGATTTTGTTAAACTACAGTGTATTAAAAATTATGTATGATTTTTCTGTTGTTCCTTGTTACCTCACAGAGTAAATCCCCTGGTTGTCACTGGGCAGTGAGGAAGACCTTTTATTGGATTTTGAGTGTATAATTGGTCATTTGATGGCCAGATCAATGAATTGTGTCATTGTTTACTTCATCTTCTCTGTGATGATGTTTGATTGGCTTCCATCAGGGACCACAAATCAGTCCAGCCGGCTCTGCCATCTGCCCATCGCTGGGTTTTGTGACCGTCTTTGGTCAGCAAGGTCCTGACCCGGCCACAGGGATGGCAAGATTTTTACTCTGAATGAGGTTTATGCACTTTTCCTGTTCAATTAAGATCAGAGACGGGAAGCCGTGGACAGTTGAACCTTTACTTGTCAAAACTGCAGCTGTCAGTGATGTGACATGTCACATTTCCTGTTAGGAAAGGATGAAATGATCCAGAAACATCAAGTTCCAGTGACATTTAGATTTGTATTTGGATTCGATCAACTTTATTTGAAGCGTGACATGTATCGGGAATGAAGTTAAAAGCGGCCCTTCATGCTTTTTATAATTTTCTGCCATTTGTATAATGTTACTGTGTTGATGATTCAAAAGCAAAGGATCAATAAGATAAAGAATTATATAAAAAAAAGATCATGGAATGCCTCCTTATTCAAATCTCATATATACAAAGGTGTAATAGGACCTTTTATTGTCCAAAACATTTTTAAAATAGCATTGATCCAAGATCGTTTTGCGCTGGGTGACGCGTTCCTGGATAGTAAATGTGTATGACATGTTTAAATTCATGCAAACCCTTTAATTAAACTCTTATACAAGTGTCAGCTTCACACATAATTCAGTGTCACAGATTGAATTTTGTTTCTGTTTGTTGTTTTTATTGCTAGATGTCAGTGATGAGGACTAATCCATTTTTTTATATGTGTCCAATGGGGTAGATTGCCATTAGCTAGCTAGTTAACTAGCGCCATGGATCAATCAAACATATGTTTTCACATAAAGGCTTAACAGTGTCAGTGAAACTACAGCTGCTAGATTAGAAAACTGATGGTTACTGAACTATAGTCAGAAAACCATAACTAGGCTGCCACACTTTACTAGCTTGATAGTTTCTGAAATCTTAGAACCTCCAGTCCATGTTCACATCAGAATCAAAGTGGAAGATCCTGTTGACTATCTGCAAACCTTCATCCTGCATGTAGTCAGGATGTCCAATAGCTCCAAAGATGAACAAGTAGCACCAGATCCACTTTAGCCCAAGTTTTTTTATTTATTTATTTGTTTTTTTTGGTTTTCACTATCACTATAGTCCTTTGCTTTCTTAAGGTTCAGCCTTTGCCCACTGATGACATCTGTTTGCAAAGAAGAACCACTTGTTTTGGTTCTAGTTAAGAACTAATTTTTCAGGTTCTGAACCAAGTTTTTTTATTTGGTCTGAATGTGCTGGCCAATTCAAAATTAGGTTCAGGAACTGGTACCGGCCTGAAAGGACTATCAGAATCCAGACTTTGTAGCGTCTTTTGCTTCTTTGTATGGAGGTTCCAACGTCCACCTTCTCCCACCTCATAATTCTTCATTTGGGTCCTTCCTCCATCTGCTTCATGATTTGTGATTTGAAGGCAGCCGTGCATGCAATGAAAAACCTTAATGAGAGATGAACAATGCTGGACTGAGCAGTTCAACATAATCCACTACTTTTTCACAAGCAGACACCATTTCCTGAGACCTTAATAAAATGTCTGTGACGTGCTTTGGTCAAAATAACATGGAGATACTAGAACAGCTCCCTTTTCTTCCATTAATCTCCATCTTGCTCAAGTGGATCATATTAGGGGCATGGGATGATCCACTCGACTCCACCCCTCTTCCTCAGGGTCTTTTCCGATCAACAACCCTTCCAGTCAAAGTTTGTGGCAGCCCTTACTCCCCCTTCAGAACCCCCCAGTTATAACACAGTTATAATCTTTATCCAAGTTCACAAAACACATGTATACTGGTCAAACTTCAATGGCCCCCTCAGCAACTTGTAGGGTCACAAATTAGTTTCGTAATTCGTATAATCCATTTCTTTGAGAGATGTCCAACTGTATTCATAAACAGTGTTGCATGAACAACAGGAGCTGGATTGTGCACTGCTGTCTGGAGCCATTGTTCTTTAGCATAGTGGTGGCCACAATTCAAAGATGCCCCTGCATGAACAGAGCCTCACAGATTTCTAATTTCATAATTCTATTTAGATATGCATCAGCTGGTGCAGAACATCGGCTGCTCATCTCGAGGTGCAAACAAAATACAAACTCGCAGCAAGAGACTAAACAACAACCGAAAAAAACTGATAGAAGAACCAAAGACATTTTTTCATAGACTGTATCCACATATCTAACTTATTTAAATAAGAAATGTATAGTTCAGTATATATGCTCACTGACCACTTTATTAAGTATACCTGTTCAATTACTTGTTTACAAAAATATCGAATCAGCCAATCACATGGCAGCATCTTAGTGGCATGTCGACACGGTGAAGAAGACTTGCTGAAGTTCAAATTGAGCATCAAAATAAGAAAGGGGATTTAACCCTTGAAAGCCTGGCCTGACAAATAATGAACAGAATTCAATCTTTGTAAATCTGAAGTCTTATTTAACAACATTGAAAAACAACAAACAAAAATAACATGCATATATGTGTAGTTTATTACCGTGTGATGTCAGAATTATTGTAGCACAAAAAGTTTCCACCAGGGAGCAAAAGGCAAGTGTCAGATGGTATACAACAGGGTTTGAGCTACAGTAAAGTTATGTAATAGGTCTCAAGCTTTATTTTTTTTTTAATATGATAAAGACAGCGTTGAAAGGTTAATCCCCAGTTTTCTTGTTTTCAGCATTTGTATATTTAAGTGTTAGTTCTTTTAATTGTCTTATATTTTCCTAAGTTTGTTTCTTTAGCTTTTAGCTGACATTTTTCCTGGTTATGTGGATGTATAATGTATATATATTTATACAAGCATCACAGCAATTACCTTGCAAACACTGCCCAACAATGGTTGTCCTGGGGACAATCTAAAGAAAAGAATAGTGTGAAAATGGGAGATTGAAAAAAACGTTGCGTGGTCTGATGAGTCTCCATCTCAGCTCCACATTCAGGTGGTAGGCTCAGAATTTGGTGGAAATATCATGAAAACATGGATCCTTTCATGCTGTTGGTGGTGTAATGTTGCAGGGGAAACTTTTCTTTGCACACTTTGGTCCCTCAGTGCCAGCTGAGAGTCTACCTGAGTGTTGTTGCTGACCATGTCCATCCCTTTATGACCACAGTGTAGCATCTTCTGATGTCAACTTCCAGCAGGATAATGCGCCATGTCACAAAGCTCAGATCATCTCCATCTGCTTTCAAGAACATGACAATGAGTTCACTGGACTCCAACGGCCTCCACAGTCACCAGATTTTAATCCAGTAGAGCAGGGCTACTCAGCTGACAAACCTGCAGCAACTGTGTGATGCTATCATGTCAACATGGAGCAAAATCTCTGAGGAATGTTTCCAACACCTTGTTGAATCAACCTTATTGCATATCTAAAACATTACATAGAATGTCTCAGTGTTTTTACTGTTATGCAGTGTTACTAAAACACAGCATGACCATCAATAATCAGTAATAGTTATCCATGACTTCACATTTTAATCAGGACATTAACGTAGCTAAAACAGTCAAAATACCATAATTGTCAAATGCATTGTGAATCTGTGAACACATTAAAAATCTGCTGGTGTTTCCAGATTGCCTACTGTGCTGCTGAGAAACTCTGCAGATGAGTTCAGAGGTGTGTCTTCCCTGGATTTACCACTGGCACATCCACAGCCAAGAAGGTCAAATCCTTTGTGGCCTCATTTGTGTTTTAATATTCCTGAAAGCACAGCTGAACAAAAAAGAGAGGGTCTGTGTTAATCTGTGCACCATCAAGTGGGGACTGTTTTAGTCTGGGGACATGTACAGACATAACTTAAAGTTAATGAGATAGGACTTTATTTGCACATAGCTTTTCGCCTTGAATGTAAAGTTTCAGAATAGCTTTTATTTTCATTAGAAAACCAAAGATCTGATTCTGGGTTTATCAAAGGGATGATTTGCTTTTTAAAAACTGTAATCAAGTAATGAGATGTTGCTTTTGATGCAGATGTAGAGAGGATGGTGCTGAATTTCTGCAGCAGCACATTATAAAATGGCATTTTTTCCTCATCACAAGGTCACTGATCTGAGAAAAAGATGAGCAATATGTTAAGAAGAAACAAAACATAAGAAAAGGTCTACAAACACCAACCTTTGTCTTATTGAAAGCTACCAGACAAATCATCCCTGTCATCCAGGTGATGGATTTATCTTTGTTTCCATACCCATCGTTGATTGAGCCACATCTGCTACCCACGAGCCGTAGTATTAATGACAGTGGCAGGAATGGCCTCCAGTGCTTCACTTAAGCGTATCTGTGCCGTCCTTGCTCCAAAATCATTACTTCACATGTGTGAAGTGACATGATGATTATGAAGTTAAAGTGCAGACTGTCTGCTTTAATTTGATCCTGTTTTCAACCGTCAGACTGTCAGGTAAGCTTTGGCCTGAAGGTTTTATGCTGCATCTTAAAATGGGACAGCTGGGAATGATCTTGCACACAAGCTGATGACATTCCAGCTACAAAATGTAAAACCAATACTGTTCAATTTTAACTTGGAAGCTATCCTGACCAAGCTAGGAATAATTTACAATAAAAATTAATAAGAAGGCGTTACATGTTTTTATTTATTTGAAACAGACAGTAAAGATAAATACTTCTGGGAGGAGGTAATACTCTGCAGAATGATGCTGCACCAACAAACAGATTCAGAACATAAAAAAAAAACAAAAACGAAGAATCCAGTTGCTAGCGTGTAATGTGATACTGTAAATTGGTGCACCTTTCTTGAGCGAAAAGTTGTGCAGCATGATTTCTTAGCTTCAGGAAGCTGCTGGGCAATGACAGCACCAGAAAATGTGCAAAATGAAAGCTAACGTGCCATGAAAACAAGCTGAAAACATATTTTTATGATTAAAAAGTGGCATAGCGCTACTATAAGGAAAGGTAGTAGGAGAAATTTAGAAATGACGAAGACTGCACTTCAATCAGAATCTGATCACACTGACTAAACTGTAATGCAGCACTGAAACCACAGATGTTCAATAAATATTCTACATGAAGTGCTTTAGATATTTCACCCAAATTTACTTTATTATGAAGGTTCATGGCTAAGAAAGATAAGTAAGTGATGTAAGTGAAATGTGTTGCTTCCTGGCAATGGCTTTCCTGAACTCTAACAAAGGTTTCCTTTATTTCATCATAGTTCTTACAAATAATAAACATAATTTTATCCATTATCTTCTGATAAGGAAAAAGTTAAGTTGTTATTTTCAAAATATTTTCAGCGTGGCCACTCCATGCTTCCAAAGTAAACACCTTCTGATCAAATTTTACTCCAAGTAATTTATTTTCTCCTCCTACATCTTTATAAAGGCTCCGTCATGCAGCTTGTTGCATTGAATTAAAAAAATATGAAATGCCATACATTCGATTAAATATTAGATGAGTCTTCAGATAAAACTTAGCTGCTGTTTTTCCAGCTTTTAAACCAGGAAGAGACTTTAGGCTTAGATGCAAATCTATCCAATTGTAACTTACGTTTTTTTTTTCATTCACTTTTTATTGGCTTTCAACAACTAATTTAACATATGTTTATATTCAAGGTATCAGCTTTTCTTACAGAAAAAAACATTCATACAAATACAAAACAACACAAAACAAAACAAAAAAAAACTTTAAATATTATTATTATATAATTTAACAGTTTTATTTGCAGTTTTATTAATAAAATAAATGATTGACTAAGATACAGTTAGTATTTTCCATGTATTTGTACTGCTACATTAAATATGAACCCAACACAGAAATGGAGCTAAAAGCAGCTGAAAAGTTTTCTAAAATTAAAAAGCATAATAGTTCGTCCATGTTGAGTCTTTGAGTCTCCCACCATTGTTTTCATGTCTCTTAGTCTGAGTTAAAATTCTCACATCCTTCCGTATCAATGTCATTTCATTCACATCATCTCAGGGCTCTGACTGGATCACTGCCAGATAGGTGTGAAATAACCAGTGACTGGACATGTCATATTAACCCTACCAGGCTCCAAAAGAAGCAGTAATGGTGAAAATCAGGTCTCTTCTACCACACACTGGCAAAGATAACACAATTATGACAAACCAGAGAGGATTGTAGAGTCTATAATAAAATAAAAGAAAGTATTGCCAGTGGTACTTTCTTACAAATAGAAGAACATATTTCATAACATATTTTTATTTATTTACTCAATATAAGCTCAAGATTTGGAGATTTGGCCCCATAAAATCTTAAATGGGCTTTGATTGTGGTAAGTAAAGTTTTAATAAGCCATTTTTCCCTCAAGGTGAAGCTGTCCACACATAAAGAGAAATTTATTCATTTTCTTAAGGTGGACAAAACAAGAACAAAGTTTATTCTGAAGGTTTGCATGGGTCAATATCTGTGTTTTTACATCTTGACATGATGCTTCATACAGATTCTCAGACGTCTGCCTTGTCCAGCTGTTCCTCGAAATTCAACCTTGTTGAACTGGAAGAGCAGAAACAATCTTCCTGATACCCACTTTTCTGCATTAACCACAGCGATATGATCTGTCGAGAACAAACCATGAGAGCTCCCAAACCAGGGCTGCAAGAAACATAAAGACAAAAACATTTTCCCTCAGCCCTGGGAGAGAGAACAAATCTCTCGTTTAATGCGGAGTATTTACAAGCCATAACTTTTCTCCTTCACTCTCTGTTCTGCTACACTTTATATAAGCAAATTACGTGCCAGTAAATGGAAAGACAACATTATGAACTGAGATTTTGCTTTCTTTTAGCATTACATGAATGACTGTTATGACTAGACTCTTTAACTCTTTGGCTGCTCTGCTGTTTGGATTCAGGTGTGAACATTTGCACATATTTAGAGTCCTTGACAATTCTCTACATTAAAACTTTTGTTAACATGCAATATCCAGCAGTAGACAGCTTCCTCATGCTATGTTCAGATGTGACATGACAACTAATGTGTTTAGCTTGTGTAATGCATCATAGTGGATATCAACTAAAGTTGCATTTTGGACATATAACATGAGCTCAACACACACTTTTTAAACTGTATCTTAGGTCTGGTACACACAAAAAGATTATCGGGCTGTTTTTGTCCTGATTTTGCTTCTTCCCGACCAAGGAGGGCAAACGCCCGTTTATCTTGAGTCTTATAAGATTTTCTTATAAAGTCAGAAATTGGTCTGAGGTGTGTTATGAGCGATTTCGTCCCAATTATTGACTCCAAAAACGGGTCGTGGCTGACAATCAGAAGTATTGAACATGTTCTTTATTTACGACCAAAGATTTTCATGTGTGTGAGGAAAGCTGAGGACTCCTGGGTTGTGACTCTGTGGATGGTGACGTGGAACAGAATGTAGCCAATCAGAGAGCGAGCTGACAGGAGATCAAGGAAGGATATGAAGGCCGTGTTCACGCTGTCTCCAGTCTGTCATTTTTTTCAGTTCTGGATTTTTCTGGTACCAATAGTCCCAAGACCCCCATCATTCCATCATTTTATCCTCTTCCATGCTGGGTGTTGTGTTTTCCGGTTGTTGCCATGGTTCTTCTTTGTTATTTTTAGATCTCGTTTGAACACATCAGATGTCTGGGTCAGACGACTAGATTCTTGATTGGTTACAGGACAGAATCGTTATGTGTTTGTTGTTCTGTGATGAGATTATCGGAGCAGACCACACACAGTATGTTAAATGCCTGATTTTTTTTATCTTCACATATGAGGTCTCAAACAGATAAAAAAAAAATCTCATCAGATTGAAAAAATCCTTGTGTGTACCACGCTTAACTCTTCCCTCAGTGTGCTGAGGTGGAATTGTCTTGCTTTCATTCTTCACTGAAGTGAAAGTTAAGGTGATGGTAGTAGATCAGGGATCACCAACTCCAGTCCTCGAGGGCCAGTATCTGCAGGTATTAGATGTGTCCCTGCAGCAACACACCTGCTTCAAGTGATTGGGTCTTTAACAGACTTAACAACAAGCTGTTGGAGGTCCATTTAATTTGAATCAGGTGTTGCAGTAGGGATACATGCAATACTTCTGGACACCAGCCCTCAAGGACCGGAGTTGGTGATCCCTGTAGAAGATGTAGCCACAGAGTCAAACATGGTGTGTGCATGAAGAAGTTGGACCCGAAGAGTCCAAGAGGAGATGGAAACTTAAATATCCATCTCCTCTTTAGAAGGAGATGGATATTTAAGTTTCCAAAGACTTTAATACGGAGTCTCTTTATGTAGGTCTTGGTGGTCCCGTAAAGAGGAACTGGAGTTAAATCCTGGTGAGCAGACAGACAGGTAGGTATGCAGGTGAGTGGGGTCTGTGATGTGTCACTTTTAATCTCCAGGAGGTTTTTCTACAAGATGGTGGTGGACTAGCACGCCTGATGCAGATTCACTGAACTGCTCATCAAGCTCTATGCAAGCCTGTTAATGAGACGTTCATTTAAATCAGGTGTGTTAAAGTATGGACACCTCTAAAACATGCAGGCCAGCGGTCCCTGAGGACCAGGAATGAACTTTGTTGCTCTAGAACAGTGATTCCCAACCCTGGTCCTCAAGGCACACTATCCTGTAGGTCTTAGATGTTTCCATGATGCAACACACCTGATTCAAATTAAATGGATCTCTCACAAGCTCTGCATAAGTCTGCTAATGCCATCACATCTAAGACATCTAAGGCCTGCAGGATAGTGTGCCCTGAGGACCAGGGTTGGGAATCACTGCTCTAGAACTGGAGCTGGACACTCCTGTGACACAGAATGACTCCTTGCATTTGCTAAATAAAGCACTTGTATAATTGTTTTTAAAAACAAGTGTGTTGTGCTTTTTTTGGAAGCCACAACAACAAGCACACACCTGAACATGAACTCATGACACATACAAATCACAGAGGCACTGATCTGCAGCCTTGTTTGATTTGATGTAGTAACTTGGACTTGTTTCTTAAAATAAACAAAAAAGCTCTGCAAAGGGCAAGAAGTTCCAGAAACTGAATAAGAAAACTTTAAAAAAAAGCCAAAACTCTGGTGTGAAATAAGAAGAAAAAGTAACCAGAACATTAAAGACAACCTGAACTGAAAACATAAGAAAAAAAAGGACCAGCAAAGAGTATTTTATGTAGTGATGGAAACTGTGTATAAAATGTTCTGGGAATCATATTTTAGAATTGCAGAAATGGTCAAAACACCCACAGGGTTTAAAGATACAAGCCATTCTTGGTTCAGCTTTTCAAGCTGAAACAACCACTCTATTGCTCCCCGTGTCAGAGCACAAAGATCTTTATTATTATTTTTTTCTCTTCCATTACCACACCAACCTTTTACAGACTCTTTTACAGAGTTTGTCCCTAAATTAATACATCATCCTAACAACTTTACAAGCTGTTGAAACTCTTATGTTGCCTGGTGCTAATTCTTGTTGTTTGGACTTCTTTATGAGAATATCATAATTATACTGTACAAAGTTGGTTAATTTGTTTACTTCTGATGATATTAAAGTGTGAATTATGTGTTATTCTGAACCTTTAAACCTTTGGTTCAGGCTTTTTCCACTGAATCTTTATATTTCAGACCCCCTTCAAGTCCCCCCGCTGATTCTCCTGATGCTGAAATTCAAAAGCCTCTCTCATCCAAGCCATGCCAATCAGTATATAGCTCCTTAACTTCCTCCAGCTGGGCCCAGCTTTGCCTCCCGCTCTCCCAGTGGATTCCCTTTCCCCGAGCTATCCTCCCCCCCAAGTTACAAGGGGGCCCAGGTGCCATCAGTGAACGAGACGTCGAGATAATTTGGCTCGACATGCTTTAACACACACAGATCAGGGGCGGGGAGGGACTCTGGACATTAAACACTGTCTCATTAGGTTTGTTTGGATGAGACAGGAGACATAATGAGAGGTGCTGTATGACCAAAACCATCTGATCTCCACCCGTTCCAAACAAACTGTCCAGGTAGGACCCCGGGTCAGGGCCAAAGTCATGTCACGCCTCCTTGGCTCTGAATGAGGCAGCAGGAATAGAGGTGGAGTGAGGGAATCCAAGTTCAAGCACTACTTAAGATGAATAAGAAGTGACAATGCAGTGTGCTTGAGTGAAGAGCTGCTTTGTTTTCAGGCTGCTTCGTTAGGTTGGTCTCATGAGGGTCGGCTTTAAATTAAAGATGTGGTCATCGGCTGATTTTTAAAAGCTGCAGTTTTAAGTCAAAAAGGAACAGTGCAGCTCAAACTTTCAGGAGCTGGGTGCCAGTACTGAATTTAATTTAAATATCACAGACTGCTTTCTGAATTACAGACATTTCTCACCTCATTAACATCTCATGAATGTTAAGTCAGTATGCAAATAATTGGTTGGTGATGATATAATTTGCAATGTCATCACAAAGAATATCCATAAATCACAATCTAAAGCTGATTTTCATTATTTTATGCAGACTTTAGAAGGCAAATATCCTGACTGAATGCAGATTTGTTGATTATGCACCTTCACAAATGAGATATACCCTTTGAGTTCAAATGCAGTTGTGTTGATTTGCAATTTTCAGACTGCTAAACATTAGAGGAAAGACAAAGGAAAATGGGACTGGGTTAGTCAGTTGTCTCTTGATCTACAGCTTCTATCACTGAGGGGTTTTGTTTGGTTGTGGGTTCTTAAGGAGACTGGAGAGGTGGGTTGGTGATGGATGAATGCACCTCCTCACAGTGAAGAGGGCTGTTTAGATCTCCCACCTCATCCCTGCAGGACCTCAGGTGCAGAGCAGCTGAACCACCCAGGCTTCTTGACCCACAGACTGCCCACAGCTCAATACATTATTAGCCTCTGCAGCTGACCTGACCACTGTGGCCACGTCTCTCTGTTCACTCTGGATGATAATTGGTGCTAGTTATGGGACATGGCGTGTGATGCAGAGGGTGATGCATATATGACACACTTTCTAGAAATTTCCATAGAACACACAAACCAAGTCCAGATTTTCTCATCTCATACAGAAATCGTTATGTGTGGTGTTATAAAAACCACAACATTACAATTTTTTAAATCAACAGAAGCCAGTCCACTCCATCAAACAACATTTTTTCCATTCATGTATGTATGTGTGCAGGGAGCCAACCGGAAGTCAGCTGGCTGGGACAGCAGGAACCTTTGTTGAGCGTGTTTTACACAGGTTAAAGGGAGAGGGATGCTAATGAGCATTTTCTATTGGCACAAATAGTCCGAAGCGTAAAACACCCCTGATACCTTCAAAGTATTTAACATGCACAGCTGAGCAGCTTTCACTTCAGTGAACAAGTGAACATGGCATCCTGCTATCTCGTATCCAGTTCTCCATGAGGACCCTCCTCTACTTGAAATAAAGCTTCGGATACCATTCCCATGGCCTTATTTTTTAAAACTCTGCACATCCAAGATGAGAATCTCCTGTTTCACCACATCCCATAGCTGCTCTGTTGGATTGAGATCTAGTGACTGTGGAGGCCGTTGGAGTCCAGTGAACTCATTGTCATGTTCTAGAAAGCAGCTGGAGATGATCTGAGCTTTGTGACATGGTCCATTATCCTGCTGGAAGTAGCCATCAGAAGATGCTACACTGTGGTCATAAAGGGATGGACATGGTGTAGAGTTTGGGTTTGTGTTTCATGTGTTCTTTAGTCTCAGTTTTTACTGAGTCTTGATTCTTGTTCAGTTCTTGTTCTGTTTTGTAGAAGTATGTTCCTTGTGTCTTCACATTAATTTATAACCTGTTCACCAGTTTTTTGATTACCACAGATGTTCCCGGTTAATAATTAGCCCCCTCTATATATACCAGATTCTTTGTCAGCTTCTCGTCATCATTTCTCAAATTCCCTGTCCTAGTTTTCCATTGTACTTCTACCTTTGTCAGATACTCTTTTTCTGAGTTTTGGTTTCTTTTTAGTTTTGGTTAGTTTTATTCATGTGCTTTGTTATCCTCCTGTGGTAGCACCTTTTGTTCATCTAAAACATTTCCAACATCTGCCTCTGCCTGATGATGTTTCCACCAAATTCTGATCCTAGCATTTGAATGTGGAGCTGAAATGGAGACTCAGCACATCTGCTTCAAGGTTGGACGGGTTGTGTGTTCAGCGATGCTATTCTGCAGACCTTGGTTAGAACCAGGGGCTTTTTGAGTTCCTGCTGCCTTTCAATCATCTCCGACCAGTCTGTCCATTTCACTCTAACCTCTGACATCATCAAGGCTTTTTAATCCAGACAACTGCTGCTGACTGAATATTTTCTCTTCTTCAGACCATTCTCTGTAAACCCTAGAGATGGTTGGATGTGAAAATCCCAGCAGATCAGCAGTTTCTGAAATACTCAGACCAACGACCATCCCAAGTTCAAAGTCACTTAAATCCTTTCTTCTTTCTTCCTCATTCTGATGCTCAGTTTGAACTTCAGAAAGTCGTCTTGACCAT
The DNA here is from genome assembly GCF_017639745.1 of Melanotaenia boesemani. NCBI lineage: Eukaryota > Metazoa > Chordata > Actinopteri > Atheriniformes > Melanotaeniidae > Melanotaenia > Melanotaenia boesemani. Next base: position 23,280,422 of record NC_055696.1, on the reverse strand, counting down.
GTCTGCATGACTAAATGCACTGAGTTGCTTTCATTTGATTGGCTGATTAACTATGTGTGTTAACTCATCATTGAACATGTGTACCTGAAAGTGGACGGTTGGTGAGTAATCACATCTTTTAGTGCTTAATATTAAATACTGAAATTTTATATCTCAGAAAACTCATGACATACCAGGATTACCTGGAAAGACAAGGGTCTTAGAACATTCGAACACTCTGAGCCTCTTTGCTAGTCTCACAACTGCTGTGAAACCTAAAATTCAACCCTAAAATTTAGCAGAAATGACATATAAAGACATGGTAATAAAGACGTAGAAGTAGGTATAGTACTGTCAGCTTATATGAGTATGCATCCTTGTGTGAATGATGAGCATTGTGTGTGTGTTGGTGAAGTGTCCCTGCTGTGAGCCTAATTAAAAGGCACCGGGTGCAGGCGGGGGGGGGGGCTGCTTTAGCGCCCAACCGAGTCCCTTTATATCCCTGCTTCCTCCCTCTCCATCCAGTGCCTTTGATGACCACGGAGCAACTAATGCCCCTCAAAGTCAGCAGCACATGTGGCCCCTCTGTGGCTTAGGAAGTGAAGGAAGAGAACACCTTTCTGTGCTGGTTTATTGAGTCAGCTGAGAGCTGGAAATTTGTGTTTCACTGAAACATTTATCAAGACGAAATAACATTACTCACAGTAAAAACATCCAAAGTTTACCTTACTGTCTAGTATTCAGCAGGAGTGAGAAATTTGCAAGATTTACCTTATTACTGCCATATACACGAAACTTACAAAAACACAACCAGAACTACACAATTCCCAGTGACCCCTACAGAGTTTAAGTGGTAGGACTACATACTTGCCTCATTATTGCCTCATTACTAGTTGTAAAGTTAACTAGTTAGGCCAGTCAAAATTGTTTAGGTAATCATTGTGTGCCATCTGTACACACAAGTTTTGCTTTACTTTTTTGTATTTCAGTGGGCTCTTGTGGTCTTTATTGGTGTCGTGCAGCAAAGGGCCCCAGGCCGGGATTACCTAGGCTTGCTTAGCTGAGTAGCTGCAGCCTTTATGTTTGTGGGGCGTCTTCTTTCCTAAGCTAAGTACCGACCCCGAACATGTTGTTAACTACAGCAAAACCAGCCATTTTTCATCATGTTTTCATCTGGTCTTCTTGCTCCTGAAGCTCAACATTTTCATGACAGTTAAGTGAGTCGTCATTGTGCTGGTAGAGCCGTGGTTGCTAGTTTCATTGTACATAATATACATTTGACTTTGTCATCCAGTTGAGGGAAATACTGTGACGCTTCCCTTTGTTTTGTTTCTGTAGAGAACATTTGCTGCAGTCTGTTGCTTCCGCTTCTGCAAACTCTAACAGAAACAGTGCTGTAAGGCAAGGCAAAGTCCCAACCAGTGATATGTCAGAGGTGTCACTTTCATAAATGACCTTCCCTCCCCTGCAAAGTACCTCTGTCTGCAGAAGGAGATGAATGTGCAGGCCAAGCAGCTATCTAACAACACAGAAGTAAGCAATAACAACCAGTTTTTTCTTGAGGTTATTCCACAACTGGAGGTTTGATGGCGGGTTGTTCTATTTCAGAATGATGACCACTACATTTAGTTGTCTATGTAGCTTAGAGTAGAGGGAGAACATCTGTGTGTTTATGTAGACATATAAATTCTTATTAGTAAGGTTAGCACTTGCACTCCTGGCTTACTAACAATGGAGAAAAATGGTACATAAAACCCAGGAGAAGGACCCAGAGTTGTATATTTATGTTTTTTTTTGCATTGGTTGTAACGTCAGACTCGCAAATATATGTTGTCAAGTGCGTATTTTTCAGATATCCCCTTGAAAGTCCTTTGACCAACAATGTATGACACTGAGAAACTGTTACTCTATACACTTTTTACAAGGTTTTTCAGCAAAGTCAGACCTGAAGGAAGAGGCCAAGATCTTCAGGAAGAGCCAGCTGCCAGCCACAATCCCTTCCACTTCTTTATCCACAAAAAAAAAAAAAAAAAAACACACTTAAACACACTCTGTGGCCTGAATAAGGGACATAATCCCCTGCTGTAATTGCATTCGGGGGGATTTTGAGAGTCTCTGTACACTACTGGATCCACTTGAATGGCGAAAGTTGCATCTCAGGTCCTTCCAAGGTTGATGCTTAACAACATATGTCTCATCATTTCTTAATCTCTCCTTTCCATAACAAGATGGGTAGAATGCAAGCTACATGGTTGGCAATTACCCACACCCTGTGATGCGATTTCTTCATTTCAAATGAGCAGCTGGGTCAGGAAACAACTGAATCTGATGAAGAAGGAAGTGAATGTGTCTCTTTTCCACTTGGAATTTTAATCAAAAAAGCTTTCAAAGAGATGTAGGGGTGAGACTGGAAGAGATCCGGTCTGTCCTTGGTAGGAATTAGTGTCTGCGCTTTGATGGATTCTCTGTTCTATAACTTTGGTATAAGAGGAAAAGGTGACTTTGAAAAGAATGACTTAATTGTTATAAGAAACTATTTTGGAAAGTGTTTCTAATGAACATCAAGATGACTGGCAGACATTAAGGGACACTACTGAAATCCTGGTATTAGTAGGCATCTGACAGAGACTCATACTTTTGTGCTTCTATTGCTGTTGTGACAGGCTCTTTGTTTCATTTTCACCACTTCTCGTTTTATACGGCTGTTTGGCCACGTCCTGTATATTAAGTCTTATGGATGCAAGGGACTCCAGATGATCCCAGGCCCAGATCGTTCATCACCTTTGTCACATGTCCACCACACTGATGCCTTTACCCCACAGCCTGCATGCATATTCACAGGGGCTGGTGTCCCATCTGAGAAAACCAAATTGCCCCACCCTGTGTATCTCTCCCTTAGTCAATATTAAAATGGGATAATAAAGAGGGGCAAGATTCCCCTGCGGTAATGACACCCCAGGGACCCCTGACTAATTAAAGGGCTGCCCCTTCCAATGAACAGTAATCACTCACAGCTTCGAATAGAAAAACACGCGAACAAACAGGATGCTGGCTTGCATTTCGAATACTTCAAAGAGATAATGTCTTTAATGTGAAGTGCACTGATTCTTTAAATCCAGGTTGGAAAACACGTTTTTGATTAAAATATTCAAAGTATTTTGATCACAGAAAATTAAATGTGAATAAAATGAAGAGCAGTATTTTGTGTATGCAGAGCTGTTGGTTGTATAAAGGCTACTGGACTGAGCCAAATACAAAAATCCATGAATTTAAGTTATTCAACCATGCAAGTCTCATTTATGAGTAATCCTGAATTAATAAGACTTTTTTGTTCATTATTTTTGTACTTGATGTGATTGGATGAATAAAAGAAGCACTCAGGGGTTTTTGTATTGTGGCCACAATTGTGCAGCTTTTCATTTTTCATCCTTTGAAAAATGATAAACAGACAAACAAACAAGCAAATCAATAAATGTGTGCAAATTTAGTGAGAATGATGGTCAAAAAATAAGATAATCATTCACAGTGAAGAAATAACTATCACTGCAGCAAAGAGATAAAAGCCCCAAAGAATGTTAAATATACTGACAAGATTAACAAGATCATGAAAAAGAAAAAAATGCAATAAACAAAAAAAAAGTTACACAAAGTGAAAGCTGCAATTTAAATAAAAGAAAAGGAAAAAATAAAAACATGCCAGGGCTGATAAAGCAGCAAATCATAACAAGATTCTTGTAATGAGCTCAATTAAATGCTCAGTTACTAAATTAAATGAAGTGCTGTGTGTCTCAGAGAGTTAAGCCTGGGAGTGAATGCTTCTGATTACCTACACAGGAGATGGTGGGATAATAGGTGTAGGTGGGGTCTTATAAATAAACTTTCCCAAACCATTTCTTAATTTACTTATTTTTAACAGGTGCAGAAAAAGTCAGGTCTTTGCATGTCATGGAATAACTGAAAGCAGAAAGTTGATCCTTTTCAATTTTGTGATAAATTTAGTGTAAGTCTGAAATAGAAGAAAATAGAAATAAATGCAGTCAAACTAGAAAAAAAAAAAAAAAAAAAAAATTAACGGCAGGATGTTTGGGGAGGAAAATCATTTATTGTTCCAGTGGATATCTTGGCTCAGTCTTAACCTTCAAACTGAAAAAGTTGAAGGTCACGAGTTGTAACCCGTACAAAGTGCATCAGTGATCAAAGCTGTTCCATGACACACTTTTGATGCAACTAAAGACTTTCTATGTAAGTACAGACATTTTCACAGGAACCTTTTGATGTATAACGTTCTTTTGAGTATCTGTTGTGTGTTTGTGGAGTCTGCATCGAGTAAAAAGAAGAGACGGGTATCTATTTCTACTCCTAGATAGCTAAAGGAGTCAACCTGCTCTACAAACTGACCCTGGATACTGAGAAGTTTAAACAAACATGTTGGGGGTGTCTCCCTGCTCACACAGCACAACTTCTTGCTCTTTATGACATTGAGCTTAAGTGAGTCATAGCTAAATGTCTGGACCAGGACCAAAGGAATCTCAAACACTCAGTCAGATCGCTAATGGTGTTACATCATCACTCAGTGATAGTTTCAGTGCTTAGATAACTTTGTCATTCAAAATCAGTACACTAGAGATGCACTGCAGCAGGAAATGCTCCCAAACAGCAGCCGGAACAGGTTCCAGCCCTTCATATGAAAATCCAACCATGTGCATGCAGATGGCTGGATTTATAAACTGGGATGTGTGAAGCAATTCATTTGATGTCTTCTTCAAAACATCTACTGCCTCAGTTTGATGATTTAAAACTGTTGTGCATCAGTTTAAAATCATGCAGTTCAGTAGATGGGTTGGGGTCAGTCATGTGAACATCCCCTCCATGAAAACAAACAAACAAACAAAAAAAAACATGCTAATAGAAATGTCTTCCTATTGCAGGTAATCTGGCCATCATCACTCAGAACTGGGTCATTCAAACCAGTTAAATTAGGATCAAAGTACTTTTTCAGCATTCAATAACGCCATCTGAAACTTTCCCAGTTAAAAACAGAATGTCTGCTCATAACACCTCCGGTCATTGTAAAGGAACTGTCTCTGCTCCCTAAAAGACGGCGTCACCATTAGACACTGTCATTTCCTGAGAGGCCAACTATTAGTCCTTGCCAGCGGGCTGCCTGTACTAATGGCTTCGGTGTGAAAGATGTGAGGGTGTTGGTGCTTGTGATAGAGGAAGGCCAGTGGGTGCCTGGAAAAGAGCCACTCTCCACCCTAATTGCCATGAATACTCCATCTAGTTTGGTTTATGGAGTGGCAGGAGGGATTGGTACCCTCTGAGAGGTTTTGTTAAGCTGGCTCTGGTTTTTCTTGCTCCCGACCACCCTTGAGGGCCAGAGGAGGTGGGTTGCAAATGGACACCAGATGGATGTAGCAAAACAGTGCAGGAGGAGGAGGAGGAGGATCAGTATTGGACATGGTGAGTGACTTGGCTAACTGTGCAATCTTTGTTTTATTGCTGTAAGGACAAATTCTAAAGTACAAGTGCTGTTTGAAGTTATAATCTTGAGGAAATCTGAAATAGAAACAGTATTCTTGGCTTTTCGCTCTTGTGCTGTTCCCGTTATGTTATCCCAAAGTTAACCAAGCAAAGCTGGTATCTTTGCGTGGAGAAAACAAATGGATGGGGATTAAATTGAGAAGGAAAGGTTGACAATGGGTCTGCCTTGTTGTGCTGTTTGTTAATCATTTTCAAGCCCCTCTGGCTTCAATAAAGCAGAATAAAAGAATATAAAAGAACAATTTGGACTGCGCCAGCTGTGAATAAGCAACCCATCACGCCACACAATAGACCGGTCATGCCTGCTATAATTCAGCTTGTGAACTCAGACACGCCCCTCTCACTCGCCACATCTTTGTTAAAGTCATCCGTCAGGCATATCATTTTCCTCTCCCCACCTCTCCTGCATGGCCAGATGGTTAAAATCCATAATTCACTGCCAGAAAAGAGAGAAAGATCAGCGGACTCCCCCAATTCCCGCATCCCTCTGTGCAATGACATTACTCCCACCATGGCTCATTATTGGCCACCTCCTTGGCTAATTAAGCTCAGGTTTGTCGAGCTGTGGTGCAATAGCTTACCAAGTCAGGAGTAGATCCTTGCACCTGGGGAGCCTACCTGTTGCACAGCCGGGCTTATCAGTCTTACCAAGAGGGAGGAACGATGTGGGGATAGATGGGCCCCAGCTGGTTGGCCTGCACTGGCACTTAAAGAGGAGGCGGGGTGCAGTCATTGGTGCGTACTGTGCTTATTTTAGCAGCTTGAGGGTGTTTTAAGCCTGATACACCTCAGTAGGTACGAAATGCACAATTGTGTGTTAAATGTATGCACACGTTTGTTTAAGTTAGTGAAGTGCACATTAGCCCTAATGGGTGGAGGCGATTGAAACCATTTATTTAACTGTCATTCACCACTATAAATCAATTTCTGCATAAATGTTTTGTGACTGGCCAGTTTGACAAGCACTTACAAAGGTATACAAACCCCACAGTGATCATAAAAGGGAAACAAATAATATTTTAAGGCCTTGTTTTCTATGATGAGCACATGCTACAATTCCCTGACTCAGTTTTAGTTATAGTGAATTTGTGTGGACGGAGATGGGTACTCAAGTTTGGGACTTCAAGTTGCACTAAGTCTCATAAATGGTGACTTCAGACTCGGCGCAGAGTCATGGTTTCAGACTTGTAAACTATCTCCTCGTTTCAATGTTTTCTTCCTAAGCTCCTCTCTGTCTGATTTTCTGTCTGCTGTTACATCCTCAGATGTAACACTGACATTACACAGACACAGATATGCACTCATGCACAAACAATAAAAACAATGGGAACCCACACTTGTTTTGGTCTAACTTTGGGTACAAAAAGTTTCATAAAAGTCAAAAATAGAAGACATCTGTGGCATAAAAATTCAGGACGGATCCTCCACATCCAACTTCATCCACCCGAAAACACATCCTAAGAGGTTAGTCACTGTAATATGAAAGCTTAATGTTAGCATCCATGTTTGCAATGAACAAGGTTTGAAGCTCAGCTGCATAAACGTTACTACCTTTGTATAAAAATAATGTAAACTCCATCGAACTGGCATTCATTGAGTCATTTTGGATAAACTGGTGGTTTTGCCATGATTGGTTAAAAATCTAATAAACCACCAGACCCACTGTAAACAACATTGTTTTACTGGGTCTGTTTATTAGAAAAACAGGAATGTTAGCAATACTTACTGGACCTGTAAGTGTCTGAATAAATAAATTCAAATATTGTAAAAGGTTTTTGTTTTACTTTTATAATTTAAAATAGAAAAAGTTTATAACTAAATTAGTTTTGAAAAATTTTCTGTGGGTCCACAATGGATTTTGGCAGACATTAGTTATTTCATCCGTTAGGAGAATATTTACTAACCTGAATGTTCATTTATACGTTTTCTTAATTCAGAAAATCGAAGACATGGTTCAGTAAAGGGGGACAGAGCATTTGTTAGCGTAAGCTAACGATTGGTGCTGTTACAAAACGCTGATAAAAGCGGAGGAATGGATTTAAAATTAATTACATATTATAATGTAGCATTTTAAGCACAGGTGTTTTATAAAAGATCACACATTACAACCAAAAGTAAAAAACCTCAGATTTGACTTAGATTTGAAAAAATGACATTTTATGCAGAGTCAGCAAAGCAAACCAAGCTTTTCACCCTAAGAACCAAGGCGACTTGGCTTCTCCAAAAACCTAATTTGTGAATATTATCCAGGTGAGTTCCTGCATGAAGCACTTATTATGTCGACGCTGGTGTTTGTCATTGATTTTTGTTTTCTCTGAAATGCACGGCCTCTTTGAAGTTGGCTGCCTGCTTTGGACAGCACTGTGGGAAAGCAATCAAGCTCAAAAGTTTTCTCCCTCCTTAAATTCTGAAGCTGACAAATAAGTCATCTTCTTTTTTTCCCCCACCAATCAATAAGATACAGACCTCTTCACTCTCATATTGCAAAATTTCTCTCTCCAGCTCTGATTGGAATGAACTCTTGTGTTTCAAAGGTCCGTGCACTGATTATGAGAACGTGAATCAATCTCATTGAACGCTGTGAGGTGTTTTACCAGGCGTGTCTTATCAAGGTCTTGCTGTGGCGCTTTGCGAAGGGTCAGTCTCCAGGAACCTTGAAAAAGGCAGCGGCTGGAGAAGTCTAGCCTGGGGGAGCAGACGTAGTCTGGGGGGTGCTTAGCAAAATTACCAACTTCCATTTAAGGAGATGGGGCCTGCTTATAATACTAATACATATTTTAAATGAGTACTTTGCATGTATCTGCATTCATCTGAAAATAAAATAGTGTGAAAATAGGTGTAGAATAAAAATCTATATAAAAAAGTGTAGATGGGAATTCATGAGATGCAAATACAGGGTAATTGACAGGTCCTTCTTTTCCTTTTTAATATCCGTGGGGTCGTGGCTAATTGGGCTTTTGTTGTGCAATTATCTCGAGTTTGCTCAGGGTTTAGCTGTTCTGGGTTTTGAGGTACAGCGAATGCTTTGTTTAACTTCCTCCCCACCATGGCCCTGCATGTAACTTAGGCCTCTGGAGATCAGATAATCCCCAGACTAAAGCATATTGACTCTGTCACTCTCAGTTATGCAAGCTGCGTTCTTGACTGCCGATGAGCAGAAGCAGATATAGATGGAGACAAAAAAAGAGATTCCTCTTGCTTTTTAAAGAGGTTTGGTTTCCTAGGTTTAAGTTATTGTGGCTGATACCTTGCAGGCAGTCCAAGTGCTTTGAAGTTTCCTTTGATGTTATGAGGCAATTGGAGGAAATAAGGAAATCAGCAGCAGGGTTTCCTGGAGAGCCCGTTTGTGAGGTGGATGATTGGACACAGCGCCTCAGAGGGTGGGGTGGGGGGGCAGTGGCCATTTTACTCAGGAGGCCTCTCCTTTTGGCCTGCCAGCTAAATGCATAGGACAGAGATGCCAATTATGGCACTTTGGCATATGGGCAGTGGTAAGTACCCTGCTCTAATGATAGATCCTGCCAACTGCTCACTAATCCAGGTTGGACACATGATATTTACTGCCAAATAAATAAATAAATAAAATAACACTGCCACATCCTTTTCTGATGTCAGTTGTGAATGAGGGGGGGCATACACCTGCAGCCCGGTTGGGATGCTTGATCTGGCCGTCTGCCCACCGTCAGCTCTCCACTATCCAGCTGGGAGAGAGCATCCAGCTGTCTTTGCCCAAGCTCAGGGGTTCCCAAGGGGGCAAACTGCAGCAGAAGACCCCACAAGGATGCACCACCAGACCCGGGCACAGATGTTCAACCCCAGTAACGTGTGGCGTTGTGGTACGCTGCTTCGTTTGTGATGCCTGTCTGACTGCAGGTGCTGGCAGCGACTGTGTCTCGCTGCTCAGGACACGTCAGACGTTAGCCACACTTCATCTCGGCTGACACACAACCAAGGAAACGAGACTCGCAGCAAGTACGCTGACAGGCAAAGCAGCAGATATGACAATGAGCTCTGATAATGAGGGCAGAGTTTTCTTTGGATGACACATGTAAAGCAAACAAAGACCAGAAGACTGAATGACTATTTTCAAATTAAATGAAAGCAAAGCCAGATATACACATCATTTTTAAGAAAAGTTTTTAATCTAAAATTTTTGTTGCTTCAGTATAACCCAACAGCTCAGAAATGTTTAAAACCAAAAGACAAGCCAAGAAAAAGTTATTTAACACATTTACTATATTTAAATTTCTTGTCTTACAATCAGACATAAGAATTGTAAATGCAGTCTTTTTCAGTGGCACTTTTCCAGATGTGACCTTTCCAAGTAATAAATATTAATGTTATAGACTCTGTCTCTGTGAGACATAATGAATGACTGAAACTGTACACTTGCGTTATCACATCCACTAATACACACACAAAAAGAGTGGAGGTCCTCACTGTTTAATTAATTTGCCTGGCAGAGTTTCAGCAAGGTTTTGTCAATAGAACTGAGCCGGACGTCTTATTTGTTAGGGAGCAACTAATCTTCACAAGCACCGTGGGAAAGGAAGTGGGTGCTCAGTTGTGATGTTTTCAATATAGTTTCTTACCTTTTAAATACATTTTTCTTTCATCCTCTGGCTCACAATGATTTTGTATGGTGTACTTTGTTTCTCAGTGCACGGTGTATTTAGCATAATATCACATCACATCATACAGTATAATGTCATGGCATAGTATGTTATATCATATATCATCTGTTACATGTCACATCATATGTCGTGTCATAGTATATTCATTCATTAATTCATTCATTATCTGTACAGCTTTGTCCTTTACAGGTCGCGGGTAAGCTGGAGCCTATCCCAGCATTTTAAGCAGGTGAGAGGCAGGGTACACCCTGGACAGGTGACCAGTCCATCGCAGGGCCAACACACAGAGAGACAGTCAACCATTCACACATGCATTCACTCCTAGGGAGAATTTAGAGTGACCAATTAACCTAACATGCATGACAGTGGGAGGAAGCCGGAGAACCCGGAGAGAACCCACACATACACGGGGAGAACATGCAAACTCCACACAAAAAGGCCACCTCCGCCCAGGTTCGAACCTCCCCCATCATAGTATAATACATCATATCGTACAGTATAATGTCATATGTCATGTCATACAGTATAATGTCACGTCATTTTATCAGGTCTTAGAGTATGTCATCTATCATACACTATATTGTCATATATCATACAGTCATATGTCATGTCAAATATCACATCACACCACATATTGTCACATATGATATCAAAGCGTAAATCCATGTAAAACTGAGTTTGCATACTAGTTGTACAGCAAATCATTCAGCAACTTAATCTCACCAGAAATGGTAAAATACAAACATTTATACACATCTATAGTATGTAGTAGTTTCAAAATGGTAACTTAACTTTTTTCAGGTATCTGTTTTGTGGTGGGTGGCATTGCATTATACTGCAGAAACTGTGACCTATGAGTATAAAACCTCTAAATCAGTGTTAGTGTACAATTTTCTAACCTTAACCATGTATTTTGGTTACTGTAAACTGTAACTATTGCTGGGTGAAAGCTAAGTAGAAAAGTAAGGCCATGACCCCATGGAGACGAGTTCAGGTATATTCTTCTAAAGTCATCCTTTAGATGTATTGTCCACGTGAAACCAGTAATTTAGGAGCCTAAAAATGCTAAATTTTTGGTATGTAAATCACTCTGAAAATGCCACCATTTTTGTTTCTACATACACACATCATTCCTGAACCAGTAATGCCTCACCTCTCCCTTAACCCGCATGTACAATTACAGTGTTGCATTCATGCTACTGAGCATGCTCCATGTCTTATTCCCTGTTTTTGATTTATTTCCGTGGCAGCATTACAGGCCTGGCTTATCTATTTAAATGCCAGCTCTGGGGTTATAACCCAGAGCTGGCATTTAAATAGATAATTTTCATTTAGAACTAAGTGTGACTTGTGGAAAAAAATGTAGATCTCTTTTTTTTAAGACATAAAGGTGGTACTTGTTCACAAGCTTTTATTTATTTTTCCCTAGTTTGTCTTCTTGCAAGTGCTCCCAATGATTGTCTGCTGTGCTTTCTTACACAGACTGTAGGATAATTTTTGTCACGTTTCCATACAGGTGCAGCAGCTGGTTTTCTGGTTTCTCTAAATCAGTTGTTCAGTTGTTGCTGTTGCTTTCTATCTGTTGTATGTTTGTCTTCAGTCAGACCATCAAAAAAGGTGGTCCTTGGAGAATCTAATACTTCATCAGGTGATCCCATCTGTGACATTAAAAGTTTGAGAACCACCTATGTACTGCACTAGGACTAAAATTATTTCTTTGTATTGGTCACTGCCACTTTAATGGACTCCTCACATGAGTTTCATCACCGCTACGGGGATTTTTGAGCATAATTTTAGGTCATTATGACCTGCATAAATTAATTACCTAATGTGTTGTTTTGGGAAGAAGGACAGTCTCAGTCATGCTAATAAGACACAGATGCATGAAACACACAAAGCCACGAAATTCATGGTTTTATGTCTTTCATGTATCACTATTTTGTAAAAGCTGGTTCTTAATTACTGATCAGTCACCCTTACAGTAGCTGCCTGCTGCCTGTCTGTTTCTAATTACTCCAAGTTCTTCTACATTTGACATCTACTTTATGATCAAAGACCAGAGGGAATGCATAAAGCTTTGGCCCAGGTCATCAAAATTAGATGTGCACGTTTAATAAAATCATAAAAACACACTTACTGGATCAGAAATACATGTTAGTAAAAGCGCATCAAAAACTGCTCCTGCAAACAAAGTTTTATCGGTTGTCTTGTGTATGAGTGTATTTTGATGATTGCAGAAATGAAAAGAACTCTTGAAAGAACTGAAAACGGCTGACGGATGCATTTTAGATTAAAGCAGACCTCACAAACAAATCCACACGAACAAACAACCAGCAGATGCTGGGCTGTGAATCAAAAGTTTTGCAGTGCAAAGACTCTCCACCGTTCTGTGGTAAAATGTGAAAATGGGAGCTGCTGTCTGAGCTTGCATCACACTCAACACAGACTTATGGTAGAAAAAATATGAAACTGGCAGGAAAACTTCATGTTCATATTTATGACCAGAACTTTAATTTAATTTATTTTCTCATTTGTGCTAAAGGACAGTAAATAAAAAATAAAATCCAATGGCATTTTGTAAAATTGTCATGAAAGAAGTGTATCATTTTTGATAAGAGTCTGCATTTCTAGGGGTTTGGTGGTGGTGGAGGGCTGCAGTCCTGCAAGCTTTAGATGTTTTCTTGTTCTACAGTGACTGATTGGCTTCTGAGGAGACTGCAGTCTTTTGGAGGGAAGAGGACACTCCTGAGGACCCTCTATGGCTCTGTGGTGGCGTCAGCCATCATGTGCTGTGTGGTCTGCTGGAGCAGCAGCATCACAGAGAAGGAGAGAAAGCAGATGGACAAAGTCATCCAGCTTTGTTCACTGGACTCAGTGCAGGACGTAGGTGACAAAAAGGTCCTGGCAAAACTGACCTCCTTGTTGGACGATGAGTCCTACCTCCTGCAGGACGCCCTGTCTGGTCTGGAGAGCAGCTTCAGGGACAAGCTGATCCATCCTGGCTGTGTAAAAGATGCCGCAGGTCTTTCCTCTCTGCTGCTGTCACACTTTACAATGAACACATGTAAATCATGTTTACATATTTAGATACATGTTTATGTACATATTTATATACCGTACATATTATTACATATTGTGTGTGTGTTCCCCACCACTGACCTAAACTGACAGGCCAAACTAGAGCACTAATCAGAGAAGCAGACAAGAGAAACATGATGACTCTGAAGGAGCTGCAGAGATCCACAGCTCAGCTTTTAGTCATGTACTCCACTAATCTGGCTTTTTTTGTGAGTGGCAAAAAAGAGCCACTGTTGAAGGAAAGCCATATGAAGTCCTGTTTGTAGTGTCTCTTGTTTCTTTGATTGTGTTTGAGCTCTAATTCTGTCTTTTCTAAATAATTATAAAACATGATAACTACAAGTATTGATTAAAAGTAAAATCCTTTTTAAAAGTGCCATAATGGGACAAAATCCTCCATCCAACACCATGTTGACACTAATGACCCATCTGCATCCACATTAACATGTGAATATAAGGACAAACACCCAGTGTGCTGTCACTTAACCCTGTGTTTGATGGATTTGCATGAAATTTGGTTTCACGCTTCAAACTAATGCGCACATAACAAAGCAAAAGGTCACGATGTAGATACCCATAATTCTTCAGTCAAACCAGGAAGAAAAAATACTTTTGGTCTGCAAACAAGTGTTATTTTATTAAAGCCTGACTTATTAAGATGTCTTATTCCCAGGTTGCATTTGACAACTAGGGAATTAGTAGAACAATGATCTAGGTCGTCAACCAGACCGCCTAGCTCATTGTGTACCCCAGCATGTATGGCAAACATGTTCATGTTCATTGGTATGTCTTAATTATTGTTTTAATTGTTCAAATTGTGAAACTAATTGAGATTAATTCTAAAGTAAAAGAAAAGAATGAGTGAGACAAAGTTTTTCTGAAGAGATGCTGAAGAAAAGTGGCATGAGAACATTTGGTTGTGATTAAAAGGAGCTGAATCAAAGCATGCTAGAGTTTGTAAATCTTTAGTTGCTTAGGGCCCTTCTCTATTAGCTTCTGTTATTTGGCTGGTAAAGTTTATATCATGGCGCAATAAAGCTGCAAATGCTTTCTTCTTTTATTAATCAAGATTATGGTTGCAAAGCAAGAAGCCGACTATAAATGAGTTGAGCTAATTTAATGAGCAAACTTTGGTTACATCCACGCGGTGAATGAACAAATTTAGTTTTTCAAAGGTTTTCCTTAAAGACTGAATCATTTAAGGAAACACAAAACCACTGATTAGCTGCAGTAAATATGCCAAGTTTGGAAGTGGTGCTGCCACATAAAGAAGACATGGAGTATGCATGTAAACCCATGTGATGTAAAATAAATATATAATGAAGAAGATGGCTGAAAAAAACGAGCTAAAGATTAAACTTTTGTGTGGGTTTTGCTTATTGTAATTTATTTATTTTTTTACAGATTTTACTGTAGAAGCCATATCATTCTCAGCAGCTTCTGCTGCATCAATGTAACAATGTAGTCCTCCATTGTTGTAGCTGTTGGTAAGGTTTGGTTTGCAGGTTGAAGGAGAAAGAGGCTGTGCTGTCATCAAAACAATGGCATTTTCAGATTTCTTTACTTTGGAATCTGGTTTGAAAAAGGTTAATTTTCAGCCTCCCAAAGCACCGATTCCATGTGTATAAAGCATCTAAATAATACAAGCTGATACACCTAAGCATGTCTCTGTGTGCAGCTTATTTTCAATTATTATCCTGAAAGAGAAGAGCAGAGTTGTTCAAACATTGGCTGATCACAGTTTGTAGCAATGAAGCCATAAAAGAACTAAAATGTGCACTTTTATGAGCAAGAAAACAAAAAAAAGCAGAATATGTCCCTTTATCACAACTGTTTTCCTGCATCCACTCATGAAGTTACAGATTTCCAAACTTTTCCATAGTTTCATCTGCTTGGCCATCCAGAAGCTCACTGAAAGCATCAGATAGTTTAAGACATCGGGGAATTGAAAATGACGAGTATTTCTTCAATTCAAAGCCTAAATCTTTCTTGGATAATATCACCACATAGCTCAACATTTGTTTAAGTTATCTAATGTATAAACTTGCATCTAAACTTTGAAAATATGGCATCTTCCTTCCAAAACATTAGACATTTTGGTTAGTTTCCCCTAAACTTTATGAATCTGTAGCCTCCTCATGTCATGTGTAATTTATATATTATAAGTAATAATGTATAAAAAAAAGGGCTAAATGCATAAACAATGTGCACAAACTAAATTATTTGTGCTCCTTTACTGAAACACAAAGTGGTATTTATAATGGAAGACTATCTAATGAGAATATGTACCATTCTGCCACCACGATACATCATTTTAGAGCCATTTAAAGGCTATAGAGCGAAAATAAACAATTTCATACAGCTTTCTCAAAAAGATTTTTTATATGGAAACTTTTAAGTAATTGTGGGAGAAATAACTGCAACTGAATGCCATTGTTGTGCACCATGATGGCTACCTTGGGCTTGTTGTGGGGGCTTTCATCCATCAAGCCAACATAAAGAACAGGAGGTGAGAAGCCCTCCTGCTGGGTTTCCTCTTGTCATCTGTGCAGGCTTCAAACTATCAATCACTGAATTACAGTACTTTTAAAAGCACCAAAAAGTTGCATCATTTGTGTCCTTCTGCACCAACACAAAGATTTTTCTTTAGTGTCAATTCCACAATCAGGCTGGGATCATGATCGCAGCCTAAGAAGAGTCATTACTGAGAATTATAAGTGGCTCAGAAGAGAAAGCAGGGAACAGGCAATCATACACATATATTTGTAGTGGCTCTCCACTGCAGCCTCATTATGGTCAGTTTATGATTAAAAATAAAAAATAGTAATAAAAAAAGCTATTTGCTGTTAGAGATAATTGAAGAAATAATCGCAGCATCATGATTTGTTGTCTACTGTGTTTTATCAACATTTTACTAACAGATTCTGGGGTTTGTGTTGAGAATATTTACCGTTTCTTGTTAAAAACTTGCACTTTTGTAGATAAACAGAGTCTTTGCATAGAGCTGTATCTATTCAGCTCCATATCTGAGCTGTACTTCCGGTACATTTGTACGTCTCTTCCCTGTAATCCACACAAACTCTTTCCCGGGGATGCAGCCTGACTTTGAGAGTGTGAAACAAGGTGCCTCTTTCGTTAGGCTCTAAATCCTCCTGCTGGAGGTGGAAAGTCTGCTCTTGAGGAGATTGATGAGGAATTACTGTGTGTGACTGTGCATGCGTGTGAGTTTTTAACTCGCGCTGCAGTGGAGTGACGTGTGAAACTTCACAATAATTGGTGGGGTTTGGAAAAGACCACAAATGAAGAAATAACCTTAGATTTTTTTTCCCGTCTGCTTTAACACAATATTCTATTTCAAATAATATAATGTTAACCCTTTATCTGGCACTCATTGAAATACTTTGAAATTTTAATTTTCAACCATAAAGACTGTTTTAATATTGGTGGAAATTACAGGACTTACATACTTTTACAGTAGTTACTACTAATAGTTTTTTTTTATTTTTATGCTGATGACAAATCTCAGTTAAGTAGATGGGATGTAGCCTGATGTTTGATGATTGATGTGGAGAAGCTTGAAACTTTATTTGTACTATGTGTCATCTGCTTTGATCTTCTTCACCAGTACACCAATATTTATACATCTTAAGAAATATCACAAATGGTCCCTCTACTACTCCAAAAGTATTCAAATAGACTTTATGGTTGCAGAAATATAGTAATTTTATTATAGTTGTGCAATTTTCAAGCAGAATCCCACAAAAAGGCACAGGTCTTAAAGGGTTAAGGCTTTGCAGCAGTATGAAACTAATTAAGAAGCTAATCAAAGGGTTTTGGAAGTGTTTCTTCATGAAAAAGAGATTTGATGCAGGTGTCAAATCAACCTTGTTATTCAGTCTTGTTTCAGGTTCTTTGTTATTCTCACAGGGATTTGACTTTAGTTTTTTTAAATGCACCCTAGTTCCTGGGTTTGCCAGCGTCCTGCCTTGTAGGGTCCATCCTTCTCATCTCTGACCATGGATCAGACATTTACACCCTTTATCCACATGCAAACACAATTTTGGGCACTGGAAAAGAATTTTCAGGGTGAAGACTGTCTGTGAGCACAGGATAACCACTGCTTTTGGCTCACAGCACAACCTGTCACAAAATGCACCATTAACTCTTTGTTTTAGTCTTTTGGCTACACTGATGATGGTGCCACACCGAGATATTGAGGACACAGCTACATAAAGATTCTTGCAAATTTCCTTCACCATCTTCATTATCCTTGTGATATTTTCCAGTTAGGTAAAGGAAAACCCTTTCTGCTGAGAAATTATGAAGATATTTAAGTAAATTTTGAATGCATGTGAAGCTTTAAAGCCTTCAGTTTAGATGTTGGTTAAAATGACAACAGTCTTTGAACACTTGCACCTTTTTCTTAGTTGAATCTTGTTAAACTTTTATCCAAATAATGTAGTCATGTTGAGCTGCCTTAAAACACATTTTTGTGAAATGATAGAACCACGCTGACAAGATAACTATATTCCCACACTTCATCAAGCTATCGATTTCTTCTGCAGCTCTCCCTCCTACAATCCCCCTTATTGTACGCCCATTAACACCGTATGTGTTGCTGTAGCTGGCACAGATGCCCTTATGAATGGAAAGTCCCCTAAAATAAGACAGAGCCTTGAGAAAGACCTCCAGAAATAGGCTACGGGACGGGGGTCGTCACGGCAGCTTTGTCGTTGGGATGGGTCCCATTGTCACAGTGATGGAGCGGGAGGACACGGCCCTGATGGTGGTGGGGGGGGGGGACGGGCAACCGTTAATCGGAGTCAGACTGAGGCTGTCAGCGGGACGTCCGTGAAACCACATGCGACCGTACTCATGTATTCACACGTGCACATCGATGATGATATGTGGGCTATGCATTAGGGATGTAGCATGCTTGAGCATGATTGAGGGCATGTGGGCAAATGTCTTTCATGCATATGCAGACGCAGGCATGCAAACTGATGTAATCTGTAAAGTTAGGATAAAATAGCTGAAAAAAACAACAAAGGAGTTGGTTTATCCTTTTCTTTGTTTCATGTCAAATCTTTCTGCAAGTTTCTGTAGTTTTTTCTTTCATTATAAAGCAGAAAACTTATATTTGACATGCCAAGAGATTTTTATTCATAAAAAGTGACAGAAAATCCCGACAATCCATCTGTTTTCACATTACATGACAGCATAAAACAAACAAACGCTGCAGGAGTTAGACTGGTCTAACACATACTGTACATGTGTGTGTTTATGCATATATGAGACCTCTGTGTGTGTGTGTGTGTGTGTTGTTTATGGTTAAGACAGTTACAGTGAGTCTATTCGAAGCCTTTACTCCACCACCCTGATACGCAGCCTCCTGGGATGATTATTAATCTAATAATTAAACATTTATTGTCAACAACACCTGCTCTCTATCTCTCTTCTGGGCCCATCGGGACCCCATCACACACAGAGAGAGAGAGGAGGGGAGTGAGAGCTGCAGGGAGGGAGGGACACAGGAGGAGCTAGAGGGAGGGGTTGGAGAGTGGCGAACAATCCGAAAGGGTCATCATCACATCGCTGGATTCTTTTACACCGGCGAGAGGCTGTTGTTTTGTGTGGTGGCAGACGGCGTGTGAAGTTATTTGATCCCAGAACAAAAGGAACAAGAGGAAGGAACAATCCGATGCTTGGGAGGAATCTCAGCACAAGGCCACCCCCCCCCCTCCACCTGAACTCAACTAGTTAATCTGCAAGGCTTGATTTCTTTTTATCCACTTTTCCATTAAGATTTCTCCTTTAATTTTTTCCTAAAATATCTGGAATTGTTAAAGAACATCTTTTAAACTCTTGTTAACAGAAATCGTGGCGGCTGAGGAGAGTCGCCTGGAGACAGACTCACACTTTTACGAGGACAAATAAAAGAAGAACTCCAGTAAAGAGGGGGAACAGCAGTTCCCTCTGGGAGGCAAGATGCTGCGCTACCTGATCAAGACCCTGCTGCAGATGAACCTGTTCACCGACACCATCCGAAACCCATCCAATGGCACAGATTTGTTCTACAACGGCTCCCTGCCATCCTTCAACAGCTCCCTGCTCGACTGGGGAAACTTCACCGGCTTCAACGGTAAGGACACAGATTTCTTTTCTTTCCTCTCCACCTCAAACTCCCTCTTTAGGTTTGCTTGAAAACAGACTGAAAATGAGGGGTGTTTTATGTGCCTGTGATATATAATTTGTGAGAAAGAGAGGAAAAGAAGAAAGTGAAGGGGAGTTTAAACTGTTAGATGAGGTGATTGGAGATAAAGGGATTAAATTCCCATCACATTAACTGACCAGATCAGAGAATATCCATCCAGTTATCAAGAAATCTTTCCTCTAAATGGATAATAATGACATA
This sequence comes from Melanotaenia boesemani, assembly GCF_017639745.1. Lineage (NCBI taxonomy): Eukaryota > Metazoa > Chordata > Actinopteri > Atheriniformes > Melanotaeniidae > Melanotaenia > Melanotaenia boesemani. The sequence goes on along the minus strand of NC_055696.1, from coordinate 23,260,772 downwards.
AACCTTCCTGATTTCCCAAATTCCTGGACTGAATGAAACATAATGTGTCAAACTTTCCAACCTTTTCTAACTTATTCTAAGTGCTGTCTATTGACAGCATTGAAGATGTTGTGGGCTGAGTGAAACATGGCAGACAGTATTATCCAATAACAAAGTTGATTTTGCAGAAACATGAGCGGCAGCCCGGCTCACCTCGTTAAATGAAGCTGTCTGCTGTCAGGCACGCCGGGCCGGAGCTGTCACATCTCTTTAACTTTCACCAGCGGGCCTCTCCTCACCTCTCCATCCGTGATGAAGCTCAGTCTCGCATCACTTTGCTGTGTTTTTATGAGCTTTTGTTGGCATGCGGCTTCCTAACATGGTTTATTGAGACGTCCGCGTGCTGTGTGTTACTGTAATGGCCTGGGTGCATTTATATGTGCATACTGGTGTTTTTCTGCATGTACATGGGGCGGCGTTAAGTCAGCAGATCACCTTGATGTCTGCTATAATGAACCCTCTAGCTTTGTCTCCATGTTAGTGCATACAAATGAAAGCTGCTTTCACACACACAACATTGTAAGGAGAATGTAATAGATTCAGTGTGTGTTATTTGGTTTAGAGGTAACCATTTCATCCCATCTTTCTTCTCTATTATGTTTGTAAGCTGGTTTCATGAAACATCCTGCTGCTTCCCAGCTTGTGGCCATCATCTGATGATAAGAGGAAGCCCCTCTTTGTGCCCCCACCCCCCCCACTCACCCAATGTGGGTGCATTTTGTCACAGATGGGAGCTGCGTTTGCCTTTTGATAGAGTGTACATGGCTATGAAAGGTGGATTTGCTCCCCTCCTCTATACTGGTAGCCAACTCCAAGAAGCATCAATACTTTTAACTTCATAGCTTCTCTTTCAACACTCTCACACCTCCATTTCTCTTTTCATCCACGGGCTCTAATGGAGTGCAGATTGAGCGTGGGGTTTGCTCTGAAGATCTATAGAAATAGTAAGCATGAGAGGCGAGGAGGAACAATGAATCTATTGAGGGAAATCTATGTGAGGCAGAGGAGTGCAGACTGATAGGCTGATAGGGAGGCATGCCTCGTACAAATCTGGCTTCATATTCTTTGGGATCTGTCCCCAGAAGAGAGTCCCCTCCCAGTGATCGCTTTGATAGATTCAGACAGGAATGGGGTGGATGTAATAGCTCTACTAATCACTGATCAATGAGATAAAGTAGAGAAGCCTTCTCTATTATAAACTAGTGTAAAGAATATAGATTGACAACATGGAGAGAATGAAACTGATAAGCAAACACTGATATCTAATTTTCTACTTGCAAAAGAAATCAATACCACAGGGGGATAAAAGAAAGGCAATCCAGCTTTTTGGCTCATGTAAAACTCATCTATCCCCACATTTGGACTGACAACCCAGGCATATTTTGTTTTTAATCATAATAGAGACATAATAGAGGTATACTTTCTTGGCTGTCGTGCTGATTCATCAGTTGGAGGGGCGGCTCGCTGGCGGCCGGTGGTCAAACCGTGGGTATCCAAGCGAAAAGCTCGATAGCAAGTCAGTCAGCGGACAGCTTGCGTGGGTCGACCTGGAGGGAGGTTCAATGGGAAAATCAATGAGGCCCGATAACCAATTTGGGAAATAATGGACAATTCACTCAAACACAGCACAATAGTGGAGCTATCAGTTTATTCACTCCCCTTCTTTCTTCATCGCATCTTCTGTGTTATATCAGCAGTTTCCGTTCGCTCCCGATGCACATCTGATTATACCTGACAGCTTCTAACTGGGGAGGGATTTATTTATTTATTTAGTTTTTGGATAGGTGGGGGAAGTTAAATCTCTGGAGAGTTTAGATAATGAGGAAATTTTTTCAAAATGCCTAAATGAAAAGGAATGTCAATGAATGCCTGAAAATTAAATTAAACTAAGCAAACGCCTTTTATTTGCTCACTGACTGAGAATAATTTCAGGTTTTCACATATTCTAAGTCTAAACTTTAAATTTCTTTAATATAAATACAGGAGAAGACGTTCCTACCACCCATGTCATTGTCACACCTGGATTCGGCTCTAGACCGTGATGGAACATTTAAAATCATTAAGAATAAGCAGAACCTGTGTTTGATATGAAGACGTGTTCTCTTTAGGGAACTCTGGGGAACACGTCTGAGTCATGAATCAATATGAAAAATCTGCAGAACTCATGTTACAAACATGTAAAAGCCCCCATGAGAGCGACTACTGTGCAGTCAATAAACCTTCAGGTCAAGTCTTTTAAATATGTTGGAAATGATAAACAATCAAGCTCATAACTGAGCTTCATTGTTGGTTGCTTTGCATGGGATCAGTTTGTAAAAATCACTTGATATGTCTGCGCTGGAATATGATGATGTTATTTATACTCACGCATCCTAACTATGGTCACATGTTCTGGATTCACTTGATCACAGAAATTTGAGGTAGTTCGTTGGCATATAGAACATATTGGTACTTTCTAATTACAAGGGTTTCTTAGTCTGCTTCCTCCTACATTTTTAACCTCAGTAATTTTGTGTCTTTGTTCTCTGTATTTTTTCCTGCTATCTAGGTAAAAAAAAACAAAAAAAAAAAAACAAAAAACAAAGCATTTAATTATGATGGCTGCTTTGCATGAATCAGTTTGAAATATCGCTTAAAAGTAAATAGTCCCAAAGTATGAATTTGGAGCATTTTTATGTGATTTAAAAATCAATACCTCCTTAGAGGTTTGTGTTTTGATAATTTCTGATTTCACATATTGATGTAATTTCATGTGAAATGTCTGAATGTGAAGTGTGTTGCAACTGTGCTGATGCTGCCGTCTGAGCCAATTCAGTCTTGAGAAATTGGATCTTGGTTAAAAGTGGTTATATTTAATATAAATTAACTTTAAAAAGCAACATTTTTTTGTGGTGAACTGCTGTAGATGATATTATAGAGTTTAATGATTTTGTGATCAGTTTTATATGTTATGAGTGTAAACATGATCCTGGGCATCAGAGGATGGAGATGCCTGCTGCTGTTTTGAGTAATTATTTGTGTTTATATGTATTTATACAAATGTAAAACATAATTCATGGGCACTGCTGTGGCCATTTGTCCCTTCATGCAAGCCAAGTGGATTCCCCTTTGCTCTATAGACCATAGATCTGGCAGGGACTCCACTTGTCTCTCTCGCTGTGTGTATGTGTGCATTTTCTTTCTCACCAACATTTAAATATGCAAATCTCATAAAAGGACTCCCCCACAACATTCACAATATTCACTTTTATTTGTACAGAAGCAGAAATATTTGGAGAATGTTTAAAGGTGTAAATCAGCATTTTGTAAAATCAATTTTGCACTCAGCTCAAGTCACACAGTATTTAAAAACCAGGCTTTTAGAAAAACAGGCAGAAGAAAAGCAGCATGGCGCCCTTCAGGAGTTCTGAGAGGAGGGTTAAACTTCCTTTACCAGGAAAGCCTGTGGTGGATGTTGTTTGGCTGTTTGGTGCTAATGCTGCTGTCAGAATCCAGCTGTGTTAACCGGTCAGCCTGTGAAGTTGTTTGCATGCACTTTTTTGTAGCTTTAGCTTTTTCATGCTATGTACTGTGAGAGCGTAACTCCCTGACATGTTGTTTTATAATAACCCTAACCATTTGTTGTGTTATAATGATGTGAAATGGTGCACTTAAGAAGCACAAAATGTGTTACATGAAAATTGCCTGAAGTGATGAACTACTTGTAAGCATTGCCATGATATCGTGTTGAGTAGTCGGCTTTAAACCTGTAGCACAAAATGAGCAAGACAAGAAAAAAAAGAATAATTAGGAGTTTCCACTGCTTACCACTGGATCAACATCCATGCTGCTGTATTCCTTCTGCATTCACTGGGAATGGCTGACTAGTTGAGATGCATAATTAATAGAATTCTGGGGAGCATTTGGGAGGCCAAACATCTTTATTCATAGTGTGATCCAAGCTCTGAGAACCACCAGTTGTCTCCCCTAATACCCTCCTCAGCTTGACTCCGCCATCGTTGAAAGCCATCCATTAGCCGACCATTGCTTCGGCCTCTTTCGCGAACCCGCATCGCCTAGACTACAGATGCGGATGCACAAATGCAGGGAGGTGCATGCAAATTCAAAGTCAGCGGGAACACAGACACTGTTTTCCCCTCTGGACCCCCATACTTACCGTCAAAGCGGGCTCCAACGCCAGCATGACATTGCGATCATTAAATGTGACCTTTCTTGCTGAGCTTGTGCTGATGCTGGTGGTGGTGGCTGGGACTTTGTAGAGAGCTAGAAAGAGAATGTCTGATGACCTGGGAGGGCTCAGGAGCGTCTGGCCAGGCAAACTGTGGTGGAGAGCATAAAGCGGAGAGATTTGAGCGCCACATTGTGATGGCATCAAGCCCGGAGCTGAAGAGGCCAGGTGATGCACTCAGACTAATTATATGCAATTTCTGTTCCCTTTCCTACTGAATAAAAAGAAAAGTTATTTGTTGTAATTAGGGGTGTGTATATCTTCTTAATAAGATGTTTCTAGGCATATGTAGTACAGTATGATTCAGAAACTATATATTTTTATTAGAACAATTCTGTGTAATGTGATGTATTGTAATGTTGCACCTGATCCATTCAGTTCAGTTCATCTTTACTTTTAGAGAGCAAATTCACAACAAAGTCATATCATGGCACTTTTAAAGGTACAATCTAATCAATCTATAAGTCAACTCAAACTGACTCACTTTAGTCCAGTTACTTGATTGATTAAATGATCCACATTAGTCCATTTACTTTATGGTTGTTTTTCTAAGCCTAGAAATGATACTAAAACAATAAAAAAAAAAAGCTTTGCCACGGAAATCTTTTCTTTGATTAGACTCCATGTCCTGAGCATGCACAAGGCAGTGGGCAACAGTGGAGAGGAAAAACTCCCTTTAACGGGAAGGAAACCTCTCAGGAGAACCATATTCAGGAGGGGTGGCCATCTACCTCTGTCAGTTGGGAGTACAGGAAATTGGGTTCAATAAGCGCATTAAAGAGGGAAACCTGCTGGGAAAGGAAAAATAAGAAGCACAAGTTAATGACAATAAAAATATCACATATTCTTACAGAGAGAATAAAGAATTGGGTGAGAGCAAAGAGATGTTAGCGCATCATGAACTTCCACGGGCAGTCTAAGCTTATAGCAGCATAACTCCAACTCCACTTTATTTATGTAGCACTTTGAAAACAACACAGCTGACCAACATCTGAACCAGTGTTAAAAGTACAACTAAATAAATATTTAAAGCAGCACAATAGAGCCCCTAACGGAGGCTAATCCAGCATCCATCTTGCATCCTGTCTCTACTCTAAACTCTCTCCAGCCAGTAAAAGTCAGTCTGATGTTTCCTCCTTTTATCTCTTGCTCTGTGACTTTCTTTTTCTTTTCTTCTCGTCCAATAATGTCCACTTATGTTCCTTTGCTGAACCAGCAGTATGCATTTAAAACAGCCAGTGAGTTGATATCCACTTGCTGGTTTTTGAGATGGTGCCTTAACGCAAAATGCGGCTGTCACATGATGCTCCGGGCTGGAACAGTTGTGAATTGTAGTTTCTCAGCTTCGGGATGCTGCAGGGCAATGCCGTCTCCAGGATTGTGCCTAATGAATGTCAGTGTGCCATCAAATTGAGTCAGAAGCAGGTTGGAAAGTTATGTAGAGTCACTTTAAAGGTCTCTCAAGCCTGTCCAAATGATAAGCGTAAGGCCTAATCTTAAAAGTAGAAATGGTGATGCATCCTGTACTTCAACTGTGAGCTGGTTCCACAGAGAGGGGTCTTATAACTGAAGGTCTTGCATCCCGTTCTACTTTTAGAAACTCTAAGAACCAAAAGTAAACCTGAGAGTGAAGTGCTCTGTTGGGGAAATATGGAACTATGAGATCCTGATGATCAAATGGAGATTGGGTACTAAAAACTTTACATGTGAGGAGAAGAAATTTAACTTTTTGTAAAATTAACAGGGAGCCAATGAAAAGAAACTAGAAACTTTTAGCTTAAATTGTGAATTTTGAAGCTTTTCTATTTAAAAGAAAATATAGATTTAGCTAAAAATATCCTTCATTCAGTGTATTCAGCTTCACAAGGTTTATTAGGCTGTTGTTGTCAGCTTTTAGACCTCATCAGACACTTCTGCACCACTTTCCAAGCTTAGGTTCCTGTCTTTGAGATAATATGCAGAATTATGTACATAACTGAACAGAAATGGAAATTAGACAGCATCTGTGGCAAAGATTAACAGTGAAGTGGAAGAAGGAGAGGGGGAGAAGGGCAAAGGATGCCACTTTGCAAGCAGGAGTTCTGCATATTCTGATAGCAACTTGGACAACCGACTCAGTCACAGCATGGACTTCACCAGGTGCGTGCCACAGAAGATTGGATGATGATGAAGATGTAAGTCAGTGTTCAGATCATAACATGTAATATAAGGTGCAGGGCTTAATTTGAAAAGAAGAAAAACAAAACATGGATCATGGGAAATGATTGAAATGATCATTTTTAGTGTAGCTGGAATTACTCGTGTTTGTAGGTGGAAGGGTTGTGTTAAGCCCTGATGATGAGTATGATAATGTGGTTTGGTTCCTGTGGCGGGCATGCAGTTGACTGGGTTATCGAGCTAAATGAAAATGATATCCCTTTTGGTCCAGAGATGGTAACACTTGGATTAGACTGAAGCTGTTCAACTGCAATTTGCAATTTTCATTTTTGTTCCTCCACACAAACATGCTACTTCTTCCCCCTGTAAAGCCACTCCTGCTGTGCTTTATTTCTCTGCCTTCATATCTGTGTTTTGTTAGTCTCCTCTTCGTGCTCTCAGCTTGCTATGAATTTGTTTTTTCATTCTGTGAGGACAAGTAGAATGAGAGCATGGCAAAAGTATCAACTGAGTGTGTCTCATTTCAGACAATCTTTTCCTTGTTGCTCTATCCTTCCATCCACATGCCTGATTTAGCTTATCTGAAAACAGAACAGGGGTAACTGCTGTATTGGCAATATTGGACGAGACAAATGCATTAAACTTTGTGTAGCTGTATGATTTAAAGTGTGCAGGCACAAAGACAGAAATGTGCATATATATGTGTCAGATTTATAAAACTGTATGTGTAGCTCCCTTATGAATCTCATTGTGAAAGTGTTTGCATGTGCTGAGCCTGGTTTACATCCTGTCTTTAGCTGTGAATGGAGCCAGTCTCAACAGAAAACATGTAAAATTACACATGTCCAAAACATGATAGTGTTGCAATCAATGGTTAGAAAAGGGGAAATGGCAACACAAAAATCTAATCAGCCAATCCCAAGGTGACAGCTCAATACATTTAGGCATGTAGACAGAGAATTGATTGAAAGAGAAAATATTCTGTGAGCAGTAGTTGCCTAGACCAAAATGTCATGTTGGTGTTAAAGAAGGATAGCCAGAATGGTTTGGCCTGACAGTTACACAACAATTTGTTGATTTACCTAACCAAAACTATACAATAGAAGGTGGAAAAATGTTGCCTGGTCTGATGAGTCTACATTTCAGCTCCACATTCAGATGGCGGTCTCAGAATTTGGTGGAAACATCATGAAAGCATAAATCCATCCCGCTTTGTATCAGCTGTGGTGTGGAGGATATTTTCTTGGCACAGTTTTGACCCCTTAGTACAAACGGAGCATCATTTAACCACCACAGCGTATCTGAGTATCGTTGCTGACCATGTCCATCCCTTTATGACCACAGTGTATCATCTTCTGATGGCTATTTCCAGCAGGCTAATGCACCATGTCACAAAGCTTAGATCATCTCCAACTGCTTTCTAGAACATGACAATAGCTGCGTTGTAGCTAGCTCCATTACAGTTTTTTGCAAAATAAATGATTTTTCTAAAATTTTGAAAAAGTGCAATTGCAATTTGCAGGTGTTTCCACTAAATGGTATTTAGCGCATTAGCCGTTATGCTCGTAAAATCTCATCCCGCAAGACTTCACTCTGAGGAGGATGGAGATTTCTATTTCTTTGTAAAACTCTGCTGTTGTTCGCTATCAAGGAAGGCAGTTGTATTTTTTCTTTAATTATTTGTAAAAAGATTTCCGTTTCCTCCTGCATCTACTAATGCCGCACCATCTTTATTTGAAATGAACAAGTCACGTGACCCCTATGTCACATACAGGGATGTGAAAATGTGAAAAAAAGTGTTTCCATTACACTTTTGCAATATATTTCTTTATCGACGCGCTTGAAAAACCACCTTATAAGAGCATAAAAATGTAGGCGTTTCCATTACCAGATTTTTATTGCAATATTTAGGTTTGGAGCAATTCTAGTGGTAATGAAAATGCACCTAATGAGTTCACTGGACTTCAATGGCCTCCACAATCACCAGATCTCAATCCAATAGAGCAGCTTTGGGATGTGGTGGAACAAGAGATTGTCATCATGGATGTGCAGCTCACATCCATCTCAGAGGAATGTTGTGCTATAAATACTTAAAGAAGTTCTGTATCCAAAAGGGGGTGCAATCCAGTATGAGCAAGACATACCTAATAAAGTGGCTGGTGAGTGTAAGTAGACCATAATGTCGTGGGGATGGATCTCACTCTGGTTCTGGTTCAGACATGACGATGAAAGCAACAGTAAAGATAGAGCTTTAGTGTTTGTGACGTAGAGTCAGTCATGTGGAAGAAACATAAACAGAACTAATAAGCTTCATTAATTCAAAGATCACTGAAGAGGTAAAAATATAAATGAGAGGTAAATAAAACATCAGCTCACACACAGTTGGCATCAGAACTACGACAAGCCCACTTTCTCAAGCAGCTCAAGCAGAACAAACCAATGAAACCTAAAGTGGTACATGAGTCAGCTGCCATCTATTGCCAGGAAATCAGAACAATCCCAAAACTACTATGGCATTTTAAATTTATTTAGTGTTTTATAAAAGCTATAAATCAAAAAGAATCACTGTTATGCAATGAAGCATGCTCTGTGAACCTTGTTTAGCTAAATTCAGAATTTATTCTTTTTTTTTTTTTTTTTTTACATTTTCATTTAACCTTTTCAGAAATCTGTTATTGGTCTGAAAGATGCATGAGGGGCTAATTTTCTCATTTTACATTCTTATTGTAGAGGTGCACATGTAGCAAATATTTGCATGTTTTTAGTGCGTAACACATCGTTTATGCATCTTGGCTTTAGTTTGATATCTTATCTGGTGGGAAAATTGAGTGTTTGAATGAGCAGCTTTGCTCACAAATTGAAAAGCAGATACTTTTAATGAGATCACCAGTCAGCACTGTAAAATTATGTCTGCACATGCTCCTATTTAGACAGCTCTTTATAAACTTATTCTTTTAGCTGCATGCTAACACCTGAATGCTAACAACGGGAATGCTAGTCGCTGATGTTTAGCAAGTGTGATGATTTGTACATCATATTAGTTTGAATGTTTACATTTTTTATTTAAAATAAGCAAACTTGAGCTGAGACTATCATGTCTCAAGCTCTGTTTAATGAACAAAACATAAAAAAGGTCAAGACTGATGACGCCTAGCATGATTTTCTAAGTGAGCTACTTCATTAAGTTTTTGGTGCCTGCTGCATATTTGTCTTTTTCAGATGGGGAGGACAGATAGCCAGAAAAACATTGTCACATGGAACACAATCAGTTTCTATTTTATGATAAGTCATTGTGTTTTTCGATCCCTAACCTGGCAGTAAACGTCAAGTTTGAGTCATATTGGTTCATCTTATTTCTGGTTCATCTTGATTGCAGATAAAATCATAAATCACTCATCCAAATTTAGCATTTAGAGTATTAAACATTGTGTGAAATGACTGCAGTTTAGAGATGTTTGCTTGTGTGGCTCCAGATGTACCTGCAAATGTCAGTATCAGCCAAAAGTTATAATTGCTGCATTGCTTGCTTTTCAATAATACTGCTGTATACATAACTGTGCAAGTGTTGATCCACCCCCCATATCTTTATATTTTGCTTTAGAATAGGCAGGCTTTCTTTCATCCATCCATCCATTTTCTACTGCTTTCTTTAAATCTTTTAGAATTGTCTTTAGCAATAGTTCTCAAGGATTTTGGAAGGTCCTTAAAATATTCTTTCACTTCTTTTTAGCCTACTTCTTGTACCATTTTCAGAGGAGCATGTTATTTTGTCTGTTAGCACCAACATTTAGGTATAAAAAAGCACCCGAGGCAAGGAAAAGAGATCTTAGCAAAGAAAAATGAAGAAATAAGAGTTGGATCTAATATTCTGCTCAGAACCATATGTCTCTCAAAATGATGAGTGTTCCCATAATTATTAAACTGCAGACACAGTGAGGCCTTTTCTTAACATTTTAATAAGTCAAATAGATTAATTACTCTGTCTCTTCACACTGCAGACAGACCTTCCCAATAAAAGGTGTTTCCCAATGCGGATGAGCCCATAAATTATCCGCACTCTCCGGTCTTGACAACTGGCGCTTCAGTGTATTAAACATGCTGACTCCTCCATTCATCTGGGAGCTTCTGGACAAGAAGGGGTCAATGAAAATGAGGGGTTAAGTGTGTCGATGACTCAGGGGCTAGCGGAGAGGTCGTAACCTTTATCCCATCGACAAACACCCCTAACCTCCACAGAGGTGCGGTTTGATGTAGCTTCCAGGGTATACTGAGTGTGATGAAGGTTCTTTTTGTTGGTCACATCTGCTCTCTCAGCCATTGTTATTCCAATCTGCTCAATTAGTCATGAATAGGTGTTTGTACTGTCCTTTCAACAGCATGTAGCTGCACTAAATGTAGGTACTCTGGTTAGGAATTTAACTTAACACTTGTGCTCTCCTAAAATTTCCCCACCTTCTTTGTGGCCAAAAATGTCCACCTACAAAAAGTGCAATAAAATCTTAACACACACACACACACACACATATATATATATATACATACATACATATATATATATATATATATATATATATATATATATATATATATAAACCATTTGTGTTGAGTAGTCTTATGAAACAACTTCAGAAATGGCCAAAACAACCAAACATCCAATCATTTTTAGAGTTTTAACCCTTTGAATTTAAAGTTAAATGAATTTTTGAATTCTTGCATTATTTATTACAAATAAATAAATACAAAAACTGAATAACATCATAAAAAATATAATAATATAATAAATAGTTGGTGTTTGAGGCTTTGGTGGTGATTAGAACACTGATTTTGCCAAAGATTACAAACAAAATTAATATAATTTCATTTGAATTTTTTTTAACGTAGTGATAGATATGATTGTTTGGTCATTTTGAGGAGGTCTGAAGTTGTTCAAGTCATTTAAAGGGAAAGAAAAGGAGACTTTTCTAAACTTTACTAGAGGGATGCAAAATGAGTTTCACTGCCACTTCTGGAAGAACTACAAAATGATCACCAAATTTAAAATAAAGGAAAGGTGAAAAAAACTTTACAAAGATGCCTGAGAAGAGGAGGATACAAGGGTTTAAATGATGGGGTATTGATACTAAATGCATGTCATATCACAGATATTACTTGCCTGAGGTTAGATGTTGCATCATGACCTTTGAATAAATTAAAAAAAAAGAAAATATGCATTTTTCTCTTTCATGTATTTACATTTTCATGCATTAGAGTAAAAAAGAGACTGTAGAGTAATAGTTTGAAGTGCTTTTTTTCAAGCATGTATTGATTTTACCCTTTTTTTTTTAAAAAAAAATGAAAGTAAAAGGACACTAATAATTTGAATACAGGTGAAGTCACAAAAACTATCACAGAAAGTGAATAAAATGCTCCTGTTTTACACTTTTCTGCTCAGACACACACGTTCACACACTGTAACATGTATTTCCATCACCAAAATCCATTTCACAACACAATCCTGATTCCAATTATCTTCTGAAACTGTTGGTAAGAAGGAAACATGCAATGACAACCCTGCAGTGTCAACACAATTGGTCATGCATGCCTGTGAATACCAATATATAAAGCCAGTATGAAGGATGCAGATCTTGGCTCCTTTATGTCAAATACCATGATATGCCTGCCTGCTGTCGCTCACGATGTTGTCAGCATATTAATTATAGGTGAGCGAGCACAGATGTGAGTTTTATACTGAATTTTAATGTTTAACAAGACAGTTTAAGAAGCTCCTGCTTTATTTTTTGCCCTGTGAGGACTCAGAGAAACCCTGGAATTGATGGTGGAATATGAGTCTACTGAAAACTGCAGATCTGCTTAGATTAAGGTCCCCCCCCCCCATCTTTTTTTTTCTTTTCATTTCCCTTTGTTCCTTTTTCTTTTTTTAAAAAAACTTTGCTCCTTGCATTTTAATAATTGTCAAGTCTCGCCTTGGCTAAATCTCCCTTGGAAATGAGATCAGAGATTTCAGTGGGAATACCCAGAATAAATGAAAACTAAATGATTTAAAGCCAGAGGAATAGTTGCTCTTTTAATGGCTGTTTCACTATTAAAAGAATCTATAAATAGACTGGGCCTGAACTAGATGATCACATAAAATAACATTCAGTATGCGTGATAACTCGATGGTGGTATGATTTGTTCATTATTTGATGCATGATATCAATTTATACTTCACTGTTTCTGCCCAACACTGATTCTTCATTAGCTGAGAGTGGAGATGTGTGTGAAGAGAATGTGCTGTAGCTGCAGCCGTCACTAGGCAATTACTGAGTAAACACTAATTAATCAATACAGTCAGTGTGTGACCCAGACTGACATCCCTCCACATGCACCATTGAAGCAAACGCCCACTACCAAATTGACTCTAGAAAATATTCACTTCTCCTCTTTGTCTGACTCCATCTGCCTCCGAATGACTAACACAGTTAACTTTTAATTGCCGTTTTATAAATGTGGTTTGGAAGCCTTCTTAGTGTAATGTTTGCAGAATATTCAGTTTTTGACATTTATTAAATTGAGACCATATTCAGTCAGGCTCACTGAATCTTGATTGAAATAAAAGTGCCAATGAAATGGGAAAAACAAAGATTGAGTGTACGATTAAATTCTACTTTAACATTTCCTATTTACACAAATAAATACTTGTTGATGCATAATTTTTTACACATGTGTGTCTGACTCTGGGAATCTGAAAGAGAGAAACAAACTAATAGAAGAGGGACAAGAAAGAGTTGAGACTGGGGTAAAAGATGAGGGACGAAGATGTAAGGAGGTAATGAATGGATGGATAAGTGAGAAAGGATGGATGGATGAATGAGGGAGGGAGGATAGAAGGATGGGTAAAGGAGGGAAAGGACATTTCTGAGCCTGCCATCTAAATGTGGAGCTTAGATGGAAAGTCATCAGGCCAGCAACATTTCTCCATCTTCTATCGTCCAGTGTTGGTGAGTGTGTGTGAATTGTAGCCTCAGTTTCCTGTTCTTAGCTGGCAGGAGGCTCCCGGTGTGGTCTTCTGCTGCTGTAGTCCATCTGCTTCAAGGTTGGACGTGTTGTGTGTTCAGAGATGCTTTTCTGCAGACCTTGGTTGGAACTAGAGCTTATTTAACTTCCTACTACCTTTCTGTCATCTCCAACCAGTCTGCCCATTCTCCTCTGACGGTGTTATTCTGGTTTAGAAAACTGCTGTTCACTGGATATTTTCTCTTCTTCAGATCATTCTCTGTAAACCCAAAGATGGTTGTGGCTGTTTAGCTCTTTGTGTTAGCAAGCAACTTAACATGAGGGTCTAATAAACTTTATAAACCCAAAGAATCATCACAAAGGAAACAGCGATTAACAGAGCACATGCCGTCTCTGATGCAAACCTGAGTTTGATAAAAATGAATGTTTCTCCTTATTTTCCCTCATTCCCAATGCCACAACAGAATTTTAATCCACAGAGAAGTGATTTATTAACAAATGGCTTCAGGGTGAAGTATAAGGAACTAACTTAATGACTGTAAAAGAACCTAAAAGGATCCTTCCCAGCTTCCTTACATAAACAGGAGTAAACAGAATATTAACCCCAAAAAATGGCTTTCTCAACTTAAATAACAAAGTTTACAACAGAAGAAGAAGACAAAGTGGTTACAGATACTGAACCCAGAAGAGTGGGGATGAGGGCCACAGGGCAACAAGAGAAAGCGAATGAAGATTGACAGGTCTACTTTCAGTTCACCAACCTGATTACCATAAAGCTATTTATTAGGCTGATTTCCCAGGCTGAGGGAAATGGAGACCAGGGAGAGGAGCGGAAAGGGTTGACGCCATGGGGGATGACTGGCAAAAGGTTAAGGGCAAGTTGCCATGGAAACAGACTGGTAGGGTGGCAGGGGAGTAAATGGGAATAGTGGACATCCATTTACAGGTGAGGAGATACAGAGTGCGAGGTCAAGGGTCAGCGAAGAGCATCGGTTCTTCTGCGTGGACTGTGGGGTATTGTCTCATAATAAGAGTAAAAGATGGCATCCATGCTTATTAAAGTTAAATAAGCTGACATTCAATCATCTCAAGAAGCCTCCCAGTTCACAGCATGTGCACACATTTCACATGCAATTAGTCTCATTACAGCAGTTTAACATGTGCACAACCACAGTTCTGATCTATGTTCACCCTCTCGCATGCAGGACCACTTCTAGCAGGTCTTAATTAGGACTAATCAGGGTCTCACTACTGCCCACTGCATGGGTCACTGACACATTTTCCTGTGGTGTGCTGTCCACGCTGCTCTGATATCCAATATGCGTGTGCATGAGTGTGTGTGGTTTTATGGCTGTGGAATGTATCATCAGGTGAATATGTTGCTGAGCAGCAAAACTGCTCACAAACCTTTTTTTTTTTCATGAAAATGCAATTAATTCCTTCATTTATTAAAAATATGTAGCTGGCTTATTTTAAACAAAAATTAAATCTGATCAGAATATATTAAATCAGCTTATAAACTCAGAGCTGCTTGTGGGTTTATGATTATCACTTCCTATTCTGTGTGCAAACAGGCCTTTGGAGACACTCATTAGAGCAGGTTTACATATGTGTCCTGTACTGTAGATCCGCCATCAAGAGCTTTATAATCCCCACAAATACAAGGTTATTGCAGCTCAGTCAATGTATTTACGCAGTATAATTATGATTGTAAAGGGACAGCTAGTTAAAAGCAAAAATATAGCAATTGTTAAATATATATTGTGATTTTTAGATTGTAAATTAGGTGCTTTCAGTTGCATGAACCATGAAGACGACACTAACAATAAGTCAGGGGGTAAAAAAAAGAGAAGTATGTCACATGTTAATGAAGGCTGCTGTGCATGTTCTGCATTGGTATGGATCATCAGTTCTGCACAAACTCAAAAATTAATACTACGCATAATTATGCAAAACACAACATGCAAATTACCAATGATGACCAGTAGAGGAAGTGTTTCTTTGTTATGCCATCATAACCAAACTCTAAGTTGGTTTATGTGACCTTAAAAACATTAATAATTGTGAGTGATCAGATTTTTATGTCCTGGATTGGATTTCCTTCAGAGTATGTAGATATGTAGTAACATACGACTCAAACTTCCTGTTATTTTCTTATTTTTTAACTCGGCTGTCCCAATATGGACCTGTTAGCTACAGGTCTACAAAACAGGCAACATACTGTTGCTCTTTCTTCTACACTCTGTGAGGAGAAAACAAAGATTGGCTTTCATACCACCTTTTGCTTTTGTCCTCTGCTCCTGCTGTGACTGCAACACTTCCATTTTCTACTAGTTTATTTTTATTCTTTTGTTGTTTTACACGTGGACAGTTGTAAAAGGGAAAAAAATCGGATGTCTACATGCTTGAAGACATTAAAGTATTGGGAAGCAATTAAGGTGTATAAATCTCATATCTCATAATCAGATTACTGCTGTTGTCCATGTTATGCTGTTTACATGATGTCTTGAAAAATCTGATAACTCCAGAAATCAGATAATGACTTTTGGTTTCCATGTAAACAGGCTCTCTAATGTCCATATGTCTAAACTCTTTGTTTATGTCCTAGAAATCCTGAACTGTCTCAGTTGCTAGTGTGCCCCCCAGTGAAACCCTCTGGTTACAAACATAGAACAGAAAAGGCTGAGCATGAGGCTAAACTATGGTGGCTGAGAAGTGAAAAACCCATTTACATTTTGAAAACAAATTTATATTTCATAAAAATAGCTTCTCAAATTTGAAAACAAATTTATATTTCATAAAAATAGCTTCTCAAATTTGAAAACAAATTTATATTTTAGGAAACAAAGATACAAAACATTAAACACTTTTACCAGTACCAAGACAAATCTACAAATGGCGAAACAAAAATACAAATCCTGAAAGAAATTAGGAAAAGGCGAAACAGAGAAAGAATTTGTAAAATACCGGAAGTGATGCGTCAATGACCTCATCATGTGTTACATAAAGTTTTTCATACCTGAACAATGTTCTTCGCTGGGACAGTCTCTGGAGCTTTTTTTTTTTTTTTTTTATGAAAGTGTCTATTATTTTGTAAATTTGTTTCCTAAAATGTAATTTATTATTATTTCTTTTTTTGAAACGTGTTTTATGAAATATAAATTTGTTTTTGAAATTAAAATTTTAAACTTTTCAGCCACTGCACAAAAACAGATTTTCTGCCTCACAAAGTAAGAATCATGAAAATTGTCTACATTAAATGATACTTTTTGAGGCCTATTTTTAATAAAACGTTTACTTAAGACTAGCTCTCATGATTTTTTTTTTTTTTTATCTATCTGGAACTCAATTCCAGCAAAATGTTTTCATCTGATACATTGTACCATAGGTGGACACAATAAAAAACATATATATATATATATATATATATATATATGCAGAGAGAGAATAATTTAAAATGTTCCAAACTAAATAGGTTGTTTTACTTTATAATAAATGAAACTAATGTGATATTAATATTTTTTGTAATCATGCCATTGAAATTTCAGCAATTTGATGCAAAACCAGTCAGCAACACCTCAATATTTCAGAGGAAAGCTTTTGTAACATGAAACATTCAGTTTTAAAATAAATGAATAATTAATATTAATAATAAAAAAAAACTTGTTTGTTTGTTTTAAAATGCTCCACCACTTGTACAGAAAACTGTCATAACTTAGATAAAACCTGCTTAGCAAACCTGAAATGCTAAAACACAAACCCAGACATGTCCTGAGTTACTCGGCCTGTCCCTGTGTTTACATCCTTCCCTCCCACTGATCATTTCAGGCTCATACATGATTCATAGTTGTTGATGGCAGCTGTTAGTGAAACAGTGGTCCTCTTGGATCAGGTTTGCAATCATGTAGAAATAATGACTTGTTTGTGTTACTTTTACGTACATACTGTATATACCCTCCCAGTTAAATAAATTAGATTTAATGGAGCATAGCAGACTCCTCGCAGTTCAACTACAACAGTGATTATTTAATTAATCACATTCATAGATTAATTAATTAATCTATGAATGTGAAGTAATATCTTCTGGAAATATATGGTAGGATAATTTTCATTAGAAATATGATAGTTAAGTATTACTAATACTATACTAATGATACCAAATAAACCTAAAGAAGGAATAATTTAAAAAGGCTATACAGTCATGTGGACCCTTTGGTTTGATCAAAGACTGATTGGATTTAGATTAATTATTTCCAAACTGTTGCAAAACCCCACATTTTATAGCTCAAACGTTTCTGATTTTTTTTTTTTAGGAGTCAGTGAATGATCTTCTAGTCAAATGAGACAGGTGAGATGTTTATTATCTCAGCTTTGGGATGATCTCATCTTCATCAGTATGTATATCCTAAAGCCCTGACAGGGGTGATGTCATAGCCTGATATGACATCACCTGAGCATGCAGCTGCGCTCACCTGCAAACAAAGGAAATCAGCTTGTTGAAGGGAAAGAAAAGCTGTGATGTGAGTCAGAGCTGTGACTTCACCTTTGTTGAACATGCTCACTACTGACTGCTGGTCTTTCAGTCTGTTTCATGAATACCAAAGAGAGATGTTCCCCTTCCTGGGGTAAAGTCTTTTAGAAGCAGCATCAATTGTTCCTTTGTATCTGCTGTGTCTTTTACTAAAAGCCGATGTTTCCTTAATTTATCAAGAAAAAAAGAATAAAATGCGTCGGCCTCCTAAAAACAGTCAAACTTGCATTTAATAAAACTAATTTACAAGCACAGGACACAAGTGCTTTATATTATGTACAAAGTAATGTTAATGTGAGGCTGCGTAATGAATTCAAAGCTTACATGAAACAGAATTGTAAAATGACCAAAACACAAAGAGGGAAACACATACTTTGATCCATGAGTGTGAAGTTAATCAGCATCATCCTGCATTCACAAAAAAAAAAAAAAAACTTTGAGAGATTTTTATGCTCTTTAATTCAACATGATTTTAAATAGTTAACTTAAGACTCACCTGTGTATCATTCCAGCATGTAAACGTTAGCTAATTCTTGAGATGAAGTGTCTTTAGTTGCTTTGTAACTACCAGTCTGTCACAGAGACACATAATTTGTTCCTATTTCTTTAGATGCATCTATGAAAAATACTGAACGTAAAACAGTTTGACAGAAAATGGAACAAGCTGGTCCCCCATGAGCTATTTGCTGAAAACTCAGCCTGGTGTACTGTGTGGAAACTGAGCAAGTGGGGGGGAGAGGACAAAAAAAGCTATCTACAGCTAATAAACTGGGTCTAAAAGTGATGTCCTTAAGGAACAGGAACAAATCCAGCAAAGACCTGCATCTGGACCTTCAGCTGATCCACCTACTGTTGACTAAAGCCTCATCAGAAAAGATCTCCATGGAAAAGTGGATGTCAAAGAGCCATGCTTAAGGAAGGGAAACAGGGACAAAAGGCTGAGGTGCTCCACATGACACAAGAACTGGACTAAAAATCAGTGGCAGCAGGTCTAATGGAGGGATGGATCCTCCCCAGAGCCCAGACCTCAATATTACTGAAGCAGTGTGGGATCATCTGGACAGAGAACAGAAAAAAAGCCAGAAACATCCAAAGAAAGCTTTGGAAAGTCTTTCAAGAGGTCTGGAGAACTATTCATGAAGATTACATTAAAAAATGACAGTTTCTCATGTTTTTGGCATGAGAATTACCACAACTATTTTCCTGTTTTTACTAGCAAGATATAAAGGAATTAGGGGTTGCTCAAGACTTTTGGACAGTAATGTGTATATTACTATTTTCTTTGGCAGCGGTATTTTTATTAGAAGTTTCCCAAGGAGGTATTGCCAGTGACAACCCAATAACTTTAACACCACAACAAACAACATGGAGTTTCATGAATAAAAACCACTTTGGAGAAAGGCAGCACAATAACTGTCCTCACCACCAGGCCATAGTGAGACTTGAGATACGCCAGCAAAATGCTTCCTTCTGGCCAATCAAAACCAAATCCGAGAGAAAATAACTCATTACAAACAAACAATTGGTTTTTAACAGTTTTCATTTGCAAACTGAATCCAGCTGAATCTCATCCAACAGAAATGAAGCAGGATAGCTGCACCCTGTGTAATCCTGTAACTACCATGCAACACCTTCTTCTGTTAGAGCCCAAATGATCAGATTTTTGCAGAAACACAGTGGAAAAAAGCAGAAAAGAAGAAAGGAACTGAAGAGGGGAACAGGAGTAAAATGGGTCACACTGTCGCCTCCACTAGGGGACGCATGATAAGGCTTCGTGCTGCAGCATTTGCTTCACCAATTAGCAGCTGACTCTCTACCTTGTGAGAAGAATGAATCGTCAGAAGGAGGAAGTGAAGGAGAAGCAGGCAATGCTTTCATACTCTTCCCTCCTCCCTCCTCTCCCTTCCTCTTTAAGGTCATCGGAGCTTTGCATCTATATGGGTTCGTGAACAAAATAACTAACTCAATAAATAAATAGATGCACATGAAAGCAAATGTCAGGGACAAAGTGCAGCTCTGATTTTGAGCTCTAAGAGTGGATGATTTGCGTTATTTCATTTAGAAAACAGGATAAGTATAAGTATCAGTGTATACTATAAAGAAGATGATCAACAATACTCATGATGTTTAACTGTCACTTTGTTAGTGGTGATAATATTAAAATCCTGTCAAAAAACCTGAAACAGGCAGCCAAACAATGCTGGGTGCTCTAAAGCGCTATATGTAAGAACAAGGTTGCCCTCTAGTGGATATTTTCCATATTCACTTCATTCCAAATTAAATCTTCCTCCTGGTCTTTAACCTTTATAGATTTAGTCATCTAAGGCACTAAAAATGTCAAAAATTGACTAAATTAGAGGAACATAATTTTTATTTGACACTAAAACACTGTTAAATTCCTCAGTTTAGGTGGCTGTCATGGCTACAGCAGGGCCCTCTTGTGACCAAATGAGTGAAGTTCAGTCTCATCTGACGCAACACATCAAAATATGAGGAACATTGATATTTTCATGGCTCTAAAGGTTTCGCAAACTGGATTTCCACTTCTAGAACGCTAATTAGCTGTTTAATCCCTAAGTAACAGATTTATCATCCTACATTTAGACACTTTAGTTTAATGTGTTCATCTTTAACAGCTGCTGAGTTCATCCATCAACACACACTGAGCAGACGGGAAAAGGTTTGGTGAAAATTCCCTTGGGAATATCATTCATCCAGGTCAAGCTGGTCATGTGATACCAGAAAAAAACACCAGATGTCAGCAGCACATCACACTGAATAGGATGGTCCTCATCTCTGCAGCATTTTTGATCATAAAAAAATGTATTGATTTTTAAAAATGATGAATTAATAATAATAAGAAGAAGACAGATACTGGTCAAATGGGAAAAGTCAGCAGTTGAAGTAATGTTTGTAGAAATGTAGGCTGTCTCAGAAATCTGTATTTAGACATCATATCTATATTGAAATGTGTCCTTTGTTACAGCATAGAAGTATATTTTTTTCCTTTATATGAGAAGTTTTATTGGTTTTTCAGATGCCATCACCTATTCTGTCATGTCCCTTGTGGCCTACAGTTAAAGTATACAAATGCCATACATTTTGAAATGAACATATATATATATTTGTGTCTTTTGTAGCGTTTTTATTTCAAAGTAAATTAATAATTATTCATTAAAATAACATTATTTCCCTGAACCCTGTTGCACAAATAATCCTCCCCCATAAAAATCAATGGAGTGATCTATATGAGCACGAGCATCAGGAAATGGCATCACTGATTATTTTTGGACACATTTGTAATCAAACTCAACGACTCAACCGCGTTACATGGAAAAAAGAGACAAAACTATTATTATGGAATAAGCAGGTAAAGAGGATGGATGGATGGATGGATGGATGGATGGATGGATGGATGGATGGATGGATGGATGGATTTTGTAGCTGACAGTCACTTTATGACCACTAGATGGCGACCTAGATCTGTACTGCATTTGGACATCAACTCTAATGGAAAATGATCTTTTTGTTTAGTTTAAATCCTATTTCACTGATTTGGATTCTCACCCTCACTATCATCCCCTCTCCTCTTTCTGCAGACCTAGAGTCAGTTGCTGACCGTTTTGGGTTTTGTTGTGAAGAAGTGACAGGTGAGGGGGCGTTGCTCATCTGACACTCCCTGGTTTCCGACCTATCCACCCTCAGACATACCTTCATCCATCCATCACTCTCCTTGGCAGCCTGACACGCCCCCTTTCCATCTCCTATGGATATGTATGCTTGTGTGGGCTGGCCCACTGTCCTTTCCTCATGCAGATCAGAATGTGCTCTTAATGCTGGGTCCATTTATGTTTTATGCAAAGATTACATTAAGTGAAGGATGAGACATAACAGCAGGAGTTTGAATAAAGAAACTAATTACCTCTTAGCCTTGAGTGTTGTTTTCCCTGAATGTGTTTTAGTCTGTGTTTATTTTCTTTTAAATATTAATACAGCTTAAGATAATCTGTAGCCTGAAAAAGATGCACTTACATTTGTATATTTTACCTTCCTCAAATTATACAGTGAAGAAGAAATATTTTAGATTGCATCTCTGAGTGTCTTGCAGGTATTTATCATTAAAAAAAGAAAAAGAAAAACCCCTTGTTATTAAAGTGTACCGCTGGAAAGGCTTCAAAACCCGCTTGTGTCTCTTAGTGACGTAACCCTTAACTTACATTTAAAGCTCTAACTCAGAGTTGTTTTGCACACCATATGTCCACGTGTCAGCAGGGACCCCACTCAAATGTTGAATGAGTCAGGATTTACAGCGAGAAAAGGGCATCAAACTGAACACCGGCATGAAAACAGAGAAACTGAGCAGCTGTGTGGTTTAATTGATGGTTCAGTCTCAGTCCCATCCCCTCAAAGATGTCCTCATGGAGCTTCTCTTTTCTCAGAGAAGGGCCAAAGTCGCAGCACATACAGAAGACGTCAGTGAGGCGGCATCTTGCTGGATTTTAAGATGGAACTGTGGCCTCTTCTTCAACTTTTACCTAATCAATTAACTGCACAGAAACACTCCTTTGCCCTCCTTTCCCTTTTAATTCTTGTCATGCTCTCTGCTTCTCAGCTTGCAGGTCTTGTTACCTTTCTAAATATATCTTTGCCTTGAGCAGTTTTGCCTTTCCCCCGCACCCTCCATCCATTGATTCTCCTCTGGCATTGATTTGAAATTCACTCTGTGTGTGTGTGTGTGTGTGTGTTTGATTGTGTGGGCTTAAGTAGAAGCATATGTGTGCATCATGTTTATGCGTGTACACAAACCTTATGTGTTGTTTTTTGTAAGGGGATTTTGTCCCTTCGGTTCTGCTCTCGAGGTCGAAAGCACAAATTTAAACCCTGAGAGACTCTTCAGACTCTGACCGCTGTGCTCTCATTGTCTTGCTTTTTTTTTTTTTTTTTTTTTCTTAGAAGTACACATTTTTAAATCCATGTTTGTATTTTAAATGTGAGCCTCCCAAATCACAATGGCAGCTTTGCTTAACACATGAAAAGAGTTACTGGAGCCAAACCGGCTTTTATCTCGCAGTCAAATCCCATATCTCCTTCTCTTTTAATTAGAAAATTTGTCATTTGAAGCACAGGCACAATTTAAACCTTTTGTCAGTTTACCAGGATATTAAATTATTCCACTCTGGCATCCATATGAAGAGCACAAATTGCAATGTGATTCATATCTTTGGAGAAATTAAACATATAGCACCATCATTTCCATCCACCTTGTCTCCAGGTTTGGTGACATGAACTGAATACAAAGATAGCACCTTTTAATACCACAGGCCCTCAGCCTGAGCTCCTACCTCAGCTTTATTATCCTGTGGTGCAAGAAAAAGACTCTGTCCTTGACTGTTTGTTGGCAATCAACCACTGATGGATTAAAGAAGACACAAGCCGAGACAAAGAGGAATTTCTCTCCTCACTGCCTGGCTAGTTGGTGATATCGAGACAAAACGCTAAAGGCAGAAGTTATTTTTGCCCCCCTCCCCCTTTTCATAATCCTCATCGCTTTCTTGTCTGAGAGGTATTGTCCAGGTGTTGAGTTTCTGATACATGCTGCTGCCATTCGGGCATGATTGAAGACTTCTGTAGTGTGGAAATGCTGTGGGTGATTATGCTTCTGCCAGATTTGCTCACAATAGTAGACTAATTGGGGGAAATAAGTATAAATGTGCATCGTTACTCTGGCAGTGCTTTTTTCCATTTTATTGTTATGACTCAGATTGGTTGTGATGGATCACAGGAGGGATCTTAGTTGATGAGAACACACTTCAGGTGTTGTTTAATGTTCCCAAATGGCTCTCATCACATTTTAGTGCTCATATTCCTCACAGAAGAGGAGAACATTGACCAATATTCATATTGTAATAGACTGTCCTCTATCCAAATACATTGTTGTTGAGGTGTTGCTTATTCAGGCCAAAACAACCCATAGTATGACATTTGACAACACAACATAAGGTACATGAGCTACGATACAATATGACATCATACAATACATACAAGAACACAACAATAAACTACTATTAACTACCATACAACCATCCAGCTATCCAATGACAGCAGAAATAAAAACATCTTGCACTATACTAAATTCCGGAAAGTTAAAAAAGAATAAAACATGATGTTATTGCACAACTCCTACAGCACCAAGAGAGATGCTGCACAATCCATGTGGCCATAAAAGACACTACCTAAAATTATTTAAAATATTGATAGAAATGGTGTAAATTAGTAGTAGTAGTGATATCTGTGGAGTATGTGACCTCTTGTGGTCATGGTAGCAGCTTTGTTTTGAATTGTCAAAATGATATCAGTGAAAGTCGTGTGTTAAAAATATAATATTTTAGCTCTGAACGTGATTGTTTGCTGATGCTAACTGGGCAGTTTGTGTTTCTGACCCTAATCAATAAAGTTTTTGGTTAAACCCAGACAGAAAGTGACTAAGTTTTGTCATAAAGTTAAATTATCACCTAACCACAGCAACCAGCAAATTATGTCTATGAGGATTGTATAAGGAGTGTATTTTAGTCTCAGCTATGATGTTTTTACCAATTCTAACCAACAATGTTATTGCCTAAACCTAACCAGTGTGAGTTTACATGTTTTTCTGTCTGAAAACATTCATGTGCATCATATTTCATCCTGACACTACATGATCACATCAGCTATTTCAGCAGCTCCACTAACAGAAACACAGGAAGTGGTTACTTATCTTTGTGCTGCATTTATGTATGAAAAGTGCTCTATAAACAAAGACTGATTGATTGATTGATTGATTGATTGATTGATTATCTGTCTGCTATCATATGGGACTCACTTTTAAATCTGCTCTTTGGTGCTTCATATTTACTAATGTGCAAGTCGTTTACTTTTCCATAAAAAGAACTGGTTTCTCTGGTTCTCACTGGCTAGTAGTACCTTGATTGGATAGCTTGATGCTTTCTGATGGGCTGCATTTCTTAAATCTTGATGCCAAGAAGCACAAGATACATGACAATGTACAACTGAATCATTTATGGGAAATGGACTGCATCTGAGGTGCTCTTGTTGCCTTCTCAAAGTACTTTTACACTACATTCAGCCACTTGCATATACAGTCATAAGGCCCATTTATGTTCCCTTTCGTAAGTAAATAGAGAGACCCCCTTTTCAACCACTGTTATACATCGCTGTTCTCATACTTCTATGTGTCTTTTACATTACCATGGTTGTTAAGTCAATTACTAGTGGCCAGTTCAGAGTTCACTCAGACATCAGTTTCAGACACTGGTTGCTGGCTGTAATGCATCACTATAAAGTTGTTTCCAATCACCCAATGCGCCCTAAACAATAGCTTGCTTCAAAATGTTGCACAATTTCTACAACTGTTGATCTCGTCTTCATTCTTCTTTTCCTTTTTTCCCCTCCCTTCCTATTCCTCTTCTTCTCTGGTTTGTTTCTTTCGCCGTCACGTGTCAGCGATTCTGCTCACCACTGCTCCGGTGATTTCTGGTGGTATTGCTTCATTTTCTGTGTCAAGCAACAGATCGCTAAGCTCCTGGAAAACAGACCAAATTATGCACGTAATCGACACAGAAGACGAATAAAACTGTCCTCCAGTCTGCAAATCCTACTTCTGTCGAGCAAAAATTGGCCTATAGAGCTCTTCTTAGTTGAACATATTTTGTGCTTTTACCTGTAAAATATACAACGATTATTACGTCAAATCAATGTGGGGTTCGGTAGCTTGCCCAAAGTCCAAGGAGACTTTGACATGTGGCCTGGGGCAGCCGGGAACCACCAAACCTCGTACTGGCAAATGATTCCTCCTGAGCTACAGCCGCCCAACAAAAGCAAAACAAAGCCGGTCAAATGAACCTGTCAAGAGCATTTTTACATCGTTTAGAAAACAGGATTTTTATCCTCTGTTGGGCAGACGCTTAAAAGTTCCATTAATATGATATTCATAACTATGTTTGCAGCCATTATTCACACAATAATAAGAATAATATCAGACAGTAGAATGAATTTGTATCAAAAGATGTAACAGCCACCATAGTTTGGGGGTAGGTGGAGCATATTGACTATTCTCAACCCTAACAAACCATCATCACACTGAAACGGGAGTCGAAGTGTTGAACGTACTTCACTAATTCAACTTTGATGGGAACAGAGTAATGAAAACACTATAATGTAAAGTTATTTATTTAGCTTTTAATGTCATATTCATGAACATCTAACAGCAAAGTTGTAGGTGGCAATCAAATAATTACCTTTTCCTACCTATGCAAGAGAGCCAAGGGTGGCTCCCAAAAGCACTGAAAACAATATAAAGAGCTCATTATATGGTAGAATAAACATGCTGACTCTTCAGGAAATTATTGTTTAGATAATTAAACACTTGTAAAAATGGAATTGTGAATATTATACTGAACCCACTTAAATATCCTACACATTGAACCTTGAAATAAATGGGCACAAAAACATGGACAAGGACACAAATCTGAGTGTTTGCATGTCAAAACAAGCTTCTCTTGCTTTCAGCTTTTAAAATTGGAAATGGAAATGGAAAGTGCACCACTGTGAGTGATTGCTTTCCTCTCCTTTTAGAAATATTTGCAATAAAGCAGCCTCACACTGACCTGTAATCAGAAAGGATTCGGTCATGGCTGCCAGTTAAATAAAGCACAACTCAGTCAGAGTCTAGAGCTATTCACTCCACACAGCAGGCATAAAAAGTGCTGGACTCAATGGAAACTGAAATGATGAACTGGAATGAACATTTAATTAATGCGTTGGAGCGTATGTGTAGAGCTGAAAGTACAGTGTTTTATCACAAACTAACTCACTCTATCTGAAATAGATTTACTCTAATTTGAAATTTCCCTTCTTACAATCTGATTTCTTTCCTGTTTGACCCCAAAATCTGTACAACACTGGGTCAAACGATTTATTGTAAACCAGTTTACACAGGTTGTAATTTACAGAATGTAATAGTCATGCACAGCTATTATGCTGAAAGGAATTGAGTCCTTAATGGCTGTTATGATTTCACAACTGAATTGTGCTTTATTGCAAATCTGTCTCCTCAGACTTTTCCAGATAGGCTGTTTTTTCTGAAATGTGATTAGTGTTTTTGGAGATATTTCTGATGAATCAGAGTTTTCTTTTGGGTAATAAGATTATTCCCTTCTGTCAGCTCACTAAATCTGTCAGTAATTGGATTAAACACATAACTGCAGTCGTTTCCTAAGACCAGAAATAAGACAAGTGTTGACTTTGTGATGGACTCAGCGTCTGCGGTCCCTGTCTTGTTGGGTATAATTAACTCATCAGATCAGAAGATAAATGAGTTGAATCATTTTATTAAGCTTTCAGTAGCAGACTGAGGGTCTTTGAGTCTGAACTTATTGTGTTTCCGCTGGAGAAAGGAAGGATGAGTGAGTGTTACTGCACTGAGGTTTAGTAAAAGCACACAAACGATATTTAAATGTCAATACTCTTGTTTCTCACTCACTTTAAATGGGGTGATGTCTTGTGTGGAATCCATTGTGGAAATTTGAGACTCACCTGACTGATCCCCAGTGTGCGTGCAACAGTTTCAAACATTAGACCTGCAAAGCACCCAGTTCGTGTGAATGCTGCTTTAAGGGTCTGAGGGGCAGCCTGGGACTGGGAGTTACTGGATGGAAACATCCCACCCAGACACGATGCTATCCATAAGCAGACCACCAGTAGCACAGTTCTGTCCCTTTTCTTTAGGTAATCTAGAAATGGTGGTCATCCAGGACTTCAGGGTCCATTTGGGTGATAAAATCAGCCAAACTCCCTGATGGCTGAGTTTTTAGGCCTGTGGCCTTCATTTTGCATCTTTCCCTTTTACAGAAGATTATTATTCGGTGTTGCAGTTTGACAGCCGACCATGTCGACTCTTCATGTCCACGTCTCTAGTTCTCAGCAAGTTTTCAGAAAGAGAAAAAACACTGATTCTCACTTACTGACTTTTAATTAATTGTAGACAGAATCCAATATATTTTATGTTTTTATGTCTTATTAATTCCTATCCATCCACTTGTATTTTCTTAAGGCCTGCAGCACTTTAGAAAATTTGTTTGGCCAGATAAGTTTATACCATTTTGTAATTTTGTCGTTCTTTCTTCTATTCTAGATATAAGGGTTTACTATATCATGGGAAAGTTTCAGACAATATATTGTCCTACTCTTCCTGGTAGTAAAAACTCTTCTTCTCTGTTGGGGAAAGGTCAGGACTGCAGGCAGGTCTGCTCAGCACCAGTTACCCTCTTCTTCCTCAGCCATAGTTTGTGTTGTGTGCAGGGTGTGATCATGCATTATCCTGGTGAAAACTTCATGGAAGTATTTCACTCCTTTTGAGTTATTAGAACTGCTTTCATTCAAAAAAACTTTATAATAGCCTTTTTTAGATGAGCGAAGAGAACTGTTTCAAAAGACGTTTTAGCCTTTTAAACCAAATTAAAGTTTGTTTTTGACAATACCAACACGACACACCAAGTAAATATCAGCCAGCATCGGTGGATGTTATCCTGGTTGCCAAAGGGCCAGTTGCAATCAACAAGCTAAATAAATGTGCTTCCCTAGTTTCAGTGGTCCATCCCAAATCCCTTTAAATCCTGAGGAAGTTGACACTACCTCTGGAAAAGGAGACGGTATTGTCATGCCTGACAAAGGTTCCCCACAGTAATCCCTTGTCCATGTGGTTGTATCAGCGATTGTTGAATGACAGCTCCCGATTCAGTGCTTTTCAAGAAGCAAAGGTTACTCAAACTTGCTCGTTTGCATCCTTGGACTTTACTCCAGATTCCTTGAATTGTTTAAAAAAGAATATGTGCTGAAGGAGAATCATGCAAAATCCTTTCAATTTTTCCAAACATTATTTTAATTCATTTTAATAATAGTAGTTTTAATAGTTTCTCTCATTCATTTGTTGACAAACTAAAGATTCTCTGACTGTCTTTGTGCATGCAGTTTGTATTTGATCACAACGCTTCTGATTTAGGGTTAAAATTTTAGTGAAGCTGCTTTATAGTCACAATTTCTAGCAGTCTCCATTATGATTACTGTGGCTTGTTTTCTGTCACAAAATCCCAGAGGAAAGCAGTTTAGCCTCATTTGACATAGTTTTCACACACTTTGTTCCTTTGCTGTAACTCTCTACATCACCATCACCTCCTCAGCTTTATAAACTCCTCGGCCCGTGAATCAGAAGCTGATTTGAGCCTCTGTTTTACTCACTGTCTGGCTTCAGTCTGAGACGAGCAGCTAAAATGCTGCTTTAGTCAAAGAGCTGATTTGGAGGTTAAGAGCTTGTATTAATGCTGACCTCATATCTGCGTGAACGCTACAGGAAAGACAGCAGACTGACCATAATGGCATCCGTCCACATCCATTAAGGAATAGATTATGGTTTTAGCTGAGCTGTGTGCGTGCTTACCGAGTTTGTCCATCCTGTTTTGCTGCAGCTTCCTCTTCTGTTTAGCATCGCTGGCACACATATAGTGTTACAGAGTGCAAAATGATGCTTTCAGATTAAGTAGCTAGATGTCTTTGGATCATTTGGGGGGCGCAAGATAATATTTACTTCATATAATTGTTAATATTTTAATTGTTTAATTTCTGTCAGAGTAAAAGTTTTCAGTGAATGAGAAATTTCTGAGTCATTTGAATACTTTTAACTAGCAGCTAATATTTTTAGCATTGTGGTTTATCATCTGTTCACAGTACTTTGTGCAGTATTTTGTGTATATTTTTTTATCTTCATTGTTGTTTATATATCTGTGATTTTATTTGTCTGTTTTGTTTATCTTTGCTTTTCTTTTCTTTTCTTTTTCTTTTCTTTTTTTCTTTTTTTTACCTTTTTTAGTTTTTAAGAACTTCAAGAACTTTATTTGGCAAACTCTGGAACATTTAGAATATTGTTTAAAAAAAGAAAATCTAATCAAATGCATTTACCCATTAATTGGTTTTACCTTAAATAATATTTTTAAGAGATTTTCAAAAATTTAATTAAAATAATTATTATTTGTTCAAATTAAAAGAAAAAAATCCAACAACTAGATTATATTTATTTACAAAAATTTTTTAAACATTAAACATGTATTTAATATATAATTTATAAATAAATAAATAAATGAATGGATCAATAAAGCATAAATATATATATATATATTTATTGAATATTTAGACAAATCTTATATTAACCTAAATGAACATGTACTAACGTATAGGATTTTCTAGTATAATATGTGAGGTAATCATCCATCTGGTTTCTATACAAAGATCTGAATTTAAATTTACACTCCTTCGGTTTTATTACTTAACACAGATCTGACAGTTGGTGTGTTTGTACGGCCACAGAGGATAAAGGTAATTGTAATGAACTGACCAGGTGTTCAGCAAAGGATGCAGGATGCAGGAAGGACAGCAGATGCCTGTCCTGAGGTCAGGCTTCCTCTTTCATAGCTGTACCAGAATCTACATCTGTACATTTACACTGCTTCCTCCCCTCCAACACCAAGCAGGAAACAGGGTCGCTTGTTGAAGACATTGTCCGTCCAAACTGCTAATTTAACAACAATGAACTGCGGTAAAGAAAACGCTATTTACCATTAAGCTTGCAGCCTGATGAGACACTTCCTGTTAGTTGGATTTAATTCTGAATAAGTGACATCACCTCTTCTGACCATTCGTATGCCTTTCAAATGCACTGCTCTGGATTTTTTTTTCTTTTTTTTTTTTTTTTTTGAAAAAAAGGGAAGAAAAAAGAATAAAATGAGCTCTATGAAAGGTATTAAACTTCCTAATAGATCGTCTTCCCACCACAGAGGTGGGTTGGGGGGGGTGCACAAATAAATCAATACAACAAAATGGGCTGTGCAAGGAAGACAGACAGAAGGCTGAAATATTAACCAAGCGCCAGAGGAACACAAGCCAAAGCCTATGAAACAGAGAATCCATTATGGACAAGGCTGAAGTTGTCTCTGGAATTGGATTCAGTAGCAGGAGGGAGGGGGCGTAATGCCTCTTCACTGGTTTTATTGAGAACTCATTGCACGGAAAAATTGAGGAGCCATTGGTATTGATCAGTGACAGAACAGAGAGGAGAGAGCGCAGACTTTAAAAGCAGGCTGTGCTCCTTTAAGTTATTTTTCTCTGTCTTCCCTTCAGGTTCTGGGTGGAAGACGCACTTCCTCGCTCAGTTTTTTGTTAATATATCTTTTCTTTACAATGCAGCATCTCTTTTTTATATAATAAAAAAGAAAACGGAAAAGTCAGCTTTTCTTCTCTAGCTGCGTTCATATTTTAAATCTTCATCTTGCAGAGTCGACAGACACGAGTTTCTGATGAGGATGAAATTTGAAATCAGTTCACGTTCAGAAGAACAGCATGTAATTGTCCATTTGTAGGGCTGCATTACGAATATTGAATGAATGAATGAAATAGAATACTAACATCTAATTTAAAAGTTTGTTTTATGTTTAGTTTACGTTATGACTGAAGTATGTTGTGTGTTATTCTGATTATTCAATGCAAAACTATTGCAAATGTGAGTCAACATCTTTCTCTCTGAGTACATTTACATGATGCTGCAAATAAATAAATAAGTAAATAAATAAATAAATAAATAAAGTTACAATTATGGGATCTAAACTGGACTTTTAAAATTCAAGATTACACATTATTCCCACTGAAACTGTACACAATCTAAGCTCATAATCAGAGGAACTCATCATAATAACATGGTTAAGGATCAAATCCCTGCATATACGCTAAATTTGACTTAAATGTCTAAAGAGTTCTGTAGTATTTTTCCATTGGTGTCAGTAAAGTTTATTACAGCTGAATTCTTAATAAAATTGCTCTCATTCACTTATTTTTCTATCTGACAGTCAAATGCATCAACAACTTCAACTGAAGCCATTTTTTTGTTTGGTTTGTTTCCTCACCCTCATAAATAAATAAAAAACAGGCCATTAGAACAGAAAAACACCAATGGATGTGTCTGTTTATACTTGGGTAACATTTCCAAACTGTGCTTTACTCTAATAAAATCCTAATTTTGCAGCTTTAGCGTCATCTTACACAATCTTCATTGAAGTAACATGAAAATATCTTTCATATCTGAGGTTTTGCGTCTGTCAAGTTTAAGTCTTGCTAGTTTTTCTTTTCTGGTTTTCAGGCTGGAAGTTCAGGTTGAATTTTTGTTCTGGTCTTTAGTGTTGCTCCTGTTTCCTGATTTACTTTTCAGAAACTCTCCTCTTGAGTACTTTGTTGTATTTACTTCCTGCTCCCCCTTCACACTCAGGTGCTGATCGTTAACCTGCTTCTTGTTTGTCATCAGTCCCTCAGTATATTATAACCTGCCTGGTTTCCTTTGTTCTCTGCCACATTACTTTGTCTTAAAATACAATTTTGTTGAACTTGTTTATTTCTATTCATTTAATGCAGACATGTTTCAATAGCTGCTGTTAGAATATGAATACAAAGAACACTATAACTAGATATTACATTGTTCTAATATTTGATGTTTCTCCAGTAAAAATATTAGAATAAAATCTGGTGTGTTACCTTTCTCAGCTTCCACCTTATGGACCTGCATTCAGGTCCTTCCTTCTGGTCTTTAACTTTGAATTGTGATGGTTCTCACTCTGTCTGCATATTACAGCTCTGGACATACTCAGTCCAACCCTTTTCCACTCCTGTACATATGGCCTTGGAGAAGGATAGTAGCCCACAGTAGAGTTTATCTCTACCCCAACATTTCTGGCCTTGCAGATCAGTTGGTTGAGTATTTTAGTATTTTTTACCTGCAGCCTACATGCAGCTTCCACCAAAGGCTCATAAAATATCTCATAAAGTGTTGCTGAGGTCAGGGAGCATCACCCTTTTTCCTGGATTTCCACCTGCATGATGCTTGTACTACAATATACAGCAGGATATGTTTATGTGTTTGTCCACTTGCGAAATCTATTTATTTTTTCTACATCTGCATACCAGCTCACAGACATAAAAGCAATTACTCATCCATGTTGTTGAATGTTGGTGTATATGAGTAATAACCATTAATTATCATTAATCTTGTCTTTTGCCAACAAAGCCACTCATTTGCATACACACATTTGGCTCCTTCTATACTGTAAACCCACAACATTATATACAGAGTAGTAATAAAACTTTGCAGACCTATTTGGACTTAATACAAATAGACTTTTTGACAATAAACTCTGTTTAAACTGATAAAATCAAGCAGAAAAGAAAGAATCCAGATTAATATTTATTTTTTATGGGCTCATTTATTTCATCCTAAATTATTTTTTCCCCTTGCAATGTAAAAAAACATGCAGGATGATGATACCTGGAATATTATAACACTGTATATTTACATGCATCAATGATATTTGATTTAAGTTAGTTTTAAAATAAATAGTTTGACAGAGAATAGGGAGTGGTGTATTACACTAGAGGATATGATGTATTTTCATTGAAGGCTTTAATTTTAGTCTTTGATCAAAATACGGATTAAATTTTAAAGCCGCATTAGGATTGATTGAGAGTTTAATAAAAACTTAATTAGTTTTCAGAATACTGGGAGAGTAGACAGTTTCTCCCACACTGAAGACTCACATCAAACATGTTGCTGCATCTCCTTCTTTGACATCGTCATTGTGGCTTGTGCTTTGAATCGGCTGCTGTCTGCTTCAGCAGCTTCTTAGATTTGCTACAGTGAACCTGTTCAGCTGGAGATCTCAGAGAAAATGATCCCAACATGGGGTCCAGCTGCTTTCAGCAAACTCTGTGGGATGGTGCTTATGTGTGCACACAGCCAGCGGGCAATTTGATTTAGATTCAGTGGAAACGATAGTCCGGCAAATTTATGTTTTCTCTGTTTTCACAAAGCTGTGGTTTCATACTCACCGAGGGTGAAGCATTAAATATTGTGTGCTAAGAATATGAAGCTCACTTTTTCTATCTATTTGTGTACATGTGCCAGTATATCAGCCTGACCTCTCAGGGGTTTGCAACAGAAACAAAGCTTCACTGGACATGAAGGATTGAAAACACTGGAGCAAACAGCCATGTGGATCACTGTTAGCACACTGATATACAGATTTTAGAGCTGAGGGCTAAAGCAAGAGATGCAATTTGAATGAAAGATGGATTTCTAGGCAATAACTGAAGGAAAAAACAAGTTTCCAGATAGATGAAAAAATGCGGACTTGTTAGCAGAAAATGCCATGTTCATGTCCACAAAAGCACTATAACGGTTTCTAAGGACCCATATGTGCACCAAATACATGTCTAAGTTTAGGAAGATTTGGCTCAAAGCAGCATTAAAGATTTTCATAACAATGAATAAAATGGAGACAATGAGACCATGTAAAAATGTTTCAGCTGAATCTGCAGCTCGGTTTTATGGAGCTTTGTTTTTGTGAGTTTTGGCTCGTTGTTAAGCTGCATGGCCTGACATTTCACTGTCCACTTTCCCTGTAACACCAAGCTGCTGTTTCAGAGAAAAGCATAAAACTACCTGCTCAGCAGTAAAAACAATCACATCTCACAGACCCAGTAAAGAAGTTTGCCGAAACCAAAAGCATGGCTATACAAGAGTAAATACTGAGCTTATATATCTGAGAGGAGCAAAAGGTCAGGCTGCACAGCACAGGATAAATTATAGCCGTGTCTGAAAGCTATAGGATATTTACAGAAAGTGTGTGTTGGTAGCAACTGAAATTGTCCTCAGAAAGACTTTTTGCTTTATGTTTGCATTCTTTCATGATAAGTAAAACACGATGTGTGAGGAATAGAGACAAGACCAAGTGTTAATTTAAAAAAAGGTTGTCTTTCTCTGTGGTGCGAACTTTCAGATGTCACATGAGACATCAGCTGTTTATGTGACATGGGCCCACTGTTATATGAAGGATGTAGCTGTTGACAACTGCACTGTCAATGAACTGGTAAAAAAATGCTTTGTTACACCACATTGGCTTGTCATGCACAGAATAGTACTGAGCTGTTTTGGCATGACTGTTTTTTAAATAGCTAAATCTTTAGTCTGTTTGTCAAGGAACAATATGGCGGATAAGTCATTGTGGAACCAAATGGACTGTAATAATGTTTTATTGAAATGGAGAAAAAAAGAGCATTTTCAGCACTATTTTTGACAAAATTGCCCAGTCAGGGGTTATTTATGCTTCCTGCGTACGCAAATGGGTCTGTCTGTTTCAAACATTGTCAAACGTCCCTTCCTACATACCCCCATGTATTCTTTATGTTGGGATGGTTGTATATAACCATATTAATTCCACTGATTTATAGTGTACAACACTGCCCCATAATTCGTACTTTTTGAAAAAAACATGGAATAAAGTTGAGCTAACACCAAGATCAGCCTGTAACAGATGATATAATTTTCCATTCTGTCCTTTTGACTCTGACTCAAAGCAGTTGTGCGTTATGAGGAGTGCTGCGGCACACGCTACATCTGAATAACAATACAAAGGCCATGTGTCCGTCCATCTGGTGAGGGTCCTCAGCCACACAACACCACGCTTTGACTTCTTTAAATAAAATCATAGGCCTCGTCTGACAAGGCAAACAGGGGGCAGCCTCCAGCACCGCTCTTCTCTCTGAAATACTCTTTTGTCAGACATCTCTTTAATTCATTCCTGTCTGGGTCCCAGTTATGGCTGGGCAGAGGTCACGTCACTTTCATTTCCATTCAAGTCAGGAAATGAATTGTAATTCCATTGGGCCACACTGCAACACAAATCCATCTTAACAGTTCAATTCATGTCTGACCAAGTTGGTGTTTTTCACAAATCAGGTGAAAAATTGACTAGAGGGCTATAATCATGTCAGCTATGCATGAAAAAAAAAAACAATCTGTTTCCTTGAACAAGTTTTACACTTAAGTGAAATCTTGTCACTACATCCTAAAGTAATTTGGCTCCATCATTGTTAAGCATTATTTTCATTATTGTGTGAACACCGAGGATGGAAAATTCAGAGATATATCATCATCAGCTGTCCAGTGTGAAATTATCAGAACTACAGAATTACCACTGCAAAAGCGTTTACAGTTTTATTTACATCAGATCAGGTAAACCCTTTAAAATATTCTATTAATCATGTAAATCTAACAAAAAGCTGTTCAGTTATATTTTTTAAATAGTCCATTTTCATGATCGATCATGCAGTTTACTGTAAAGCCTGCTGATTATTTAGTGGTGTAGGTTATTGCACCAAAGATTTGCATTTTATATTTTGACAAAATACAGTCAAGATATGTATATCAACCTAAGACTAAACAGACATTGACATACATGTCAAAACTAAAGGTTGCCCATAAAAATATAAACAAGTGCCTGTAGAAAGTTAAATACACACAAGCTGTTGCTATAAAGAAAATAAGATGAGCTAACATAGCAGCTAATTCAATTAGCTTTGGCTAAAGAAGTAAAGAATAGAGTAGATTGTCAGCTTCAGTTTGATGGTTGTTAGCCTCGCCATACTACCCAGCTTATCCATAATAATGCCAAGTCAAGGTATTGTCTAGTCTAGTGTGCCACCTACATAGGCCTGTCGCGATAAGCAAAAAGTCAATTAATTGAACGATAAGAAAATAAGAGCACGATAAGTTTGCCGGCCGCGATAATTTTTTTTCGTCCCCCCTTTACCATAGACTGTGTATGACAATAGGTTTCACTATGGAGTATTTCGACTAAACGCTCTGGTTTCTTGCAGAGTGATCTCTCTAGTGTCACACTTGACTGCAGCATGTTGCAGCACGAGCCATAAGCCGCATTTGTTTTGCACGGCTGCCAACACGCAATGGCCGTGAGACTTGCGTATTTAAGTGGCTTCTCACGCTCTCGCGCTAAACCTCCGATTCTCATGCTGAAATATGTAAATAATAGATGCAAGCATCTCCTCTTTTATTGTTTCGCTGCTTCCCACATGTAAGCAGAACACACACATTCTAGCTTACGACGTCAGTACAAAGCCCCCACTTCCTGGTCTACCGTAATAACCCCTGTAATCCGCAGGCACATTACGCAAATAGAATCAGCCTATGTACTACCGTATATGACAAAATACACATTAAGAGCAATGCCGGCTAATCGAGAGGTTTGGGAGGATTCCCAGTGGGCCGCATAACTTTTGGGCCGGTGTCCCGGCGTATGTGAAAAAGGCGCTTTTATTTATTTAGTTTATTGACCTTTGAAAATGTGTACTTGCATTATTACGGCATATGTCACTATATTAGTTGAGAATGGTCTCAAAATGACACATTAGCGCTCTGCGCAATATTATCGTTTATCGCGATAATTTCTGAGAAAATTTATCATACAGCTAAATTTGTTATCGTGACAGGCCTACACCTACATACAAATTCTAATAGATGTTAACCTATTCAGTGCTAGCACCAGTATCTCCTTGTTACTAGATATCAGAGGGAATAGCTAAAATAGTGGGTCACCATCATACAGATGCTAGTTATTAACCACTCCAGTGCTAGTGTCAGTGTCAGATGGGAACTCTTGTACTATGTTTGGTGGAAACTCTTGTTTGGCATTCCCACTGCATCTCAGAAAAAATGGATGTCTCCAAGATAGTTAATTTGTGAGTATCTACAATTATTCAACTAGAAAAAACTAGAAAAACAAATACTACTCGTAAAAATGTCCACCACAAGAACACCATCCCATTTCGGTGATAATGGTTGCTGAATCATACACATTCAGGTGACATTTCAGGAGCAACCCCATCAAAACAACTCAATTTTCCATAACAACATACTTTTAACACTAAAAATTGGACATGAAAGAAATAAAAAAGAAAGACAACAACAGACTACAAGTGGAACTGGGTGCAGCCACCTGGAAATCAGGAATCTTAGGGTTCTGTGCAAGTTATGAGTCCCTCGATGGAAAAACAAGATCATTTTGTAATTTCTGGCAAAAATTCCTTCAGAAAATGACCTTGGAAGACAACTGAAATTCACTATTACTAGTCAGCAGAGGTAGCAGTTAATTCAGTGGGACACCAGCATGCAGATGCTAGTTGTTAGTCTCTTCTAATGCACGTCATCCAGTGAGAAGCTCTATTAGACAAGAATTACTACTCAGGATGAACGAGTTGTCCACAATCCCATTTGTCAGCACCAGGTGTTCATTTGGTTCAGGCTTATCATTTGTTCAGTCAGTAGCTAGAAGGTATACAAATTCTTGCTGCAAGGATGTATCCTTCACTGGGTGCCCAATACTCTCAACACAGGCATCTACGCAATGTGACTGCACCTTTAGGCGTTTCTGTAAGTATCATGAGACTGTTCACCCGATGGGTTCATTTAAATCTGATCATTAATTCTACAAGAGGTTTGATTTCAATTCTATATTAAGTTAAGAAAAGTACAACAAAGAACAACAAAGTCCATGCTAGCAGGTCATGATGGGTGAATGGCTACAACACAAGACTTGGTAAAAGGACTGATGTTTTAATTCTGTTTGAAGCTAAATGTTTTGATGAAAGTTTAAAGTAGTCTGACTTGATATAGAAACAGTTCACTGTTCAAGCATCTAATTTAAAAAAGCCCTTCATACTTCATACCTACATACTTCTGCATGTGCATTTCCCCCCCATTTTTCAATAGAAGTCATCAAACAAGGACTTATTTTAAAAAATGTCCTTCCAGCACTCACAAAGTAACCTCTGTACATAAGTTTACTCAAACTGTATTTATCAGTATTTATAGTATTTGTGTCAAGGATCCCCATTAGCTGCAAAGACAGCAGCTAGTGTTCTTGGGGTCCACATAAAAAGCAATGTTACAAGAAATTACCATAAACAAGTCAATAATGATTAAATTTTAAACTCACAACTCAAAAACCCCCAGCCCGCCCCACACCTAAAAGTTATAAATTATAGTAAAAAAATATTAACCCTTTGTCAAGCGGGGTCATTTTGGCAAAAACGCCTGTAATATGACCTCTTTAAATTAGAATTACTGCTGTTATTGAACCCTCTGGATTGTACGTACAGGCTTGGGCTCTTTGTAAAGGTAACACTCTCTAGTTTTACCCACAGCAATCAGAATCACTTTAAGTATTACTGATAAAAAGTTATACACTTTAGAACACACAGAAATTTTTTGTTTTTTTGTCCTCGCCTAACCTGTACCGACAGATTGAGACCAATCTTGATGGGAAATATTGATGTTTGACCTATAGAGAGCCCTCAAAGGTAAGGAAAGTCAACATTTAAACTTTGTGCTTCTCTGTAATAAAGGCTTTAGTGTTAGCACTGTGGTTGTTGCATGTCAAAATGGTTCATATGATCGGAAAGACGAGACTTTGAGCTTTCATTTGATGTGTATATTGTGGGCATTCATGACGGAGGGGCTTGCACACATGGCTGCAATGTTGTTGATTAGTAGTCATGTACCGGGACCGGTACGTCTGCATTGTAAGGGGTTAATACCAAAATACTATGTATGCTTGTACATAGAACACCAGTTACTGTGGTATATAGTTTTTCTTCTATTGCATTTGTATTTAATATCTGTATTTTATATTTTGTTAGTTTGCTTTTCTTACTCTGTTATTCTGTAGTTGAGCTGTAGTAACACACATATTTCCCTGTTGTGAGATTTATAAAAGATTTTTCTTATCTTATTATCTTCCGCGGTCACTGAGGCAAAAATTGGGAAGGGGAGGATGACTTCCAGAGGACTTAGAGGAGATTCTGGTCCACCATCCGATGGCTCAGGAGGGGGAAGCAGTGCTCCATCAACACTGTGTACAGTGGGGATTGGGGCTGCTGACCTTGACGTTGTGGGTTGGTGGAGGGAATACTTCGAAGACCTCCTCAATTCTATTGACACGTCTTCCAATAGGGAAGCAGAGTCAGGGGACCCTGGCATGGGCTCTCCTATATCCTCCAAGTGGAGAAGTTGAAGTATCTCAGGGTCTTGTTCACAAGTGAGGAGAATGGGAAATTGACAGGTGGATCGGTGCGGCGTCTGCAGTGATGCGAACTCTGCATTGGTCTGTCATCGTGAAGAAGGAGCTGAGCCAAAAGACAAAGCTCTTGATTTACTGGCCAATCTACGTTCCTACCCTCCTATGGTCATAAGCTGTGGGTAGTGACGGAAAGAACAAGACTGCGGCCGATATGGGTTTTCTCTGCAGGGTGGCCGGGCTCTCTTTTAGAGACAGGGTGAGAAGCTCGGTGATTCGGGAGGAGCTCAGAGTAAAGTAGCTGCTCCTCCGCATCGAGAAGAGCCAGATGAGGTGGCCTCGGGCATAATATCAAAATATAAAATCAAGCACTAATAACGAGACAGAAAAAAAACATTATTTTCATACAAATCACACTAAAAACAAAATTTTACAAAATCAACAAATTTCATGTCCTTTTGTAATCTGATTTATAATAATAGCAATAAAAATAACTCTGGTTACTGTTATATTAACCCAGGTGAGAACTGTTTAACTGGGAGAAAATGGGAAAAAGCTTCTATAAGCTGAAACACACTTTCTAGTCAGCACCTTGTTTCTCTTTATACCTGAACTCACTCTCCTGTAAGCAGACTGATGGATTGTCCAGGAGCTGATCACAGAGGTTGTCTCCTCTTTAAGGCAATCAATCAAAGTCACTTTTATTCTCGTGTTTCTTCCCCCATCCTGTCACAATTTCTGTTTCCGCCTTCTTCAGTAAGCAGGTGTCAGTATGGAGGTTGAATTAATGAATGCTGCTGCATAGTAAAAACACAGCATCTGTGAAAGTGAGCAGTCCCAATTTATAATTTAGTAGAGGAAGAGCAGATATTAAGGTTTAGTCATTACAGCACAGTGACATTTGATCCTTTCTGGGGTTTTATGTTCCATTTTGCATTCAGTAATCCAGATTTTCATGAATGACGTGGAGACTCTGGCATGATGCAAATGTGGATCCAACCAGCTGAATC
The DNA here is from genome assembly GCF_017639745.1 of Melanotaenia boesemani. Taxonomy (NCBI): domain Eukaryota; kingdom Metazoa; phylum Chordata; class Actinopteri; order Atheriniformes; family Melanotaeniidae; genus Melanotaenia; species Melanotaenia boesemani. Next base: position 23,219,795 of record NC_055696.1, on the reverse strand, counting down.
AGATTTTTATGGTCACTTCTGTTTGGCTGAGGAGGAAAGCTGGAGGCTTTGCTCAGGGGTTACAGAGCTTTGTGGCTGGTGAAGCAACCAGAGCAGATAATGCTAACAGAAGAAATAAACTGCTAAATGTATGCCGGTAAACAGAGGTCATAGTGAGATTCAGCACATCGCTGAATCTGACAGAGGTAGACAGGAACTCCTGAGGAGCAGAAGATCTCCCATCTGCCAGGAAAATATGTGAGAAAATCATTAAAATGTTCATTTTTAAAATTCCTAGAAGAAAGATTTGATGGGATTTGAATGTTTCTCCCTCTGCAATGCATATGATCCAACTATACAAGGACCGTGAAAGAATTTAATTGAATAATGAGCAAGGGCACAAGCTGAAGCACTCCAATAAGAACTGTCATTTATCAGCAGTTGGTTTATGGATACTGAGTTATTGTGGGAAACATTTGTCAAACACTACAATGCAGGGTTATACTCACATATTGCACCTCTGGCTTCTCTTTTTTTATTTAAAGTTTTATTTGAATGTTTTCCCAAAATGAGTTTTCTAGGATCAGGAGCATCTAAGAAGGAAAAACACAGACTGGATATGTGTGTGTGGGGGTCAAACCAGTGTTTATGATCTCTTTTTGAAAGAAACAGATGTGCAATCATCAGGCTCTGATGGTTGTATTGTTTACACTTCTGTGATGGCACCACTTACTTTAGAGCATGTGGTTCCTTCTAGACATTTTTTCCAGGTTTGATGCATATTTCAACAAGACCATATAAATCCACATTACGCACATGGCTGAGGAAGAAGAGGGGGGTGCTGGACTGACCTGTCTGCAGTCCTGATCTGTATAAATGAGCTCATTCAGTTGCACAACATAAGATGATTTTATATTAAAAATTCAGACAAAACACCTGAAATGCTCCTCAATGGAGAAGCAATAGTAACATTACAACACGGTAAAAACTTTACTTTCCCAACTTTTTTGGAAAGTGTTGTAGGCCAGAAATGATAAATAGTCTTATGTGAACAGCAAAAGTCACATGTGTAGCAAGTAAGGAAATGAAATGCAAATTTATAGACTATATTCAAAGTCATTAAATGATCCAAGACCTCAGAGTAACGGGATGAAGTGATGATGGGGAAGAGAATGAGAGTTGTTGCAATCATATTTAAAGGCCAGAGGCTGACTAGCTTTAATGACACAGACAGAAACATTATTGGATTAAATTTCTTTTCAGTTTATAAAGAACAAACTTACAAGTAATGTCAGATTACATTACATACTTGATTAAAAACCTTTCAGTATCTTTGAGAAGAAGAATAACATCCTCATTTTAGCACCTTTCTGTGTCACTGAGGAAGAGGAAACCTGATTCAAAAATGGGAAGCCATTTACTTCCAGTTACTGGAGAGAGACTTTGATGAAATTATTTTGACAGGGTGGGAAAAGGGACATCACAACAGAAATAGAGCAGCAGGAATAGCAGATATGCAGTCATTAAAGGCATGAAGGATTGGAGACAGGACATGGCGGACTGAATCTTGATCCACACTGAACCAAGGATTCCTATAGAGCATAAATCTCCTGCTACCAGTAATGCTAATAAGCTGTTTGCATGATGCATCAGTAATGACATAACATAATTTATTTGGTGCAGAACGAGAATTTTTTCTTTATACCAAGACCCTATTTAACAGATATAATCCTTCAAGTATCATTTAGAACCGGTAAGTGTAAAAATTATATATTTTTATCAATCATGTGTAAGGCAGTCATACACACAAGTGGTTAGATATAAAAGTCAGAACTAAAAAACTGCCATTTTTGGTCACACATTAGCAACATCATTTCAGATGGAGCTGTTTATGTTTCATTTCAGCCTCATGTTAATTTGTCTAATGTACGTTACAAGAAATCTATCATATGTCTTTCCAGGTGACCTCCATGTGCATTAATCTCATTTACTTTTTCTAACCAAAGTCTGGTGAGGTCGCAATAAAAATGTGCAATGCTCCATCCTTGTGAGATTAATAAACATTTTCTGTGCACCAGTGTAGATATGTCACCATCTGTTATACTGCATTGCTTGATATTAACACATGGTGTTTTACAATCTTTATTTCCTTCTAAATGTAAAGTTGATATTGATTCAAATGAGTTATATTTAACCAAAGTTTCTATGACTAAATATTGTCTAAATACTAAATATTTCTTCTTTCCAGGCCATTATGTTTTCACTGAAAATGAATAAATAAAAAAATAAACAGAACTGAAAGGATCTGTTTAAAAAAAAAAAAGTATTAGGAAAAATGGACTGGTGGGAAAGGCTAGAATTTTAATGCCACCTTGCAAATGAATAGCTCAGGGCTTTGACAAATTCACAGCAGTTTTATCTATTTATTCATTACTTGTTTTTAATTCTTTTTACTGAATCAATGCAGTTGGAGGCTTTTCTGCTATCTGCCTGTAGTGAGGGACAGCTGTTGCCTGACTATCACAAATCACTTATCAGAGCTACATGGAATTAAAATGAACCTCCGTACTGTAAAAACAGACACACGACTGCCTTCTTGATTTGATTGTGGCTTGCTTGAAAGGACCAGGGGGGTTAATGCCTTTCACATGTGTTGACCAAAGAGAAAATGGGGAAAGGTCATTCTGTTTTGATGGCAGCTCATCAACTGGCCTCTGTAATAATACACCCACAGGTCACACACATATAAAACACACAAAGAGCAGACAGGAGGAGAATAAAATGTGTTCAAACACTGTCACCTTTCAATTATTAAGTCTTAAGATATGCCAGAACCAGCAGTGCTTATTAGGCATGGGTGAGCTTTGCCTTTTTTTGGGTAATACTTTCAACATGTTGCTTTAAAAGCTATTTTAAACTTATGTAAAATATAAATATGTACATTCCCTCTGCAGTTGCTTAATTAGGTACACTTTTTCAGTTGCTTGTTAACACAAATAGCTAATTAGCCAATCACAAGGCAGCAATTGTAGACACGGTAAAGATGACTTATTTGAAATCAAACTGAGCATCAGTGACAGGAGAACGGGCAGACTGGTTGGAGATGATTGAAAGCCAGTAGTTACTCAAATAAGCAGTGTTTCCAACCAAGGTCTGCAGAGATTACAGTTCACACAGACTCACCAACACTGGACAATAGAAAATGGAGAAACATTGCTGGTCTGATGAGTCTCCATTTCATCTGCTACGTTCACATTTTAGGGTCAGAATTTGGTGGAAAAATATTAAAGCATGAATCCATCCTGCCTTATATCATTGGTTGAGATTGGAGGTGGTGTCATGGTGTGGGAGATATTTATGTCCTAATTCCACCAAGAGGTCTGCAGTTTGGTGGGATTTGGTTTGGCAAACCCTGACTTCTTGCATTTTTAAAGCCAACTGCGCCATTACCTGGTAGGCAGATTTTAATCTGGATAGCTACATAAAAATGACATCAAAGCAGAAGAACACTGTCCTTGAATTGTAATTATGAAGAACGCAATGCAGAAACAAAGAACGGGCATGGGGAACATCCAGCAATTTGTGTTCTTTCTTTTAGGCATGTGGCTTTTTTCTTAGATAAAGAAAATCCACAAGATATTTAAACATGTTGCTGTTCTTATTGCTAAGTGGCACAAGGAGTGTCGATTCTTATAACCAGTCAGCGGATTGTAGTGTGTCAAACTCCACCATTTAGGCTCAAATCAGTAATAATGGGACACCAGTGGAAGGGTCCCAAAAAGGTACGATAGCTCAGATCAAATATTCTGACACCCTTCTCAATAATGTGAGGGGCATTTTCTTGCCACACGTTGGGCCCTTTATTACCAACTGAGCATCATTCAAACAACACAGCCTACCTGAGTATTGTTGCTGACCATGTCCATCCCTTTATGACCACAGTGTAGCATCTTCTGATGGCTACTTCCAGCAGGATAATGCACCATGTCAAAAAGCTCAGATCATCTCCACCTGCTTTCTAGAACATGACAACGAGTTCACTGGACTCCAACAGCTTCCACAGTCACCAGATCTCAATCCAGTAGAGCAGCTTTTGGGATGTGGTGGAACAGGAGATTCTCATCATGGATGTGCAGCAACTGTGTGATGCTGTCATGTCAATATGGAGCAAAATCCTAAAGGAATGTTTCTAGCACCTTGTTGAATCTATGTAACAAAGAATTAAGGCAGTTCTGAAGCAAAAAGGGGGTACAGCAAGGTGGGCCTGCTAAACTGGGTGGTGAGTGTATGAGGGCTAGTATTCATTGCCATAACAAGCAACAAGCATCATAATAATAATGGATTAGATTTATATAGCGCTTTTCAAGGCACCCAAAGCGCTTTACATTGTGAATCCATTATTCATCCACTCCTCACTCATACCTGGTGATGGTAAGCTACGTATGTAGCCACAGCTGCCCTGGGGCAAGCTGACGGAAACGTGGCTGCCAGTCTGCGCCTACGGCCTCTCCGACCATTCATCCACACATTCATACACCAGCGATGCCAACACTGGAGGCAAGGAGGGTTAAGTGTCTTGCCTAAGGACACAACGACAGATGACTGCGGGAGCGGGAATCGAACCGCCGACCTTCCGATCATTGGATGACCTGCTCTACCGCCTGAGCCACTGCCGCCCATAAATGTGCATTTGACAAATCTGCAGCAACTGTGATGCTATCATGTCAATATGGAGCAAAATCTCTAAGGTTCAATACATTGTTGAATAAATTACACAGAAAAATGAGGCAGTTCTGAGGGCAAAAACGGGTCCAACACGGCACTATAAGATGAACCTAGACAATGGCCAGTGTTTTGCAGTCACTTAATCATAATTCACTTAATCGTGTATGGTGAGTGTGTATGTAACACACTCAGCATTGTTACAAATTTGAAGATGTCTAACAAATTAAATCAAAGCACATTTTCAAGTAGAAAAACTCCAGTAGAGCAAAATGATAACTTGTTAAAAAAAACATGTATTTGTGCCATTTCATATGAAAAACAAATGTAATTTTAGAACCTAACAACTCCTCTGTAGTGTTTACGAACTTTAAACAGCAAATTCTATTTAAATGAAAATTGTTGAGTGCTATTGTTTTTTACAATAGACACACTTGTTGGACCTGCAGTCACCAGGTAATGGCTAATTTGTTATTCATGAAAAAGCACTTGTGTAAAGCCGCCCTCAGCTACTGCAGCAGCAGCTAGATTGCCCATTTCCACTAATGGAATACCATCTCTTTGTTCACAGCAGCCATTTTGGCTGGTGGAGATGGTGCTGGGTATGTGTGGGAGGTAAAAACGTAAAGAAAACAAATGCATGTCTACACACAGAAGCACACATAATCATTTCAGTTATGTGTGTGTTGGAGGGAGACTTCCATTATGGCTTCAGAAGGGGCTAAGATTGGACTAAATTACTGTTCGTGTGTTTGAAGTGTTCTGGCAGTGACTGCAGTTCGGAGAGACGCTGGAGGTTTGGATGAGGTGCAAAATGTCACCAAAGCAGCTGAGAGGGCTAATGAGACTAGCGGGGGTTGCTATCTTTTTCAGTGCATGTCTGGCTGGACTCGAGCCAAACTTGAAGGTAATCATCTGGAATTAAAAACAGCAGCGCTTGGCCTCAAAGCCCCCTATGTACATTTATTTCCCCTCCTTCATTTTCCTATCCAATTTTTATTTTTTGCATCCTGCCGTCTGTTGTGCCCTTGTTCCAGCTACAAATGTGTATTTTGCTGTTATTTACATAGTAATGATTGGAGGAAGACTCTGTAGGAAGATGACCACTGGTCTTTAGTCACGGTCAAGCGAAACAAATGGGAAGTTGCCTGCTGGGCCGTAGTATAAGAGCATGTTGGACTCCACTGTGAGGTCATTAGCTGCTGCTCATACAACCCAAAGTCACATCAATATTTGCTCCATAGTGCAAAGTCTTATGATAATGTTTGTAAAATTGAGAAAAACCTTTGTTTTATTGTGCTTCCAGTGTGATTCCAGTCATGTGACAAGATTTCCCGAGAGAAATAGACAAGATGTTCGTATTTAACAGGTGTGAGGGTCTAATATCAGCATTAAAGAAGTCTTTTACACAGAATGTTGGTGCTAAATGGCTCAAATAATTTGTCGTTTTTTTGGAACAATGTTTAAGTTTGAGATCTACAGCTGCAGTTTGTTTCTGTTTTAGCACCATAACTCTTTTCACAGCACTAATTAATGCTATAAAGCACCTTGATCTGGTTTTCTAGCTTATGTGCTCAATAACTAGTACTTTCACAAATTTACAGCATTTATCAAGCTGTTGAACCTGTAATGAGAGACTAGGATGAGAAACAGTAGGAAAACATACCATGATTAAATACAAAAAATATACTTTTGTCTTGTATACTGTTTAGCGAGGTTGGAGTTTTGTTCGTGTTTTGAATTATGCAAGAAAAAAGTTGTTAAATTTAATTTTTTTCATCTTTGCTGGACTATGTTGGACAAGGCAAGTTTATTTGTATAGCACATTTAAAGTGCTTCACATAAAATGTATGAAAGCATTAAAAAAAAGTACATAAAAGAATATAAAGGGACACAAAATCATATTAAGATACTGCAAAAAAATATAATGAAATCATAACAACATCATGTAATGTAATTAAATTAAAATGATTAAAAGTAAGCCACAGTCAACAGCAGCTAGGTTAAAACAAATGGTGCAGATTTCATGCAAAGGTGCAAGAAATGTTTTTAACTTGGATTTAAACGTGTCTAAATTTAGTGAAAGTTTTATCTCCACTGGTGGTTTGCAGCGTAACAGTTAAATGCTGTCTCTCCATGTTTAGTCCATGTATACATTCTAAAGGTTAGCTGAGGTAAATATGGCTTTAAGTATATGCAAATTGTCTTCGTTTACTTTATGGTCCACCATGTTGTCAGTCAGCCCTTCTGTGGTGGTTTTTGAAAATCAAAACACAAAACATTTATCCATTAAGTAGTGGAATACAAGCATGGTCAACTTGCAGCATTGTGAATTTGGAGCCAGAAGTTATGGTGCTAACAGACCTGCTAATGCTAGTCACTGTTAGCTAACAGCAACTACTCTTAATGTTAGTTCTGCATTGTTGTGATTTTACTACCTGCCAAGAATGTCTGGTGAACAAACAGTATGTTTTAGACCTGAATTGGCTTTAACTTTATTATCATATTTCATATTAAAGATTTTTATAGCCTGCAGTAACAGATGCAGCCAATGCTTGTGTACAAGAATATGATACAATAAATTTCAATAAGGAAAATGTATGTCAGTGTTGTCAATTACAACAAACTAAATGATACATCGTGTACATGTCAGTATCTGCTACATTTAATTAAAGGTATTTCTTGTATATGCCTAATAATAAAGCATTGGATTCAAACAGTGTTCATAATCTATCTGGATATATGTATAACAAACATACCGACAACCAGTTATGTGGCTCTCTTTAGTTTGTCTACTACATTTTCCCAGTCCCTGTCATGTTGCCACGCCCCCCAGTTTGAGAACTACTTATCTAAGAAAACAACATGCAGTTTGATAAATCAAATGAGACAACAATAAATCACTTCAATAGAACTGAAGATTGTCTTATTTCACTGACGCTCCACATCTATTTAAAGGCAAACTGTGTGAGCTGTTTTCCTTTAAAATGATCTAATAATTTGCATTTTATTATCATCCTCAGCCGTACAATATATGGCAGACCATTACTGACAGCCTTTTCAGTTACACTGATAAATACTAACCATAAATAAATTCTGTACAGCTTGTAATACAAAGACACCCATCTGTGCAAAGTGTGAAACATATTACAGGAAGACTGGACAGAAATATAAGAACAACCACTACAAGTCTCATAGCAATCCAACATCAGTCCTTCAGTGTCTAAATAAGGACATAACCATTCTGGAGTTCTGTCACCACACTTGTCATGAAGCTTTATAATTGGCAAGCACACAGACGGGCCTTGTGTAATACTGCTCTCTTCATTAACATTCCCAACTCATATTGGTTTGATATTGTCCCAGAGCTGTGATGGTGATCCTTGTGCAGTCTTCTGTGAAGTCCAGGCCTCTAGTTTTATGGCTATAGCTGCACAGCCAATGAAATCCAATTAAAGCAATGCAATCAAATTAAGCTGGCTACATCTGGATATGCTAATTTCTAACTGGTTTGCTGCTAAATCTAATTCCTTCCCATGGGTAATTTTTTGACATGCCTGTAGCATGTGACCACACACTTCAGCAGTGGCCCCTCGAGGATATCTTTGTGGGAAGTAATTTGGCAGAGCTATGGGTTGTTATTGGCTAAATTTCAATTAAATACAATTACAACCTGTTTTTGGTAATTGAATGACATAAATGGTAGCCCTGTGTATATGAGTGTGGTCTCATACATGACAGCTTTGCATGTATAATGCATTTGTTGCATCTGCTGACACGCAGGAAAGGACATTTTCATGTGATAATTGGCTTTTATTAACAAACAATTTCACAGCAAATGCACTGGGATGTGTGATTGTTAGTGTCCACATGCTTGTTTTGGCCTAATTTTTCCAAATGAAAAGTAGATACTCTGTGCACATATAGGCATATAGAGCATGCACATTTATCTTTATTTCATCCAAGCACACAAATGTGTAAAAAGAGATGTCTGTAGGGCGGGTTGGTCTCAACAGTCTGAGTTCTACAGTAAGCGTTGGTTGCAATCCATCCTGATTCAGAAGAGACAGATAGAGACAAGACGAAGAACCGACCCTGGAAGCGTGAAATATTAATGTATTTTCTCTTGGTCACTGACCTCACAAGGTCATCTGTTCGCATTTCATTGTTGGAAAACAGCCTGATGGCAGAGGCAATTGAAACTGAAGAGATTTCCACCTTGTCCTCACACAAATTAAACCAAGACAGCCATGACTCTTTGTTACATGACCTCGGCACACATTGTTACCTGCAGAGATAGGAAAGAGGGAAAGGAATGGACCCAGAAAAGAGGGAGGGGGTATTTGTTGTGAAGATGGAGGAGAGTCTGCTCTTCATTTTTATACTGCTGAATGCTTGTGACGTGGCTGTCATACTGGGTTGTTGTGATGAAGGTTGGAAGTCTTTGTGTGCATTTGTGACAGAGCGACATTCAGAGTGTTTTGGGTGTTTTATAGGAGTTGCCTCCCTCATGTTGAAGGACAGACACAATCAATAGAAGCAATCAATGTTGCATGAAGGCAGGAGGGAAGCCGACGCTCGAGGTTCCCCCTGTTTTTGTCTTCTGTAGTAAACAGAAACACAGACACGTAGATATGTACAGTACAGCTACAAATCCCGGGTTTCAAAGCGGCACAGTTGTCTGTACACAAGCTGCTGTTTTTTATTCACATCTACATCTGCAACATCATTTTTGCAAGGATGCTTGAATTTGCATTCACATGTAACTACAGCCATTTCCTTTCATTTCTCTTCCTCAAGGCCTTTCATCTCCCCTACCTGTGTGCAGCCAGAGAGATAACCCAAAGGCAATCACTGAATACCGCAACGGGAGCATGGTCTACCTTTCTCCTGGTTGATGTACCCCCTTATTGATGTACAGATGCTGTGTACAAACATGCTTGAGGCTATGACACGAGACAGAACCTGTTTAAATCATTTCTAAATATTGAAATATGTTGTTTTAATAGCATGATATAAATAAATTCAAAATTCTTAGTAATTTTGTTCATAAAATGTGAATTATTAATTTCACATTACAAATTAAGGATTTTTATTTATTTTACTAATATATTTAAATATTCATTTCACATTTAATTTAGAATATTTTATATGTTGATTACATTACATTAAAAAAAATACTTTGTTGAACTAAATCCATCATGACTTTAACCAAAGTGCTTTAATTTCCTAAACATGTACTCTCTGTCGAAGGACAGGACTCTGCCAGAATACATTGTTTGTGGTGAGAATCACCACAGAATCATCACAGAAGAGTCTAAACTAATGTCCAAATATGGTTGAACACATTTCCATTGTAAAAAAGTAATTGTGTAATACAGATAAATTTAGAAAAGTAAAATTATAATGTGTTTTATAAGTGAAGTTTATGTTCAATCTCACGTAATGGTAAAACTAAGTCCCCTATTCTTATACCTGGATTGTCCCTTTGCCTTGTAAGATTTAAAATGCAGGAATATTACAGTTAATTTAAGGTTCTGTGTAGTTAAACAGCTGATGTATGTTATCTTACCAGCTTTTGTCAGTAGTCCTGTTGCTTTCGAGACATATCATTGAATAAAACATATATTTTTAAACGTATAAATTAAAAACTTTCTGTATCTGCAAAAGGCAACACTTGATGTGAGTCATGTGCACCTCAGCGGTACGCCGCCGGTATGCCAGCATCTATTTCTACTGCTGCTACTGTAACAGGGCACCAACAACACAGTTACACTTGTTGCGTATCCAAAAGCTTTGACACAACAACAGATGCACTGAGTGTGGAAAAAAAAAAATCTGCTTTCTGGGTGTGTTTCTGGTGTCATACTCCAGTCTGAGTCACTGTCACTGTTGGTGAGCCATCTGAAAAAATACACCACCACATGCACGTTACATTTTCCCCATTTTGACTAAGTGTTCTATTCTTAAATGTTCTCATATGACTCATCAGTGTAAACTGCCTTTCTCTTGTAAACAGCAGCCACTGATGCCAGGAGATGAGGAAGACATCGAAACACCGTTCTTCTACAAATCATTAGACTTCAGTAACAGATGAAAGAGAAATCTTTCTTCAAAAAGGATTGTATTGTTTGAGCACATGAGAAAACAATGTTTTGATGGGATGAAAAATTATCAGTGTTTCTTTGAGTGTTGCCGTTGTTGTCACACTGGTGTGCCTTTCAGCCCAGCCGCAGCATGTGTATGCATGAATGAAAGAGGAGATTGAGTTTGTTTTGGCAGAATGAGTCATTTGAAGGCAAACGCCAGAGAAAACAAAGCTTCCAACATCAGATGAGATGACAACTACGAGGCCTTTGTCAAGCCTACCATCACATCACTGGCCTTATCTGCCACAGTGCGCTTAACTTTTCCACATTTCCTGACAAATGATACTCAGAACTCACTTTGACTCCCACATAATTAGCACATTTTCACCGTATCAGCCTTCGACATGCCAAACCATTTCAGGCAGTGTGCCCATGCAATTTTAGGCCGAAACGAGCGGAGGCGGCGAGTGAAAGAGCTTTTTTCAGACAGCTCTGTGATGTGTTTTACAAAGCTTTATTAGATTTAGCTGGAGTCTACAGACTGTGTGAAAATGGGCCATTTGATGAGCTCAGTGTCGGCACCTCCTCCCTGAATAAGCATGACATCCGTCTTGCCTCAGAACAACTCAAACATGTCTCAAAAATCCGCTCGCTCACTGCATCTGACATCTTTTTTCTTTTGTTGGAGATTTGTTCTGTAATATTATTTCTTTAACTCAGTGAATACCTCAATAATTTCATAGGTATGGACAATGGACCAGGGCCACTGCTAGCCATTTGGGTGCCCTAAGCACAACTGCTTAGGGTGGCACCATCAGCTACTCTCGAAGTTGAGTTCCAGATGTAGCCTAAGACCAGTAGCACCAGTATAACAAAATCACACCACCTAAAATCTTAATAAATTAACAAAGCTACTTTTGCATTGACACTGGTGCCAAATATTAAATAGATAAAAACAAAAGAAACAACAACAAAAAAACAAACCATAAAACCATAATAATAAAAATAATGATAATAATAATAATAATAATAATAATGCAGTTTGAGGCAATCAAATAGGACAGACCAGTAGAAGAGACTCATATTGTCTATTTTATTTTAGCATATTCCTTCTGCTTTTATTTCATTAATTGCATTTCTTTTAATCTTTATTTATTTTATTCTATTTTATTTATTTATTTATTTTTAATGCACTTGTATTGCTTTCTGCACCCTGCTGTAATGATTTATGTAAAGCACTTTGAATTGTCTTGTGCATGAAATATGCTATACAAATAAATTTGCCTTTGCCTTTATAGTAAGCCTAATTAAAATCAAATGATCAACAATAAATATTTTAGTTTTGTATTGTTTTAATCAGTCAGTATAGCTCATATTGTAACAGACAGTGACATATTACATGTAGCTGTCATGTTAAGATTGTTACTGTGCTCACAGAATCAGTTCAGCTGCTATAAAAATATCCTGTTACTGTAGTGGTGACTGTGGTGAGAGTCAATGCAGTGCATGATGACGCGTCTTAATTAAAATCTCTGATTGGCTGTAAGTTAAGGGGGGAGGTTCTCCTCATGTTTTCTGTTTGTGTGGAAAGAGGAGGGAGTGAGTCGGTACGGGCCGATGTTACAGCTGCTAGCGGCTAATAGCAGAGCTTTTTGTTTGATTGTTTTTGTTGTTGAATCCCACAACAGTCTGTGTCTTCCTTTAAATTAGTCATCAACAACACTGGATCACATTTCATCATTCAGAGGGCTGTAATATGCTGTGATTATGATTAATCATCAGCCGGTTTTTTTTTTGCGCTTGGTGCCCTAAGCGCAGTGTGTGATGCATGTGATTGGAATGTGCCTCAAACTTTATTTATATAACACTTTTCATGCAGGATTGAAGCAGTGATTCGCAGCAGTGCAGAAATGATTCACATAATAAAAAACAACAGTTCAAATATAAATATTGCCATTTGATGCATTGTACCAGCGTTAGCCTTTGGCTAATTTACATCTGCAGTCCCCTGGCAGAGCAGGGAATAAGAAAAAATATGATTGGGCTACAAATTCAGTTATGCAGCTCCTAGAACAAGTTAAACTGAAGACAATTCCAGCACCTGTCCTGTCAAACTTTAACTGAAACCTTATCTAACTGCATTAAAGCCTTAGACAGTTGCAAACTGTTCAAATTTAGCCATGATGTCTGTCCATTTATAGTTAATCTTGCTACATCTGTTTAACAGTAACAAAATACTATGTTTTTTCTTTTTATTGTCCTCAAAACAACTCGGCCCATTCTTAAAGCAGAGCTAGCTCATAGGCAGGTGCTGCTTAGGATTCAGTAACTTGCTCAGGGTCACTTGAGTGGGGCAGATATGTGCTGACACAAAGGTTATGAGATAAGTCTGTAACCACTGGACCACCCAGTTTTCCTTTAATAACATGTTTCTGGTCTGATTTATTGTAGCAGGTCCAGGCTTTGTATCAGAAAAGCATCACTGATAAGCAGGGAGGAATTGATATTGGGGAAAATTAGTTACATTTTGTTTTGAATATAGGTTACATCTAATATGGGAGGCTTGTTTTGTAACAATATTAATGGCAACTAATGGCAAAATCCATTTTTTTTATAAAATTTGGATTTATTGATCTTCAGTCAGACGTTTAATTTTATCTTAGGTGTTGTGCACGCTGAGGCCTTATCCACACATATGGGTATTTAGACCTTGTGTTCAGATGCCAACACAGTTTGGGGGCACTGAAAAACGTTGAAAACAAGTACTTTGAAGGATGAAGACCTTTGGATAATTCTGCAGTGTCATTTATGTGTGGATAGAAGGACTGGCGTTTTTGTTTTCACTGGCAATGGAGCCTTTTGATTGGCTAACATGTCTTCTGAGGAAGGTGCCACATCACCACCTTCAAAATACCTGGTTTTGTGTGGACATAGCCTGAGAATATAAAACATTAACGTTAGTGTATGAAGAGTTTCCGCCTCTTTTGTGGTTTTGTAGGATTTATCTGCTGCATTCATGATGAGAAGCTGCCGTTCCACCACATCCCAAAGCTGCTATACTGGACTGAGATCTGGTGACTGTGGAGGCCGTTGGAGTTCAGTCAACTCAATGTCATGTTCTAGAAAGCAGCTGGAGATGATCTGAGCTTTGTTTCCTGATGCATTATTCTTTCTTCCTCATTCTGATGCTTAGTTTGAACTTTAGAAAGTTGTCTTGAGTGGCAAGTGAGTTTATCTACTCATTTACCATCGTTTGAGCTGCCATGAGTTTCGCCTCAGTAGAAAACCTTTGAATCCTAAAGCTACAGAACTTAAGAGACATCTTCAGTCAAGCTCTGCTTGAATAGTGATTCTTGCTTCTGGTCGTTTTGAAAACTCTTAACATTTAAAGGCTGTGGTGAGGAAGTCTCACACAGATTATCTGCTAAAACTGAAAGATTCAAACCTCCATGGATGCATAAACGTGTCCATTCACATCTTTTCTCTATGTTTAAACATGTAAAATACTCAGCACGTATTCTTGACACCATGAGAATCTTAATCTGCTGGTATATTTATTTGTAAAATCAACAAAAGTGAGAAACTAAACAGATTTTTTTTTACCTTATGAAAAGATTTAATTGTATTTTTAGCTTGCACAGTTCTTTAATGCTGTTTACGGTGTGTCATTTTCTCTTGCTACACCTTGACTACTTTGCATTTAAATTTCCCTTTGATTAAAAATCTCTTCCCATAACTTCTCTTATAGTTCTGCTCTGTATGGCTGTAATAATGTAATGTGTTTATTAACTCGTATATCTCCACTAACTGCTAAATTTACAGTGTTTTAGACAGAAGCTCAGCAGGGTGATTTCTTCGCTGACATTTGTCTAAATCAGATTTGCCCTCAGCATGGGCCTTAGAGAGTCAGTCAAAGTTCAGATTGAAGTGAATAATGTCAGATTTGTTTGTGAGTTAAGATTCTGGGAAATCTCACTTTGGACTTGAAAAAACCAACAAACAAAAAAACAAACAAACAACCAGAAGAATTTAAAGGATTAACATGCAAGGTGAAAATCATGCAAAAGCTTAACTCGCTGCAGGAATTAATCCATCTGAGTCTCCGTTGACAGATTATGTGATTTTTTTTCGCTTTATTAAGATGTTAACCAAACATCAAACCTGCAGCTAAAGTGGTTTAGTGAAGTAACCAGTAGATGTTGTATTTTTAAAGGGGAAAGCAAAGGGGAAGCGGTGATGTTGAGAAAAATATAATAGCTTATTTTAATTAAATCCCTGGAGTGCTGAAATGTTCAGGGGGTGATTGGAGTCAAATCACTCCAAGCCTTTGTTTCCTCCCACTCCATGCAATTCCAATGAGCTTTTTTTGTTCTTTCCCCAGTTGATCACATCTTTTCTCTTATGTTTTTTCCTCCCTCCTCCGATTTGCTCACATGTGCGAATCCCTTTGTTGTTAACTCATCTGCTCTGTCATGTTCTGCTATCCATCGCAGAGCAACAAGTCAAACTGCCTCTTCACATTCCCTTCTTCTCTTCGAGTGTTTCCTACCTCCTTGCTCCACTCCTCTTCCTCGTTTCAGGTCCAATTAGCAAGATTCCTCTCTGATCAATGGAGCCTCCTCGAGGGAGCTCAAGAGGAAGCAGCGGAGAATGATGACATGTGCGTCTGTGTGCAACACATGCGTGTAGAGTCGGGTGTCAGGGGTTAAATAGCTTCCCAAACAGACGCTTTATGCATGAGCACACACATCATTGTTTTTCTGTAAAATTGGGACACAATTTAATTTTTTGCATATCCACTTGTGCTGGAGTAGATCATCTCTACGGGATGAAATTTGCAATATGCACATGATTGCTACATCCTCATACAGCAGATTGGTTGGATATTCATATTAAAACTGGAATTTCTGCTTATTGGACTTTATAAGAGAACTGGAGAGGGAAACAATGACTCACATTTGGCTGAATCCAATGAATCTACAGGTTATTTAATATTTTTCTGATGAATGTTAAACGTGTACCCTCAATATAAACTCTTGTATTCCAAACCAAAGCCAGCCACTCTCACTATATCCATAAGAAACTACACAGTTTTGCTAATTTCCCTTTTTTAAAGCTGACGAGGGACAGATTCTGCCCCAAGGTCACAGCAGAGGCAGCGTGTATTAAAATTTAATCACAGTCATACACAAATTTAAAGTGAACAGCATGGGGAATTAAGCAGACAAGCAAAAGAATAAAAAGGGGAGGTGGTATCTAATGAGTAAGGAGTGAATGATGTGATGTGTTTATGTGCCACTGATGTGAAAGCAAAGGGGGCCCAGGGCCATGGAGGGCCATCTGGGATTCTGAATTTGACAATTACACTCAGCACTGTGGCAACAGTCCCATTCATTTTTTATGTGTGTGTTTTTGGTGTGTTTTGTGTGTGACTTTTGTCTATTTTCATACAGTAGAAAGCCTTCATAATCTTGCTGGAAAACAACAGCTAATTAAAATAGCTGCTAACTGTATGCATAAGCCTCAGCCAATTTATCCTGAGAGACTACTGAAAGTACAAGGATTCAATATGCACTGTATTTGGGGGGATTGTGAGTAAGCAATCGGCCTTGCACAACATTGGAGAGGCAGTCAAACAAAGATGCAAATAAACTAGCCACTGTACACAGACTCTGGAGATCTGCAGTCCCAGATGGCTCATTAGCTACTCCAGGGGTAGAATATATTTAGCCTTCCTTCATTTAGTGATGAGGGTGGGGTACATTTCTCCTTGCTTAACACAAAAAATCTTACAAGTTGACTATTTTAGGCTGTCATTTTTTATTTATTTTTTTCCCAATAATTTATTGGCGGATTTATCACCTCAGGCAACGTATGGCTTCACATCAACTGATCAGACATAAACAAACATCGGCTTATCATGTAATCCACTGATTATCATCACGTGAACATGCATGCTGGCTAAGATAATAGCAAATACTTTCTGTGTTTATCAACCATATACCTGTTTGTGTGTGTGTGAGTGGTTACCTCTGTGCCCTGGCGTCTTTAGGCTGATTACCACAATGCCTAAAGGGAGTACACCATTGTTAATGTTATTTATGAGCCTCATTTAATTGGGCTGAGAGCAGCCAGGCTCAGTCAGCAGCTCACTCCTGTTGGTTCCAGTTCAGTACTGCATACGTGGAGGGCGAGGCTATATTTACCAGAATATATTTCAGTGTGTTGAAGGTGGATTAGATGCATGATGTGGCAGGTCATGAGGACCAGCTCAGTGCCACACATCAGCTCAGTCTCTAGGCTTTGCGTCTCCTTTTATTTGGATGGTGTGTAGTAAATCATTTGCTCATTTCATTGGCTTGATGATTGCATGTGTGGATGTGTCTGTTGAGTAAAGGGTCAGGCACATGGCTTTACCTTGGCTACATGCCCTGAATCAATACCAATGAATGAATAAATATAGTATCTCATTTAATTTAGACATTGTATCAGAGCCCTGGCCTTTTTCAACATTCCAGCCCTGTCTGGAAACACAAGGGAAATTAGCCTCACTAAGACTCTAAAGTCAGTGG
This sequence comes from Melanotaenia boesemani, assembly GCF_017639745.1. Classification (NCBI taxonomy): domain Eukaryota; kingdom Metazoa; phylum Chordata; class Actinopteri; order Atheriniformes; family Melanotaeniidae; genus Melanotaenia; species Melanotaenia boesemani. The sequence continues at coordinate 23,202,433 of NC_055696.1, read as the reverse complement.
TATGAAAATATAAGTAAATGAAATAACTTTACATTAAAAAAAAACAATGGATAATGGATGTTTTTTTCCTCTTGAAAATAGTCTTGGTTTCCCTGTTTTTTTTTCTACCAAAATGCTCCTGAGAGGCCCTTGAGATCATAAAGGCTTCCTTACCAAACAGCCCCAAAAATGCAAAAAAAAAAAAAATCTGATTGAAAACCTACACAAATATACAAATCTCACTGGTATATACCTGTACAACTTATCTTGATTTGACTGGACTGAAATCAGGATGTATACGATGACATTGTGATTGTGTGAAAGCATCGACTCAGTGGTAACTGTAACCTGCTCTCAGTGTTTTAGCTGTTTTACTTAAGTCTTTATTTTCATTGAGTTTCCAGACATAAATCTCTAAATCTTTGGCTCTGCAGCAGCTCACCAATTAACTGAGACCTCTGGTTTTCAAGTGGACCTGACTCCACTTCTTTGGTCCGCACCAAGTTGCCAATGACTGTTCTTACTACTCCAAACTAACTGTACTATCCATGAAATTGGTCCAGGGTTTGTTTAAAACAGACCATTGTACCCTCAAAAATAAAGTGCCTAATTGTACCTTTAGGGGTACAAAAGATTGTCACTGGTCGTACCCTGAGGATACAAATAAGTACTGACTGTTAAAGGTTTAACAACAGTACTTTAGAGGGTACCACCCTATAGGGTCACTATAGTGACTTTTCTTTGTACCCCTAAAGGTACAATTAGGCACTTTATTTTCTGAGAGGGTGGTCTCAGGAAAGATTGCCCTCTAAAAGCACCATAACTCTGACAATGCAAGTTAAAAACAAGAACAGTGTCTCACATTTATACATGACCATGATATTTTGAACAATTGGAAAAATATACTTTTGATGACATCTGGCTAGAAAAACAATGTATCTTGGGTTTGTTCTCAAGTCCTTGACAGTTCCTTCTAGAAACGTCATCGCCTTCCTCCTTCCTTGGACTTTGTGGCTTGTTCATAAATAAACAGTTGATAATTATATTGGCTCCATTTGCTGTTAGCATGCAACACGATGTGGTGGAAACCCTCACATGGGTCATGTTTACGGGTAACGGACTATATGGCTGTTTGGATTGGAGGATTTGTTATGCACACCATGACCTTCCGAGCTTTTCCTTCAGCACAAGCCAACATACCCACATCTTGCTGTCAATCCTTTATTCCCACAGAAACTTGATTAGTGTGGTAGAACAGCTTCTATTTATAATTCAGCAGCACCACCACACTCAATAATCATCTTTGCAGCCTCTGTGGTGTAAAGTAGTTCTACGCTTCCCTATGCTATTAGCATTTTTTTCTTTTTAATCTAAATGCATCATTGGCCCCAAACATTGCATCAGATTTAAGATGATGCCTGAACTTGACTTTTCCAAGCGTTTATATATGTGAGGTATCCTTGCAGGGGAAAGCAGGCAGCTGAACTCGAACACAGATTTTAGCTAACATTAGCACCAATCATCACAGTGGGGTTAATCAATATAGAGAACAAATATTATACAGCTTTGCTTTATTCATGGAGGTTTTGGCAAGCAAATATATATTTATTTGTATGTTTTCTTTTACTTTGTTAATACTGCTGTCAGCCGTTAGTAAACGGTTGAATATAAACTTATGCTCAGTTTTCTAGGTGTTCACGTTTGTTTGGCCAAATTTCAAAGAAAAATTTTCTAATTTTCTGCTGGATTCTTTATAGTAGCTTCATCATGTGTTTCTTTACGGGGAACTGAAGTGACTGCTTGGCTGTAAGTTTTGGTCACCCCTGGCTTGTTTTGGATATCAAAATGGAGGACAGCTCGGGAGACGAGGCCAGTCATTTCCTAATGAGCTGTTGGCAGTGCTGCTGTGTCTGTCCAGAAAGAAAACACTGGCAGATAATTGGCTGATTTCATAGCTGGGATGTTTTCTCAGGCTCCAGATTCCTTGTGTTAACGAGCAGACTATCACAATATCATAAGTCAGTTCAAATGAAAACATGAAGGATAGAAACTGATGACTCTCTACAAAGCTAATGATGCCTGCCATTAGCAGCAAGGGCTCTCTTTGTCATCGTCAGCTCTGGAAAGTGTCAGGAGCTGTGCTGGCTGTTGTCAGTCCAGTGAGAGGGGAAAACCAGCCTGTTTCTTCATCTGTGCATGTCATTTTCCCAGCATTTTTGATAAAATAATCTCTGTTTTAACCTGAAAAAGAAAACATGTAAGTTGCTGTAAACGTCTGCTGGTGTGCTTAAAGCCTCTGGTGATGATTTTACGGTTCTTTTTACAGCCTAGTTTCAGTGATGAGCTGTTGACTGACAGCAAGCGTTTCAGCTGAGTGGCGGATCGGGCTTAAATCAATGAGTAGCTGGAGAGAGAGATACGGTTTTATCTTTAGACATGAAACAAGGTTTCATGCTCACACTGGTTTGTGATGTCTGTGTCTGCTCCATTCGGGCTGTTATGTGTTCATGTTTTCTTGCTGTAAGCTTGTAAAAATCTGCATCAGGTTTTAGAGTTGTTCCACATCAGGTGTTAAAACATCAGGCTACTTATGCAAGCTGTTTGGATTTGTCTCTTTTTTGCTGTGTTTTTTGTTGCTGCCAGTGTGAGTATATGGCCTTGGTGGGAATGTGTAGAATGTGATGGGCAACACCAGCTGCTGTGCAGGGCAACGACTGAATGAGTCTGAGTCTGCAGCATGAGTGATGGAAGGTCATAGTGATCTTTAATACAACAAATCCAGAGAAAACCGTTTACTCTTCACTTAGTGCTAACCCAGTCTCACATCAGAATGTGTTATATAGACACATAGTATATTATATAGTGTTTTACAATGTGTCATAGACACACTGGTCCACAGCAGAGGACGTAGCAGTTTCAAAATGAGCCAGCTCTCAGACTTATTTTTCAAAAAAGTACTGAAAAATAATAACTGTGTAACACAATATGTAGTTAGAGGTACCACAATTAACAACTTATGCAGATGATTTATGTTAGTTTAGTTTGGTATTTTCCATAAGTGTGAAATCAATGTATTGCAAAGAAGAGTGATATTTTGATTAGACTGAAGTAAGAAGGATTTACATTACTGAATTTTGGGCAGATTTTAACATTTTCCTGTTCCCTAATGAAAGCTAATTCAGCATTCATCTTACATCCTGTCTCTTCTCTGAGTTCTCTCCAGGGAGTAAAAGTCAGTTCAGTGTTTTGATGATCAACTTTTTAATTTCATAATTTTAAATGAAGACACACACGAAGACAAGAAGAACATTGACATTAATTAAAAAGCAAAAAACTAAACAGAACCCCAAAAACAAGCAAACAAAACAAACAAAAAAAAAACGTTCTAAACAAAACAGCAACCCAGTCCCCCCACCCTCTCCCCCCTGCATCCAAGACAACTCCCATAACTCAATGCTGAACTCCTATCTCATCTCTTGCTCTGTTACTTTACTTCTTTTTCCTTGCTTTCTCAGACAATGCCCCCTTGGGTTTTTTTGCTGAATCAACCATGGTGCATATCCTAAATGACCAATGTGTTGATATCCAGTTGATAGTGTCCGATATAGGGCTACAAAACAAATTGCAGCTGTCACATGATGCCCCAGGCTGGAGAAAAAAGCTTTTCAGCTTTGTGATGCGGCAGGGCATTGATGGCTTTAGGAAAGTGTTTAATAAACGTTAATTAGCCATCAAAATGCATCAGGAAAAGAAGTTTAAGCTCAGAAACTTATGTGATGTTGCTCTAAAGTATATTGCACCGCTATGTCCTCTGGATGTAAATTTGTTATATGTTTTCTTCTTTTTTTATTGTTGCGCTATGGACCTATATGTGATAAAGATAAACAAATCTTAGGTAAGGCAAATATTTTTGTGTGGCACATTTTTGCACAAGACAAAGTGCCTTACCTGTAACATTAAAAGCCTTACAGCGGGGTGCAGGAAGCATTAAAAAGTATATTAAAACAAACTTTAAAAAGAAATAAAAAAATAATAAAGACAAAAAGCTAAAGTAAAATAAGATAAAACACAAGAAATAAGTTACGGTGGAAAGAATTAGCGGTTGCTTTGAAAATTGGTGGCAAATAGAAAAACTTACAAAAAAATAGAAGTACAGAATATGAATAAAATAAAAACACAGTAATGAACAAACTTGAAAAGAAAAAACACAAAAATAAGAATGGTTACAAAAGAACTGGTGAGTTTTAAAGAGACATAATTTTTACTATTTTATTTGTTGCAATAAAACTCTTTTAATCAAATTAACTTTTTTTTTTACTTTATTCAGTTGAATTTAGGCATTATAAGATTTCCTCAGAGGGAAATTAACAAAAACAAATTACATTTAACACCTTTTGCTGGTGTGATTATATTTTTATAGCTTTTTTCTTTTAACTTTGATTGTTACTGTGCATATCAAATTAATATCAATTCACAGCTTAATCAAACCCTCACCTAAATGCCAGAAATGAGGTTCTGCCTCATTACAACTCGGCCTTGCTTTAAATAATGACTACCGCTCCTGAAAAAGTCAGTTACTTCAGCAGAAGGTCCTAATGAGTTAAAAGAAACAAGAACACACATACAAAAATAACATAAGAACAATACCAGCTGTAGTTTGCCATCGTGGCTGGTAAAAATAGCCATCTTCATCGCATAATGTCCCATTAGTCCATGTTTCATGCGCAGCAGGTCATCTTTGTACTGCATACTCCCACTGCTGTGATGATCTTCAATGCTACAGTTTAAATCATCTCTCAAGATACATCTCATCTCGGCTGAGATCATCCGACGAAGCTCGCTTCTCTGCGCCCACGCAGCTTGGCCTCCGTGCTACAAACGCTCGCATGACTTGTTCACTGTGGGTTTACCATTTTAATTCCATGCTGCTACAGCGTGAAGTGGAAATGTTAAGAATGGGGACTGGAGTCAACACACGCTGGCATTCAAAGGCTCTTCTAACTTATCCAAGCTTATCTCTGTTTATCATCTATCTGCCTGCAGATGTACATCCTGCTCTTGACTCTGACCTTACCTCGCTTTGATGCATGCTGAGTGCCTCTTTTCCTTCCATTAGCGTCCAACAAAGAGCACACATAAGTCATGTTTACATTCCACTTTTATGCCCTGTTAAGTTACTTATGGACTTTTGCTTGTTAAACATGACAGCTGAACACTTGCAGGTGTACACAGCTGCAGAAATCCCTTTATGCAGTTTAGTGTTATCAGTTGAAGCTGGTATGATGTTTTAAAATTTTCAGCCTTGAGCTCATCTTGTAATCATTCCCATGGAAAGCTTGCTCATCTTGAAACTGTTTGAGGGTCTGCATCAGAATGAGGAAAGATTTAATTGGAGGGTCCTCATCAAAATTCTCAGCTCGCTGGACATTTTCTTTTGCTGCTTTCATTTTCTTTGCTAAATGGTCATCTCTGGGTGTTAATTCCTCAGAAGCCCATCTTCTGGGATATATGCAAATTCAAGCTCTTGTTATTTTTATACTTGGGGTAAGATATCTCCATGTGGGTTTTTTTTTTCAATTAATTACAAAAGAAAGTTTAAAAACCTTTAATCTGAGCTTAAAATATCCACTGTAGTAGAAGTCTGTCTGAAATACCTGTCCTCTGCCTGCCTGCCTTTAAAATACAGACTGGATGTACAAACTCTGTCATGCCCGTATCCACAGGACTGGGGTAATGGAGTGTAAATAATGTGCGGCAACAGATGCACGAGCAGCTGTAAGCTTGATTCATATCAGTTGTTGCATTTATTGAGGACCTGCTTCCGCAGTCTGCACAACAGCCTCTACCAAGTGCTTCCTGCAGACTTCACAGTCAGACCTCTGCTCTTCGGCCTGTCCACCTGCTCTAAAGCTCAGTCAAACAGGTGTGCACGGCACTTACTGCCCCGACAGCTCATTACGCACAGTCCATTTAACAACTGTAGATAGGTCATTACCTGCATTAGCACTTTGTTAGCTCATGTCTTGACATGAGTCGCTGACTCAGTGCTGCTGTTCAAGGGAGGACTTTTATATGAGGACATTTGCTCAGGAAAACTTCTGGATCCTTAAATAACCTAGACAGATGAAAACAGACTTAAACAAAAATTATAATAATTTTAAAGACACTATTGTGTCTGTAAAGTATTTGTGACACACAGATTTGTTTTATGGCAGAAGACAGTTAATCTTTGTTAATTTGAATTGATTGGTTGCACTTGGGTATTTAAATACTAATGAAGTGAGACCTAAATGGTAATTAAATCTAATTATCCAGTAGCTGAAAATATTCCTATGTAAACAAACATTAGGCATGAAAAAGATTTTTTACTGCCTCTCATCTTTTTTATCTTTTGCTGCCAGACTTTGTTCTCTAGAATTAAATGAAGGACTTTTAAAGTTTTTCCTTAAACATTTCCTGTTTTTTCACCTATTTTCAGTCCAATCCTTGTACCTGTCAGTTTACCAAGCCACTTAACTCTGACCTATGAACCTTTTAAGCAAAAAGGCTCCTAATTCAAGGGATGAACTAGTGCGACACATAAAAGAAAACTTACCAATGAACCCATTTAAATGGGATCTTTAGACAAGCAGCTTGTCACAAAGACACATATTTTGTTCCAGTTTCTTTAGTTGCCATCTGATTTTTGAAAACTTGGCATATCTCAGCACGGTGTGCAGTGAAACATTTGAGAAAACTAGAAAAGTGAAGAACCAGGATCAAGGATCAGACCAACAGCATCTGCATGAAGTTCAGCAAAGACCTGAAACAGTCGAGACCTGAGAGATGCATGAGCACCTTCAGTTAGTCCATCAAATGTTGGCTGAAGCCTCATCAGAAATGGTCTCCATGGAAGGGTGGCTGTCCAGATGCCATTCTTAAAGAAGGGAACCAGGGAGAAAAGGCTGAGGTATGCCACATGACACAAGAACTGGACTGAAGATCAGTAGCAACAGGTCTGATGGAGGGATGACTCCTCTTCAGAGTGCTGACCTTAACATGAAGTAGTGTGGGATCACCTGGATAGAAAACAGCAACATCCAAAAAAGAGCTTTGGAAAATTCTTCAAGAAGCCTGGAGAACTATTCCTGGAGTCTAAACTAACAGAAAGTTTATCCAAGAGGTTCAGGCTATGTTGAAATCCAATTTTCCTTATAAAATATGAATAAATGAAGGGTGACTGAAGATTTTTGCACCTTGCAGTAAGTCTTAATTTGACATTGATTTCCGACACAATAAATACATGAAGTTACATTCACACCTCGGCTTGTTTTTGGTTTTGTTGTTCTTGTTTATCTGTAAGAGCGAGATACATATTGATTTACTGGAGGATGTAAAAAATGTCCTCCTGCATATCAGCGCTGCATCAACTTGTGGGTAAATCAAATTCTGGTTATTTACAGAAAACTTTTCTTTACTTTTTATGAGGGCAGTCTGATGCGCTTGGTGTTGATACAAGTCTCTGTTACCATAGCAACATTTCTCCACACATCACCGACATCAGGGACCAACTGGCAGCCCAACATATGTGACTGCTTCTAAAATAAGAGTTAGTTTATGCTCCTTTGCAGATGGAACAACATATTCCTAAATAAAATGAGAAATATGTTGTATTATAAACCCTGATGGTTTAATATAACTCCGATAATGTGAGCTTCTGTTTCTTTGTTTTGCTGCATTTCTTTATAATTCATTACTTTTGTTTTTAGAAAAAATAAATGCCTGGTTCAGTTTTGGAAGAAAAATTCAGGTTTGGATTAAAACCAGACCATTTACAATATTAACCTCATTTTAGAAGAAAAAACATCTTCCATCTCCTCCATTTACATGGTTACCAAGGAGACAACTAATTTCCTTGGACATTTAATATGTTTTTAATGACACTACAGCAGCAGGACAGCAACGTTGGTTAAGTTAGTCCATTATTCTTTTGGTGGCCATCACAGCTGGGAAGACCTAAAATGTTTATGATAAATTATCCCAGCCTACTCACCACAAATAAATGACCAAGTGACCCAGTCAAGACCGTCCCCGATTAATCGATCGGCACAGAATTTGATTGACAGCTTTCATTCAAGTCCAAGTAAGCTACAGGGAATACAAAAATGCATTGCACTGAGTTTGTTTTCATTGAATATATTAGTGGCATATATATATATATATATATATATATGCCACCAAATCAGTTTATTATCTGTTAGAAACCAGGTAGCTGACGCTTACCTGCTGGCTGTATCATCCAGATCGAGCAGGTAAAACATGAAACGTCAGAGCGGTCTTTTCTCTGTCTCTTAACCTGTCCGGGTTGCTGCTGCCATCAACAACATTAGACAACAAAACAAAACATGAGACATGCTTTCCCTGAGGGACGATGTCATATGATGCAGGCAACACTCATTGTTACGCTTAATGCATTAAACCTCCTACTCTCCCCTTTGCTCTCAAACGCAGCCATTATTCACCCCTCATGCTCCAACCTTGCGTGCGATGCCGTGATGGCTTTCATTCACCCAAACTTCAACCCAGCTGATGCCCCAAGAGTGATGGGCAGAGGGGTACGGGGGGGTTATTGTCTTTTGATCAGCCAGAAAGCCACAGCGCTGTGTTGGATGGGGCTTTGGAAGACATGGTCACCAGGGTATTGTGGGTTGAACGTTGTCCCTGGGGTCACTGCGTTGTTCCCAGTCATGCTGGAGGTGTCATAAATAAAGAGAGACAGTGAGAGAGAAAGAGAACAATCAATGCCCCCTCCTTCCCCCACTGCTTCCAGCTCCCTCTCCACATCAGCCAAGGGGGACATTGTAAATCAGAGAGCAGGGGTGGGAGGGAAACCTGAGCCATGAGCAAGGCAGTAAGGCAAGCAGACATTAAAGTGGGAACCTGGCTGTCCGGGAGCCTCGGTCATTCCTGTCATCATTAGAGAGCGTGGGAGACAAAGGCAGGAAGAGATGATGATGAGACACGGGATGGAGGGGAGTTGGCTTTTACCCACTCAGTCAGACAAACAGAAAAACAGCAAACATGAATACACATGTGGTTCTTCATGCTTTGAGTCACTCATGCATGTCGTAAATCCAAGTTGGGCAGATTTAGTTCTGACAGCACTGTTGTGCAGGGACAAAGGTAATCCAGCAATAATTTTCAGCGAACAAGGGATTTTGATTTCTATGCCGCCAGGGAGGAAGAAAGCCGAAATCATCTGCAATGGGGCTTTCTTCTGGTGCGGCGTTGCCTAGCCTACAGCCAAGCAGTGTCCTTGCATTGATGGGGGATAAAGCCATCTCTGACAATGATGGAGAAAAAGGAACTGCTGATGGAGAGGGTGGAGGCCGAAGTGAGGCAGTGATGAAAAGGATAAGACTGTGAAGTTGAGTGTGTTTGTGAGCGTGTGCTTATCTATGTGTAAAAGAGAGATGGATGAATAGTTGCACCTTTGTGTCTAACTCACTGTGCTTGCATTGCCATACAGACCACAGCCTTCACTATAGAGTAAAAATGTGTAGAAATATTTGATAAATTTAATGATTCTGACCTCATTACTTCAGATTGATTGAACTTTTAGCTCTTGAGGGGGTAGTTTCAACATGTCTGAGGATTTTTAATGTTTTTAAACACACTGTTAGACAGTACAGTGCAAAAATCTTAAGTTGCTCTTCATTTACATAAATAAATTGTGTCACGTAAATGGGAAATAGATGAAGCCTTTTTATGAAACATGACCAACATAACAAGCATGATAGTCAATATTTGATCTAGCTTTACTGAAATAAGATAATTTAAGATAAGATTAGATGAGATACCTTTATAGTGACTGTATAAAAGTATTTAAGGAAAATACATTTGTCCATCACAGTTGTAATAAAAATATATTAAAAATAAAATAAAAATAAAAGACACACTAAGAGAAATTAAGAAGTAAAATTACAACTTTTTTTTTCTTTTTTAATAAAAAGATAAACCATAAAATGCAGTTAGTGCCAGATCACAGTAGGCAACATGACCTTCATTAATCAGCATTTATGAATGAGGATAAACATGGATATCGTCATTGTGAGTTGGTAATTAGAGATTGGATGGATTCTTCTACAGTCTGAACCCTCTTAGGGTGCATTCACACCAGGACAGGCTGGGGAACTTGGTTTGATTGAGTGGGGAAATGTTGCATCTTCTGTTAGTTTGGTTTGTTCAAGCTCAAGCAGACCAAACTGCCTGGACGTCATACAGTTAAAAACACTAATTTCGAGGTAGGGTTGAACAAAACAAAAGCTGACCAAGAAGAAAAAAGCAGGATGAAGAAGAAAATCCAGCTGGATGAAAGCTGAAATCTTAACTTTTAGCTGGCTCGTTCACTGCAAGTAAACAATGCGGCATATATCAATGACAATCTGCAACTTTTTATACTCTACGTCCCTCAACGACACATTTTCCAACTTTTTTTTTTCCCTCGGTTTTCAAGTGGACCAGAGTTCATTTGATTGGTCCACACCCAAGTGTGAATGAGTGTTTATCCTACTCCTAACAAATAGCGGATAGTGTAGTTGGTAGAGAAGCTTAGAGAAACTTTCCTGTCATTTCTTTAAGTAGTCTTCAGGATCAGGAATAGTTCCCCAGACTTTCCAAGAGACTTTCTTAAGCTCTTCTTTGGATGTTAGCTGCCCTTTGCTCCGTTCTCTGTCCAAATGATCCCACACTGCTTCACTAATGTTGAGGTCCAGCTTCTGGGATGGATTCGTCGTTTCGTCAGACCTGCTGCCACTGATTTTCATTCCACTTCTTGAGTCATTTGGCATACCTCAGCCTTTTCTCTGTTTCCCTTCCTTAGAAATGTCTCCCTTTCATGGAGACCATTTCTGATGAGGCTGTGGCCAATAGTAGATGAAGGTCCAGAAGCATCTTTCAGGTTCTGTGTCAGTTCTTTGCTGGTTTGTATTTTTTAGGGCGGCACTACTGTACACTTTTGTCCTCTACTTGTTAAGGTTCCTTGTTTTATTCAAGGACATACTGTACATCATGCAGAAATATACAAAACTTTCAGCTAATAAAATATTTTTGGGGAATCTGAAAAAAAAAAAAAACTATTGCATTTATATAAAACTGTTATCTTTGGCCTGACACTGATTATGAGTGAAAAAAATAGCCACAGAATAACTTTGAAAGACCTTCGAAAAGTCTGGAGAACTGTTGCTTGAGACCACTTTAATAGATTACATGAAAATTTGGCTGCTTGGAACAAAATATAAAGGAATGAGGGGGGGCTTAAGACTTTTACACAGCGCCATAAATGCAGTCCATTTACTAAATAAGACTCCTCATCAGTCCTCATCAAAACATAAGTTCCAGCATTCAGAGTTTATGCAGCCTGAGGTCACTTTTTCATTCTAATGATGCAGTTCAGCTTTTAAGCTGTCACATTTACTAGATGACCTCAGCTTTATCTGCTTCCCCACCAGCTCTCACATTAAAACTTAACAGTCACAAAACTTCAATAATTTGTCTCCACAGGCAAAGTATTTGCTGTTTTCTTGTGCTGCTGTACAAAATAACTTCTTAGAGAAGCAAAGAGGATTGACTGATGTGTCACAGTGATGAAGCATCAAGATCTGCATTTGGAGGTTGGAGGGGTTGGTGGTTGGAACCATAACCCAAACAACAGAGTTAGACTCCCATCCAATAACATGTCAAATGGTTCTATTTAAAATTTTATGTTAAATTTTCATCACTTTTCTACACTTTACTAATTGGGTATCCATAAAAACAACATGGTTACCATAAGACAAACACTATAATAACATACTAAGCTTCAACCGTACACAAGATATATGTTTGACATAAAATTGTATTATTGCTATAGCGATTTTGGTGCCAGGGTGCCCTCTCTTAGGTGGCATGGCAGTGGCTCAGGCACTATAGCGGGTCGTCCAATGACCGGAAGGTCGGCAGGTTGATTCCTACTCCCCTAGTTGTGTCCTTGGGCAAGACACTTAACCCTCCTTGCCTCCAGTGTTGGCATCCCTGGTGAATGAATGTGGTGGTCGGACAGGCCGTAGGAGCGGATTTGCAGCCACGTTTCCGTCAGCCTGCCCCAAGGCAGCTGTGGTTACGCAGGTAGCTTGACTCGGGTAGTGGCTGGATAACAAGCTGGACTGGACATGCTGTACAGATCACCTGTACAAGAAGGGCCAAAGCCGTCTGTACTTCCTGCGAAGACTGAGATTTTTTAACATCTGCAGGAAACTCCTGTGGATGTTCTATCAGTCTGTGGTGGCTAGTACACTTTTTTATGCTGTTGTCTGCTTGGGGGGTAACATGACAAAAAGGTGTGCTAACAGGCTGGAAAAACTCATCAGGTGGGCGGGCTCTGTGGTTGGCATGAAGCTGGACTCCCTGGTGACAGTGGCAGAGAGGAGAACACTAAAAAAACTTCTGGCTATTGTGAATGATGCCAGTCACCCTCTGCACACTGTCATCAGTGCACAGAGAAGCCTGACCAGTAACAGGCTGCTCCTCCCCAAGAGTAGGACCAACCGGCTCAGAGACTCCTTTGTCCCCCGAGCCATCAAACTGTACAACTCTGCATTAGGCAGGAGGGGGAGAAGGGGGGGGGAGAGGGAGGTGTGCAGTCCGCCTGACAGAACACATGCACAATAAGTTCTTTATTAATTTTTACCCATACAAACAGTTGCAATAACTTATACATGCAATAGTGAACTGGGAATCTGTTACTCTCTACTGTGTGCAATGCTTGTTTATATTGTTTATTTAACTTATCTTATTGTTATTATTGTTATATTTATTGCATTCTATTTGCCTCTATTTTGCTTTGTACTTGTATATATTGTGTCTTGTGCTTGTCCTGCTTTACTGTTGGTGTTGTATTGCTACTGGTACCCAAATTTCCCTGAGGGCTCTCTGAAGGGATTAATAAAGTATTTCTATTCTATTCAATTCTATACATCACCAGGTATGAGTGAGGAATGAATAATGGATACAATGTAAAGCACTTTGAGTGCCTTGAAAAAAGCGCTATATAAATCTAATCCATTATTATTATTATTAAATAAATACCACTGGCTGGTGTAAGACTTAAGCCAGCCAGACTTAAGGTGACTGAGATTCATCAGTGAATGCATTTTTTATTTTTATCATAAGCTTTATAGGTTTTAATGTTCAGACTAATATTGTGAAAATGTTTTATTGAATCTATTTTGTTAAAAAAAAAAAGAAAAAAAAAAGTTGTATTGCATTATCTACTCTGAATTTACCACACCCACCACTGCATAACACTACTTGTCAGCCCGTGGACACACCCAGGTAGTTATTTGACTCCACCATTCAGGCCTGCACATCTTTTTTTCCTCAAAACCATTACCATCTGAATAAAAGAAACTACCTTAAGTTCAGAAAATGAACTCATTTAAATTTTCTTTCTTCTTTGGTGAATACTCCACATAATGAAAGATACTAGATATTACCGTATGTTTGTTCTCCTGAAGACAAAGCCTGAACCGTGGATCCATTAAAGATGTAGGTTTTTGCCTGAATTCATTCAATTTTTTATTTGCTAATGCTGACATTTAATTTAACTTGTAGTCATATTTAGTTTGTCTGTTCATGTATTCTTTTATTGTCACATGTGGCAGCAGAGGTGAGGACCCAAATACAGGCAGTTTCAGCAGGGGGCAGAAAGGTGCTGGTATCAGGGTTTATTTCCCAAAAACTCAGAAACACACATTACAGGGAACGAACCACATATAAGGATCTGACAACCACAACTGAAAACCATGGGGTATTTATACAGAGTGGGAATAATCAGGAGCAGGTGAAGTCAATGGGTGATCAGACCAGGTGAACTTATGAGGCAGAAACAGAACACAGCACATGAGGGGAAGCTACCAACAGAAAACTAAACCAAACATGACAAACACCTAAACCATGATTCTAACAGGAACTAAACATGACGAAAACCAGAACTATAAACCAAAATCATGACACAAACCATGATCATGATAGAACCCAAACCCAAAGACAGCCCATGATCATGACATTTACTCCCTTTCATGCACAGATAAAACCATTGACCAAGCCATCCATTCATTAACCAGTTTCTAACAATAAACTGGTGCAGTGCATTCTGGGATCCTGTGTTTAAATGTACACACCACAAAGGAAGATCTATACCTGGTCCTACCAACTGCTCAGTCATTTTTTCACTTCACTTTTCTTTTATCTGCTTGCACTGGTCACGTTCTGTTAAACTGGAAATCACTTGCAGAGTATTGAATTCTAACATCCGAAGTGTGAATTTGTCTGTTATATGAGGGTGTGGATATATTCTGCATTCATTCCTGCTGTCAGCGGCCTAGTAAATGACAATATTTTAGCATTAGCTGTGTTGTTGCATCCTGTTTTCATGCTATGCATCACTGTTAGCTGCAGACTAAAGCGCCCCTGGGGTATAATTAAGATCACTTGAGCTTGAACCTTGAGCCTGCATTGAATCTTACATGAGCAAAGTCGTGTCATGTTATCGTCACAGTGTGCTAATTTAGTGGAAAACTTCTTTGTTAATTTGATGGTATTTATTTAAGTCTCATTAACATAGAAAAATTTAGCCACCAGCACAATATTAAAGACAAATCAGAGGGTTTAAAACACTGATTGCACAGGGTGTGATAAGAAATGTGACACTTTTCTAATGAAACTACTAAAAGAATCAATAAACATACACGAGATTACGACTTATAAAAGATCAATAAGAGCAAAAGTTTGACATAAACTTCCGGAGAAAGCCCAAATTATCCTAGCTCGACATGTTTTCAGCTGTTTATGCAAACTGTCAGAGCAGGTTTATTCAGCACTACCTCTCTTTCTGACATTGATCGCTGTCCCTCTGGGCTCAGGTATATATCTCTCAAAGGTAACTAAGCCTTGTGGAATGCTTCATGCCCCTCTTCCTGACCCCCTTCAAGTGTTTGGACTTGGCTTTCACCCATCAGCTCACATTTTCCCCTTGAGGTAGTGCGGTTTAACCCTGACAGTCTGACAAGGAAAGCCACTGCCACTTTTTACTCTAGTCTTTACATTCGCTCGGCAGACAGGGTTGGGGCGTTTTGAAGGAAGGCGCCAAGAGGCTTGGAATCTGGCGCTGTGTAAAAAGAGAAAGCTCCTGGAGGGGCCTTCAGGGCTTATTCAAACTGGAGCTGAGAAGAGCTTCACTGGTTCTTTTGAGGACTTGTTCACCACGTAGGTAGATTTCCGCCCCTGGTGTTTTATTTTAATTTCATGGGTTTGTTGTGTTAAAATATGTGGAGATCAAAATTTCACATGTTGGATTCCAGCTAATTAGGCAGCTAATTGTCTCTCTTGATCATAGTGTAGCTTCTTACTGGAAGCTTCTTGTGTTTAAAGGGAAATGTAATGTAATTAGTGAAGACAAAAAATAAATAAATAAATAAAATCAAAGCAGAAGAAACTGTTTAATATACCTGTAATTGATTGCTTGCTTTTCATGGCTGATTTAATGCTGTCCCCTGCACATTTGCTTCATCTGAAAAGGAGAATACTTTACTTATATGTTACTAATATATATACACTCATCTGCCACTTTATTAGGTACACCTGTTCAATAGCGTGTAAACATAAAGAGTCAATCAGCCAATCACATGACAGTAAATCAGTATATTCAAGCATGTAGACACAGGGTCCGAAATTAACACTCGCCAGGCGCCAAATGCGAGTAAATTTTTCGTTTGGCCAGTAAATCTCAGAGGGCTATCCGCCAAATGGCGAGTAAATGTTTGTACCAAATTAAGTCATGTTTTTCAGGCTTCCTTTTGGTGGATTTCTTCTTTATGCTCCTCTTCTGTCTGCGTGTTTGAACGACGCGCACGTACACAAACACGCACTGACGCAAACACGTGAATGCGCTGCACTCTTTCAGTTCTGGTTACCGTTTAGCTCAGGCTAATTAAGTTGGGTAAATATGTGGAGATTTTTAGCAGGAGGCGGCCAGTTTTCCAAAAGAAAGCACGGTGAACTGGAGGGTAAATCAGCAGCTCACAGCCCCAACCAGAAAGTTCAGTGAAAAGTGATGGTTTGGATATAGCGGCGCCTTCTGTCTGCTTTACGGCCCGGTTCCGCTTGCTTCATACGCACCGACTGTAGGCGGTAACAATCTGCGCGCGCCAACTGTTGGCGGTAACAATCTGCGCGTGCCGACTGTAGGCGGTAACAATCTGCGCGTGCCGCGCTGGCAGCTGGACGTGATGTTAGCCTGTGAGCTTAGTTTAGCTGTTTTCAATCTGAGGGGTGACGACAGCTGCATAACGGGCGTGACGTGACTCCGCGAGACTACGAACAGCTGTCAACCGATTAACTTATAAATATATTAATAATAATGATACTTATTATTATTATATTGATCAGGTATTAAGTTCATTATTATTATAAATCAGCTTTTATTATTATTGAAAAGCTATTTATATTCAGTATTATTTGTCATGAATCAGATCAATAAGCTCTAAATGAATTTATTATGAATTTTGGTTAAGTTTATTTTTTAAACACTAAAATAAAAAGCAAAATCAGGGAGTATGATCCCACCAAGGCTGTAATGCTGTGGCACAAGGACTGTTAGGAGCAGGAGGCCAGACTTGACTGACTGTGTGAAAGCACCAAGAGTAGAGTTTTAGTTAATGAATTCAGACATTAACACTTTATCAAATAAAACTATTTTCTTGTTGCCTTTGTTTAATGTTGCTGTGACTTCCACTTTTTAGTTTGGATACAACACAACACAGTATTATAGAAAATAACATGTGTGTAGAGGTATGTGTGTGTAAAATAATTTAATAATTTGGCCAGAAAAAATATGTTTGGCCGGTAGATTTTTTCATCTACCGGCCAACTTGGCCGGTGAGTCAAAAAGTTAATTTCGGACACTGTAGACATGATCAAGATGACTTGCTGCCATTCAAACTGAGTTTCAGAAGGGGAGTAAAGGGGATTTTTAGTGACTTTGAACATGGCGTGGCTGTAAACCTGAGTATTTCAGAAACTGCTGATCTACTGGGATATTCACGCTCAACCATCTCTAGGGTTTACAGAGAATGATTGTGTCACAGGAGAATGGGCAGACTAGTTGGAGATAACAGAGAGGCATCAGTAAGTAAAACAACCACTGGTTACAACCAAATTCTGCAGAATATCATCTCTGAATGCACATCCAGGTTGGGCTACAGCAGCAGAAGAGCACACCGGGTAACTCCTGTCAGATAAGAACAGAAAACTGAGGCTACAATTCACATAGACTCAACAAAACTGGACAATAGAAGATGGAAAAACATTGTCTGGTCTGATGACTCTCCATTTCAGCTGAAACAGTCAGATGGTCGGGTCAGAATTTGGTGGAAACATCATGAAAACATGGATCCATCCTGACTTAGACTCACAGTTCAAGATGTAAGGCAGCTCTGAAGGTAAAATGGGGATCTAATAAAGAAGCTGATGAGTGTAAAATGTGTAACTAAGTGCTGATAATAGTTAAAGATTTCTCACATCACTGCTTCAATTTCTTCTTTTTCACTGATGAAAAATGAAATTACATTAAAATTAATGAATGAAAACTACTTTATCCATCCCAGAGGGAAATAGCAATAATTACAAATTTGGAGTATTGTTCCAGTAAGTAAAACAGCTGCCTCACATGTTAGTACAACTAAATCAAAATGTTTTATTTTCTCTTGTTTTTCCAGACTTGAACCCTGGTTGTGATCAGATTTGAGCTTCTTGAATTACTGGTCTGCTGAAAAAACGTTTTTTTATCCACTCTAAGTTATGTTGTATGCATTTTTGTCAATTTGCATGTCGTTTCTTGCTATGTGCTGTCAGAGGATGACACCCTGCTTTGTACTCTATCCAGACCGTTTGGTGTGTTATTTTTCCACCATAAAATGTGTAAAAATTAAAGGTGTTATAAAGAAAAACATTTTTTTTTTTTTTTTAGACACGGTGCTCACAGTAACTGTGAAACTTCATACCTCCACCTTCCTTGAGTCGAAGTCATTATTTCCAATGGCTTTGACTCTATTTGACTCTTGCTGAAGTTATTCTACACCAAATGTTCTGCTCACAGCTGTGTAGATATATTCTGCATCCACACATCAAGGCATTCGTGTACTTGTATGACATGGCTATCATAAAAGTCATGTAATGACAGTTTTCTGCTGATTGCCTTCCTCTATTCCTTTTCCCCTCCAGTGCCTGAGCTGGATGGACTGGCGGTAAGATAATCAGCCTGTTATTTCTCTGTATGTCGCTGCTGCTTAGTATTTTTCAGGTGTCCACCTGCTGGTTGTGACAAACTAGGATATTTCAATTACTGTAGGGCTGAAAAGAACAAAGAAATCCTTCCCGGTGATACTTTTACAACTTTATTCTGAGCACGTCTGCGCTGGTGCGCTATACTTCAAGGTGACATCCCACTCTAGAGTCTGACGAGACAAAAGCCGCCACCTTCCTGTTTGGCTTTTATACGGAATTAACTGCCTGCCATATAAACTGGAATGGTGTTACAGACTTATACCAGCACAGTATGATGCATTAAAACTCAACCTGATAATATGGATACAGGTAGAAGAAGCATATGCTAAAATGACACCAAGTCAAATATGAGGTTCGTCATGGATTCTGTCACAGCTTTGGTGTAAGTGGAAGTCCTTTTCTCGTTTTTGGTTCAAGAGACTGCGGGTTGATTCCTGAGTTGAATCGTTTCACTTTTCTTTACATGTTTAGGCTATTATTCAGTTGTTGCTTGGGTCCACTTCATTTATACTTTTATTCAGCCTGTTTAGCAGTTTATGAACTGAAATCAGTGTTAGGGTTAAGAAAAGAAATGGCTTAGAAAAGCCTAAGAATCTCCTTGTTGTATGACTCCTTCATTCTCTTTTGTTTCCACACCCTCTTCTTTGTGGGAAAAAAAGGTATTTCTGCCCTGTGATACTTAGTCTGCTTCTTTTCTTTTTGTTT
Organism: Melanotaenia boesemani; assembly: GCF_017639745.1. Classification (NCBI taxonomy): domain Eukaryota; kingdom Metazoa; phylum Chordata; class Actinopteri; order Atheriniformes; family Melanotaeniidae; genus Melanotaenia; species Melanotaenia boesemani. The sequence goes on along the minus strand of NC_055696.1, from coordinate 23,183,389 downwards.
GCATAATTGTTAAATCACATTTATTATCAATGTGTTGATAGATAAATATGATTTGGTAACAAATGAATGAGTAGATTCCTGACATTCAAGGGTTCGCTTATGTTCCCTTTATATATGTAAAAAGATACGTTCCTGTCAAATGTTGTCAAACGTCACTGCCCACACACATGCATCCTTTACATACACATAGGCAATACTTCCACTAGAGGGCATTGGAGAGTTCAGAGTTCCTTTCTGAGTTTCTACGACACTTTCAGACTACAGCCAGCTTGGTGACGGTGGAGGAGATCATGATAATGCACATTCTCAGAAAGAGACAAAAGCAAGCAGCACAGTAAAAAGCAGAGGTCTGTGTGGCTATTAAATACATTTCTTCTTCTTCCTTTTTGTTCTTTTTGCTGTTTGTACATGAGCTACACAGCTCAACACTGCCCCCGTGGTTACTGGTGGTACTGCTCAGCTCGCTCCATTAAAGTACTGTCCACAAGTTCTCTAAAAACTACTGAAATATGCTTTAAATAAATACAAACAGGAAGGACAGGAGACTCCGTCCATATGCATATGCATATTTATGACCGCATAAATGAGCCCAGCATCGCTTTAGATAAGAGGATGTTTAATAACTAATAATATAGGTAATAAATAACAGGGATACTATTATGTTAAGGTATTTGTAACTATAGTATTAGAAGGAATAAAAGTACAAAATAAATAAAAGACAAGAGGAGGCCAACACAATGCCAAGCTGTCAATATTATACAGTAACAGTCAAGTGTTTACACACATCATATGAACAATGGTTATTGTAAAATGGACTAATGTGGATCATTTAATGGATTCACTTGAAGTGGTTTGAAGGACTGAATCTGTAAAAGGGGCTTGAGATGACTGTGTTGTAAATTAGCGCTGTAAAGCTGAACTGATGTGAACTAGACCTAGACTAGACTGTACACTTACAACATAACCAACCCTTCTCATTTCAAAGATGTCACATACTGACACTTGGAGTGCAGTGTGCCCATCTTTCACACACAGGATGCAGGTTAACTGTTCTACACCAGCATTTAACCCCGTGCGCTTCTGTGGTGGTAAATGATGCTGACACTGGCTGCACCAGTAGAAATCCAGGCCAGGAAAAGGTCATTTTCATTGCTTGCTTATCAGCAACTGAAAGCATGAAGAAGTCAGAGGGGAGGAGGATAAAGCCTCTAATTCCAAGTTTGACATTTATCTTCAAGACAACTTTACTCTACTACTGCAAAACTTCATTATGCATTTATTGCAGTAGGTTGAGATTAGAAAAACTCCACAGTGAGGCATTATAATATCCAAAAATATATATATTTTATAAATCACAGGAAGAGTTTTCAGCATTTTTCTTTGTTGTCATGGTAACTCATCCTAAGACAGTAAAATTACCAGCTCGCAAAAACCCAGTCAGAGCATCAGGATGACACAACTTAGGAGTAAGAAAGAGTTAATGCAACAGATAGATGTACAATGTGAGGACATCAAGCTGTTAAGCTGCCCCCTCAAGCTTATAGGAAGATTATTCTTGATAAGTTGTAAATTTTCTAATAAATAGAAAATAAATTAAAAATAAGTAGGCTGATTAATATAGTATATATCAGCAACTGGAGTTAAAAATGCTGAAAAACTGGATTACAATGCATTTATGTCTCAGTATCAGCGAGCCAAGGCATTTTGTAACATGTTGGAAATCTGTCAGAGAAAAAGCATTTGTTAGCATTGCAATCTGAAGCCTAAGTGGCCTGAATACCAGTGACCTTTTCTCCTGATTACAGATGTGCTTTCATTCCCTTCCCTCCTCTACAACCCACAATGTCACGTTAAAGCTGTACCTAAAAGCTCCATTCAATTTACCACTGAAACCTGTTTCGCTTTCTGCGAGCGACTGCTTTATCGCATGCAATCAGTGACTCGCTATATTTTGACATCTCCCACTAAAAAGAGAACGTCTCTGCTGTGAGTGTTATTTTGCTTTATTAGATCAATTTTCAATACATACAAATGAGCTTGCTGTGTACATTCAGAGAGTAATTACTTTCCCTTTTCCAATTGCTGGACCCATTTGCTCCAGCCTTGAAATATAATGGCTTGTTTTGCATCAAACACAGCTAAAGTAATAACAGAATATTACCTTACCTCTCAGCTGGAGTCCAATGAGATGGGGGTCAAGCTCCATGCAGGAGACAAAGCTTCTGGCGTTTTCTGTTCGCAGTCAACGTTTGAAAGACGGCATTGTCTGATCCGGGAATGTGTGTGATAATTGCCTCCATATGTGAAGTTGGATTACATCAGAAAGAAGTCTTTCTTCTTATTTCAGATTCAAAGATGCCTCCTTGTGGCTTTCTAATCATGTCAGAGGATCTGTCTGCAGATCTTCTAATATGATATGCAGATCTTAAATATATATAAAAAAAATCTGAAATGATGAAGATAAACTCATATGATTGAGATTTTTATGTAAACTTCACCATGGTAGTAGATTAATGCATTTCATCCCCTCTTTCTAGACATTTCATGTAACTCCAATGAGAATAATGCCTCTCAACTAACTGCTAAGCTTGAATAGCTCCTGTCACACACCATAATGGCACGTATGAAAGGCCAGAGCTGCCTGTTAACACCAGGTGAGGTGGGAGCAGGAACAGAGCTGGAGGAGCTTGTCTGTGGAGCAGACAATTTTGATCAAGCTCTCCTGCAGCTTTGTCAAAGTGTGTGTGTGTGTGTGTGTGTTAGAGGGAAGGCCATAATTGCTGCCGCTACTTCATCTCCTCGACCCCCCCCCCCCCCCCCCCCCCCCCCCCCCCCCCCCCCCCGCCTCCTCCCCCCCTCCCCAGAGTTCTGCAGTAGACTGGGAGAATTGGAAGAGTCATTTCATCTCGGAGGAAAGGAACGGATGGAATCTCTGTGGGGAGGGGAAGCAGAGGAGGCTAAATTACGGAGCAGCATGGTGTAGCAGCCGGCTGTGTGCTCTGACCCTCTGTCCTGACACCACTTGGAGCCTGAGAGGAAGACTATTTTGAGAAAGGTGGACGTCTTCTGCCAAAAACTACAGGGAGCAGGAACAATTACTTTACATCCTGCACAATATAATGCAATCCAACGATGAAAGCATGCAATGAATGCTGCCTTTGGGATTAGACTGCCCTGTAAACAAAGACAATTGTCAAGTTTCTTTTATTTTCTCTTCAAATTGTAACCACAACAACCCTTCACCTTCGGGGTCTAAAAATACTGTAATCAAATCTTTTGTTAAATAGGTACTGCTTGTTTTTGTTATTGTAAATATCAATATTACTCATGTCACTATTATTATAAATACAAGTTTATGAATTTATGGATTGTCTCTAGTGGGGACAATAATACAGCACAGGCAACCATCCATCTGTAGTGTAGGTTTGTTCATGTCACTTTGTTATGCTGAACAGATATTTCTACTTCGGTAGAAGTAAAGACAGCTGATTTGCCTTTCATTCATTCAAAAAAAGAAATCTTTATTTGTCATTTTCTTCTTGGATGACACCCAGAATCCTTTTCCTTCTTCTGTCAGTGTCTGCACCACATTACAAAAGCAGAAATAAATCATGACCACATGCTTTATGACAAGGTTTATGCTCAAGGAAAAGGGTTTTGTTTGGGAAAAACGAAACAGGACAAACGGAAAAAGCAGAAGAGAAAAAGCTGAAATGCATCAAATCAATATTTAATAAAAAAAAAAAAAAATCTGATGCTGCTTCTCATGCAATTACATCCGCAAAGATGGAGAAATTGCAAGCTTTGAATGGAAGGAAATGGTACTCCTTCTTTGAAGTAGCTTGTAGTTAGAGTCAAATAGCAGCTGAGTTTCTGTCTGACGTCTGCTTTCAAGCACTGGAAGCACATCCGTGTGATCAGACATACCTTATTTTATTTTATCAAGCTCTAAAAATGCATTACTGCAAGTTTCTCACCAAACTCGAATTTTTCATTATAATGACACAGTTTGACAATTTCAGTCAAAATACGGCTTCTAAAAGCTTTTGGCTATGGCATATTTTTAAAAGTTCCTCACCAAAAATATTGTCTGTAGCTCATTGAACAGAGTGGTTGTCGTCTTATAACTGGTTCTTTAATCGTCTCGGTTCGATTTCAGCTGCAAAGACATTTGAGTTAGTGCTGGAATTTATGTTTCAACCTTCTTATAGATTGCCTCAGATTATCTTAAATCACAGTGATGTGATGTGAATTATTCATGTGAATCGAAGTGTTTGAACATTTCTATATGTGTCAGAGTTGGTTTGAGCTTCTGAGGTGTCTAAGCATAGCATTTGTACGGTACACACTCAAGTCAAGTCAGGGTCCAGAGACGTTTTTGCCTGAAAGCCAATTTTTCTACATCTCCTGATCAAGATACATCACTTCTTTTACTGGAAAGCTTATGTAAACATGTCTCCTGCTACTGTGACCAGAAATCCACCAGCGAAGCAAAGCACAGCAATATTATCTAAAGATGATGCTGCAATATTTTTACTTTATAGCCACAAGCTCAGCTTGTACCTTTAAGCAGAGGAGTCCGCTTGGAGGCACACCAATGAACCCAGTCAGTATGAAATTTCTGAATTTGCAAGATGTAAACAACGAATAAACAAAGGAGGTTAAAATTTGTATATTCAAGCCATGAGATAACTACCAGCTGCAGTATAACAGATGGTGTTTCCGGCCCGTAAATGTAATGACCCAAACTGCTTCTACTTGTCACCTCCACATTACATCCTGTGCACAACTAATGCATACATACATATATACATATATACTACAAATTTTGGTAAATATGGGGCAAGTTTCATCAAAACCAGTACTGAAACCGATACAAACATTTTTTTGCTTTAAATTTCACAATTATTTAATAATTTTGCAATTAGGTATTGATCATGGTTATAATAATAAAACACAGTACAAGGATTTTTGTCAAATATACATTTTTTTAACAAACTGAACAGCAGAACTGAGGCATTTAAATTTGGGTTATTTTTTTGTGAAGAATATAAAATAACATCAACAATGTAGCACAATAATACAATAACTCTGTTATGACCTTTTATCACACAATTGTTTGAGAAAAATAAAATCAAGAGTGCACATTAGCTAAACAAAAGCAAAACCTACTATTGGTTGGCTCTCACTCACATTCTTTGGCTTTTTGCCCCCAAAGCCCTCTGCAAGAAAAATATGTATCTCATTACGCTGGTATGATACTGATACTAGCCTTGGTATCAATAGTACCCATAATTAGATCAATATGCCCAGTGCTACTACATCCCATTGCATTACATGCCTATTTCAGTGGGTTTTCAGAAAGTTTGCCAAAGCCAAGACGTAGCAAACGGAGCAGTACCACAGACGACCATGGGGGCAGTGTTGTGTTATATAGCTCATGTTTGAACGGAAGACATGATGCATTTAATGGCCATACAGATTTTTGTGCTGCCTCTTTCTGCAAATGTACATTATCATGGTCTCCTCCATCATCACCATGTTTAATGTTGGAACCCAGAAGTGAACTTTGAACTCTGCACTGCCCTCTAATGGCTGTGTTGCCCAACAACCATGCCAGTATAAAGGAAGTATAAGAGTGTGTGGGTAATGATCACTGTACATACTTAATTCTGTACATGAATGTGTCCAAACTTTTGATTTCACCCTAAAGCATCAGAAACGATCACCTCAAGAGCACAAAAGATTAGTTTTTATCAACGTTCTCTGGTTGTGGTCCATGTTTTTAAGTACTTGGAACAATTTTTCAATGTCAGCACAAAAGCCAACAGTAGGAAAAACAGAAGAAAAAGGGCCCTATGGTATAAGCTATTGCATATTTTTAGCACTGCCCCATTTGGCAGAGGAAAGCAAAGCTAAAACTTTTCTCAGACTTCCACCTCGACCAACAACAAAGAGAATAAACAAGTAAATTTTCTGAGCATAACTGAGACTCTGAGATACCTTAGATAGTAAAATTCATAAAAAAGAGCGTTTATTTGGAAAGGACAGTGAATATTAATAAACATTACATGGAAGCATGTTTTTTAAACAACCTGGATTTTAGCCAAAAGCTAGTTTCCATCTGTTGTCCCTAGAAGGGGTTTAAAAATATAATGTATAAAAAAATATTTTATAATCTTTTTCTATATAAATACATACATAGTGACATACCATACACACATATGTACAACCTTACACTTAGTTACAATAATATGACACTATATCAAAACATTTTTTTTTGGTTTTAAGTGGGCGCAGTCTTGGTTTGACCTGAGCACTTTTTTCAGTTGACCTTTTAAACAATTGTATGTGGGTCCATCTTTCAAGGTTTGTAGTAGGCCGTTCCATACGTTACCACCCCGGTCAGACATGACCGTCTGAGCAGACGCCTGTATGTTATTGCATCGTCTCCTCTAGCGGAGCCTTGCATGGTTTTTTTCAGGATTAATGAAATTGATGTCATGTTTTATAAATTCCATCAGTGGGGGAGGTGCAAGACCGTGCAGTGCTTTCTATATTAAACAGAAAGTTTTTAAATCAGTCATGTTTTGGAAGCTTATTAACTTGTGTTTTGCTGAGATGTGGAAATAAAAGAAAGACGTTTCTTATCGAGTACTATGAGCGTTTTTTTTTATAGGGTTCTTCTATGGGTTTGGGAGTTGTGAGACAGGCAAGCGACCACCTCATCAGACAATACTTGATATATCGTAAGTGTGACCATCTCTGTTACTAAACGCAATCATAAACATCAGCTGTGGTGGAGTCCCACCATTGCTGCCGAGGTGCAATGCAGTTTCAATAAAAATCCACAGAGGATTTCATCATAACTTCTTCATCTTGCAAACTCAAAATCAGCCAAGTCATAAAAATGCATGAAATTTTTCATAAACATTTGAATTTTATCACACATTTTATCCTACATCATAACTGCTTTCATTCAATGACAACCCACAGACGCCTGCTCAGACACACACCCACCTCTCAAACCTGATCCCCTCTAATAACAAAATACAATCATTAAGTGAAACCAGTTGAATAGTTGAATCCCACCAGAAAAACAAGAGCTTAATGTCTCCTTTGACACTACAATCTGCCCTTCTCATTACGATGCGTGGTGGCAAACAGACGGGAACACTCCTGCCCACTCTGTCTTCATCCACCCATTTCCCCTTCGTAGATCTGCACCGTGTTGGGGGGGGGGGGGGTTAGGTTAGGGAGGGGGGTGGTTGACAAAGGGCACGTTTCGCTTCACAGCCCCAAAATTAATAGGGGTCCTCTCATTATGGAGAAATGGGAAAGAAAGAAACAGAGGTCTTGGAGAGGACAAGGGGGAGCTAGACAGGTGGATTCTTATATAATGAGACAAGAATGGGGAGTGTGAGGAAAACAGGGAAAAAATTAGATAATAAATGTGAAGGAAAACTCTGGCCATAATAACAGTCCACTGGATCTCTCACTCATATTTCAACTCATATTGTAAGACTGAATCCAAACTGAGAGACGGCAACAAGAGAAACAGGAAATTAGTCGCCCCTTTAATAGCAGCACTGCTTTGCCGTCTCCCCCCTTCTCTTATTTTCTTCCTTTTTTCTCCCTCCATCCCTCGGGGAGGTTGGGTAACAGCCAATCTCATTGAAAGGCAGATCAATAAAGAGATATATTGTCATCTCAGAGTACCACCCTCTTAATCAATTAATCTATAATAGAATCTATTCACCAGAGCCTCTTAAAGAGCCCGTCCGCCTATTATCATGTATGGGTCAAGGTAGGCTGCAGACATATGGGGTTCTTATTACTGGTAATGGAGGTAGAAAACAGCAATAGGTTATAGTTACAGGTTATATGTATTAAATCGCATTTTAAAGAAACATTTCTTATGTATTTCCCCCAAAAAGCAGATCAGCATGGCCACAATTATAAGCAGCAGTTTTAATGAGCTATTATCCACGCTCTGCTGTGTCATCAGACATATGGACTTGTGCATTAGGCTACCAGTGCCACTTAAACTGTACTGAGGGCCAACTGCAGTTGATTCTATCTTAATACACAGTTATTTTCTGCTTCAAGCTCTGTCAGTGGTGCAGCAGTGGCAACAACCACATAATAAACATTCCTTCATGTTTGAGGTCTAAACGAGAGATCAGGGTTGGCTCAGCTAAAAAGTCACATGTTCTGCATTTTTAAATTTGATTGAGTGGTTTTCAATGAATTCACTGAATCTTTGACATTAACTGCAATCAGTGCACAAAACTGTGGGAGATTTTTTTTTTTTTTTCTTCCCTTCTCTTCTTTATCAGCTCTAATTGTAAGCATGTGAAATTACTTCTTGAATACTCCCAACAATATCAGAGCTGCCATCACTGTTGTTCATACATGTTAGTGGTGATTTATAGCCAGGAAGGAAGTATTTCTGGTTAGGATGCTGTGAGGAGAACAGAACATCATTTCAGTGTGTTTGAAGGACAAAAGAATCTTGTCTGCCTTCCCCCAATGAACAAGATGACCATTGTTTATTAAGGTTTGAGGCTATATTTTACTGTAAGTTTTCTTTCCCATATGCATATTCAATTTATATCCCCTCTTTGGACAGAAAACAAGTTACATTTCAAGAGTTTTTACATGATGAAGGGCTGATTTATGTTAAGGGCTCTTTTGTATTGTGGCTAAATTTAGCAACAGTCCTCAATTCTTTTTTAAAAAATCAGTCATACTTTTCTTTTCAGGACATGCTGAATATGTTCATTGTTTGTTCAGTGGCTGAGTGTTACAGCAGGTTGGTGTGCTGTTTTAAAGCACTACAGCAATAATGGAGCCTTTTGCGGTTGTTCTGTATGGGCATTGCTCTCTCTTTTCATAGAGGACACATCCACTATCTGTCATCTGCACACCACTGTGCTGACTACTTTTAAACCCACAGAGAGAACAAATGAGTCCTGTCCTTTTTCTATTCTATGAATAACTCCTGGGTCATGTATTATTCCAACCTTAGAGGTGAGTCACATCTGTAGGTAACCCTGGTCAGGAACTATTATTTTTTTGACAGTTTATGAATCATGAAGCTGCAGATATGACCTGCTGAAGGAGGAGGACACAGCAAAGAGAGAGTCTTCTTTCTTAAGACCAAGTTAACCTGTGTCTCCCATCAGGACTGCAGACTATCTGTTGAATAGAGTGCAGTCTGATGTAGTGGTTGGTAACACAGCAGCACCACAGAGGACTGTCCTCCCTCCATTCCTGCTCACTCTGTACGCTTCCTGTTGAGCGGACCTCTGAATTAGTCCACCTGCAGAAGTGCTCTGATGACTCTGTGATGGTGGGGTGTGTGGGAGAAAGACAGGAGTCATATTGCACAGAACTGTGGGTAACTTTGTGTAGAGGTGCAGCAGGAATCACCTGCTCCTAAATGTTAACAAGATAAAGGATATGGTGGTTCACGAGAACTGCAAAGCTCATAAAGATTACGGGTAAGGAGGTAGGAGAACTTTGTGGAAAGTTAAGTATTTGAGTATCTGCCTACACAACCATCCTGGGCTGGAGGCCAAACCAAGGGCATGTGTAAGCTCTGCTTCCTGAGGAGGTTCGAATTTTATGATTTGTGTAGTAAGATGTTGGGTACCTTCTTCCTTGTCCATGGTGCAAGCTGCCATCCATGCTCTGTTCTGCTGGAGAAGCACAAGCAGAAGAAATTTATTCTATCACAAAGCCAGAACCTTAATTAGCCACAATCTAGAGATCTTTGGTACCCTCTGGCTTCATGGCCTTTGTAAAGACAGCAGAACTTATTCTCCAACATAAAGTTATAAAGACTATTTAAGACATAATTGCTACCTTTTGCCATTTCGCCATTCTGTGTGATAACTGAACACACCACTGGACTACACTTAGTTTCCTACCGTCACCCCCAAACATGACCCACATTTGTCTGTTGAGGAATTACCTAAATTTACATTACATCTGAAGAACACGTCACCTCCAGTAGCAACTATCGGAGCAGCGTCTGCGATGGCAAAATGGCTTAAAAAGCATGAATTTTAGTCTCAACCATGATGGGTTTTTTTTAAACTTCACAAAGATTTTTTTTTATTTCTGAAAAATTGGATGAAATGAAAATATTAATCCTAGAGGGAATTTGTAATGAAGTTGTTTTGAAGGAACAACACTCTGTTGTTTCTTTACCTTATAGTTCCTATTTTTTACCATTTTTGCCTGAATCAGTTTGGTTTTGTTTGGTTAAAAGTGGTCAAATCTTGAGAGGAAAGGATGATATGGTGAAAGAGATAAGGGAAGAGAAGATGATCCTCGCTGGGAGTAAGTGAATAACACTGCTGAATGGAAGATCTGCAAATTTACAAGCCAGTCAAAAATTTAACTTTCCTCTATTTTGGGGGCAGATTTTGTAACATGATCTAACACATTCAGCAATACAATTTTTCATGGAGTCATATGTAGTGGATTTTATGTCTCCCTATATTTATAATAAACATGTGTGTTAATAACAAAGTTCCTAAAAAAAAAAAAGTCTTTTTTCATTAAACGTGCAGTGGCGAGATAATTTTAACATTTTGCCACGTGGTCGGAGGTGGACTAGAAGGATATGTTACTTCTTATACTTTCATGCCAAAAAACAATTTCGAGATTAGATGTGTGGGTCCTTGAATAAAAAAGAAAACCTTAGATAACGCTACATACAATACAGCACCTTAACAAAATGATCTGTAAAGTCTTGTTCACATGTTCTTTGGAGCAGTTATGGTGTGATTTCTGCCTTCAGAGTGAAACAGGTGGAAACAAGAAGATCTGTGGCTCTTTAACGGCTCTCACTTGCTGGTCTCAGATTATTTTGAAGTAAAAAATTTCTGTAATAAATACAAACAACATTTTGTTTCTCTCATTACCTGCCATTCCCATGGAAGTATGATTTATTTGGAAAAAGCGAGCACTTGATATTTCTTTATTTTAATAATGACATTTAATCAACTCTGCAGTCTGTAATGGAAGAAAGAAAAAACAATCTCAGGTCACTTAAAGACATTTATAAACTAAGGCTCAGTTTCCTGGTCTGTGACACCTTCTCGCTCTTAGTTTATCTCTGGTTTGTTAGCTTTCAGCTCTCTCTGTTGATCTGTGGTAACTTAACAGAAATGTTGGGTGTTTTTAGCAGCTGGGGAAGATCTAAAGCACAGATTGTCCTGTTGAGGTTTCAGCAAAGGAACTGATTCCTCTGATTTAGAGTAGCCAAGCTTGATTTATTTATGTAGCACTGTGAAGGAAGGCGTTCTCACCTCTCACCCAGTGACAGCTGGGATGGACTCCAGCCTCCTGCAACCCTGAACAAGACAACGCAGGGATATAAAAGATAGATGGATTTATTTATACTTTTCATGAATTCCAGTGTCTTTGTTCAAACATAGATGTATAAGAAATGATCCCATAGCAAGATAAATGAAAACTCTCCCACCACCCAGTACTTTCCCAGTTCCAGATGTAAATGCCTTCATTTGTTATCCTCCCGGGAAAGGCTTCTGTGCTTCTGACAAGGCTTTTACAATACGTTGAAATGAACAGCAAAATTGTGAAATCACGCCTTTGTGTGTGGAGAGGGCATAATTCTATGATCTATGGCTCAGCTGCAAGCGTGTTGCATGGTACCAATCCACCCTGATGGGCTGTCATTGTAATTCTGCACCTAATGTGGATAATTAGTCTAAATTCATGGAGTACTTGATTCCTCTGACAGCTACACCAAATGTTTGACGAAGCCAGCAAAGTAGCTGCATCAGTCACAGACGAACGGAAATGCATTTAGTGGAGGGCCTCATCATGTTTTATTCAATCACAGAGCGATGCTCAATTAATCAGTTTCTGCAATTAAATTAAACATGTACATGCATAAAACATGAAAGAAATATCAGGGGTGTTTAAATGCTGCTCGGATATCAGTATACTCCTGGCAACTCATACAAAGAGAATTTATTCTCAGCTTTCTGTGATGGCCTATGTGACCTTAGTGAGGGAATTATTTCTGTCTCACACAATGCCGACAACAGAGTGAGACAGCCCATCTTGGTATGCACTGCTTGATGCAAAACCTCCATCCAAAGCATTTCTGTAAATGTCAAGAGCTGTGTGTTTACTAGGTCTGCCTGACCTCTAATATTTATTCAGCTCAACAGCACTCTACCCAATCATTCCTCATTTCTCCGTTGCAGAGTTGTGGCTGTTGCGGTGTCAAGTCTCATTGGCTGCAGTTTGTTGTATCTCCTGGCACATATAATATTACTTTTCGCTTTCCATCAAGTCTTGGCAAAAGCCTGCACACAGATAAATAGTGACATTTTGCAGTTGTGTGAAGGGGTTTGTTTGCACCTCCCTGCTCTTGAGTCAACGGATGATTTGTATACATACCAATGCAGTCGGAAGGATTAAATGTCTTTCATATGTAAGACAAATTTGCATTTGGATTCACACAACTGCCAGCATAATTTATGCCGCAATGGTAAGATACCAGCTTTGAGATAAATGTTGACATTTGCATCACATTTGATACTGCGACTTCAAAGAAAAAGATTGTTTCTAGATGGATTTGAGTCGAATCTTTACAGCAATATATTAATATTTACACAGAAGAGACAGATACTAAATGCTAAAACACCCTTTGATGAGGGAATAGTTTGGTTCGCCTTTTCCCCCCTATATACTGTGATGATATCTGGCACAGCTGAAAAACTTTTGCAACAAGAAAGAGAAGTAAACACAGGGACCTGATTAATCCATGAAAAGCAATAAATTAACAACATGTTACAACGTAACTAATATTTTAAGCTGCTGAGATTGTGCATGGATTTCTGCTGTGTGGTTGGGCTTAACATCAACATCAAGATTTTAATAATTGGAGAAAGTACAATATTATTTGCTTGGCAGGTCACCAGAAATAGATGTCGTATGGTTCATTTTGACGTTGAATTTATTTATTTTGATTTATTTGTTATTGGAAAATAAAGGATGTTAAATTTAAAGAAATATTCTAAAATTTTGAGTGCACTGGCCCTTTAACGAACACCCCGAGAAAATTAAGTTAGAGAAGATCAGGCACAAATAAACCGGATGTGATGGTGTAATGGTTTTCAGCATAAAACACGTTAGTTTTTAGCACACAAAAAACAAAAAACAAAAAACCAAAACCAAACAACACATTAAACAACAAATAAATAAACAACCGAATAAATAAAATTCAGGTTCTACTTATAACAACAACAATAATATGTTTGCATATATTGCATTATTTTACATAATTATATTTTTTTATCAGTTTAATTAATAAATTACCTTTCATTGCAAAAATAATAATGAGAAATTGGATACAACTACTACTACTACTACTAATAATAATAATAATACTAATAATAATAGTAACAATAATAATAATAATAATAATAATAATAATAATGATGATGATGATGATGATGATGATAACAAACGTTTAAATGAAGCAATTAATTTAAAATGTAGGGGAGTAGTTTTGCTTGGACTTCCCCAAAATTATATTCCTGACAAATAAATGAAATGATAAATGAAACCTCTGATATGTCTGTGTTGCGGTTGCGCGCTGCAACGTTTGTCATGCCTTTATGTTGAAATCAAAACCGGAAGTGAGATGTTGCGTTGCAGCGAGCTTTCCTCGCTGGTGTTTGGGCTCCGGGACCGCGTCGTTTTGTGAAGAGGCTGTAGTAAGTCATTCCCAGTAGCGGAGCAGAGCAGAGGCGCAGACTGCCGACACTGAAGGAAATGAAGCTGCATCTCTAACAAAGTGGACTTTCTTTTCTTTCTTTCTCAGTGACATGACTTTATCTGCTTTGGAACTCTTTCTCTCTCTAAAGGAAGGCGGCTTGAGTATTTTTGCTCCGTGATAAAGGGGACACGGAGACCGGACGCTTTCTGCCACTCAAAGCCGCCTCTCCTCTCATCACCTGCGTCTTGCTTTTAACGGAGACACAGACTTCTGATGGTGGGAAGAAAAGTTGCGCTGTGGGATGTTTGAACTTCTGGTTTAATTCTGCAGCCGCTGAGATGCTGCCTGTGGAGTTTGATACTGGTTGCGCAGATTTCATCTCATAGACAGACTGGAGATCATTTGCACGTCATTTGGATATACTGCTGCTGCTGGACAGCCCGTCTCTCACATTGTGCATGTCCTGAAGACTGTGATCGGCCTTTTCTACCTATGAAAAATCCGAGCACATAATGGAGAACCGTCTGACTCTGGTGCCTATGCTGGTTTTATTTGCACTCGGAACTTTGGCACATGGTAAGGTTGAACTGGTTGTTTATATTTGCACCCATCAGCGGCCTTCAAAGTCGCCTGAAATTCATTTTGATCTAAATTTTACTTATTTGCAAAGTACCACTCCTTGTCATACTTTACATTTATCAGTCAGCGGGTCCTCTAGGCACCCCTTGCATTTATGCCAGCATAATCCTCGTAGATGATGTCATTTATAAGACCACTTAAACCAGCAGACATGAGAGTGGCCCAAATGCAGCTTTACCATGTGTCTTGCCCAGGGGACGCCTGGTTCACACCAACATCTGCTCCCCACAGAAATAGGGCTGTTGTGATTCAAGCCTGCACATTTATCACCATTATCAGGCCCATTAGGTGAAGATGAAGGCCTATCACGAGTACAATGCAACAGCCAGACAAAACCATTTAAACTGTTCTGTACACGAGCTTGACATGGCTGGGAGAATGATTCCCCTTGTTGAAGTCTTGAGCCACCCCTCATTTTTTTTCACATATACTGTCTAAAACCAGGAAGAATTACAAATCTTTAAGTAGTCCATCAGAAGATCCCTTGCTGCTTCAGTAATGCTGAGGTCCAGGCGCTGGCAAGGATTCATTCCGCCACCAGACCTGTTGCCACTGATTTTTAGTCCAGTTCTTGTGTCATTTACACACATACCTCAGCCTTTTCTCTCAATTTCTCTTACGAAGGCATTCATGAGGCTTCAGCTGATTTTTTTTTAGACCTAATACTTCTTTTATCCTCTATTTGCCCAGTTGCCTCAATATTTAAGGACTCGCTGCACACCATGCTGAGATATACCACATTTCTCATAGATGCAATTAAAGAAATGGGAACTAATGGTGTATCTGCTAGTAACAAAATGCCTAAAGAAAGTCTTTACTAAGTTTTCTAGCTTGTAGACAGGCACCTTTTTTAATGTCTTTCAATTGCTCAAGACCATTTTAAAAGATAAAAACTGAGTCTGGCTGCGCGGGAGCAAAACATAAAGAAGAAATGAGGCTTGGCTGAAGACTTTGCTCTGTATATATATATATATATATATATATATATATATATATATATATATATATATATATATATATATATATATATATTCTTACTGTTCCAAGGTTTTTGGGGTAAAATCCTTCCCCATGTGCTACATGTTAAATATTAAACTGTTCTCTCACATCCATCTTCAGTTGGAAAGGGTAGATTTGTGTGACTGAGCAGAGAGCGAACACAGGAACTGATGGCTGATGAAGATGTATTCTGTGCCACAGAGTTTAGTTTCTTTGGTTTTAACCTTCACTGAATCCCTTGATGCACAGCTGTGATGCAGAACGTTGGCTTTTTGTTGTTTAATTGCCTTTTTTTAATGACTCTGTCTTCAAATAAGTAGAGAAACCTACCATCCAGACTCCTTGTCAACATACCAATGTCTTTGTGGTTAACACAACACAGCTGACTGTGATGTAGAAAAGCAACTTTACAAGTGGGATGGTAGAGTTAGTGACAGCGTGGAATCTTTGGGCCATGCCCCACTGCCGAGGCTCCCTTTTACAAGGCTGTAAACATTGGCTATGAACCCCGAGCATATGAACTCGGCATCTGTGAAAATGCTCCTTCAGTGACTCCAGATGCTCCGTAGGGACTACAAAGGCTGGATTAAAACTACTTATTTTCACTTTAGCAAAACACACAGTGACTTAAGAAGAAAAAGATAAAGACTGTGCTGTTTTTAGTCACCAGTTTGTTTTTAAATAGAATAAAATATGCATTTAAATGTGCATGCGTGTCACATATGGTTATCCAAACTAGGGTGGATTAAAGAGGCTCGATGTTAGGAAAATAAATATGGTGTAATGCGCTTTGCGGTGTGGGAAGAAGTTAATAATCATCCTTTCTGCTCATCTTTCCTTCCCCCTTCATATCTGATGGACCCATTCATGTGGAGAGTCACATTTCAGCATTCTGGTCTTTAGACTATTTGGCCAGTAAGGTGACACTGGAGTCTGCCAGTCATCTCTGTCACTATCACTCAACACTACGCTCCCTCTCTCTCCCCATTGACCGTCAAGCGGGCCATGTGTTTGCCAGGCGATTTGTTGAAGTGACTTCAAGGCGGGGGTTATAAACAGCTGCCTTGTTGTTTCATGGACGTCCCCAAACGGAGCAGGAACCAGATCAAATAGCCCACACCAAACCCCAAACCCCGATACCCACGCTGTAATTACAGTTTAAGCATACAAGTCCATTTCCTTTGTGGAGGGAAGCGCTGCGGGGCGTAATGTGGCTGAAATTGCCACAATTACCAAGATGTCTTATTGTTTAAAGCCTTTTCTTTTGTTGGTGGTAGTCATGTGTTTGTATATGAGGCATTTCAGACATGCTGCCATGCACAGTGGAGGGAGGTCAGTGGAGATTTTAATGGATTTGTCAAGGACATTTTGATAAGAGTTATAGCTGTGGCTGGAGTTGCATTGAGACTTACAGTATCAAATATTAGTTTTATCAGATGGTTAAAGGGTCATTTAACCCACATTCTGTTTTGTCTGCGTGCACATGGTAAGGACGGGGAAATCAAGCAAAAACACTGTTTGAAACACTGAGAATTATTTGACTATTTCTTGAAAGCCTTCTACCTCCTGCAAGAGTTACTTCTGCATTTAGTCTCTATTATTTAGTAATCATGGACAGCACATTCATGAGGTTTTCAACTGTATTTTGCTGTGTCATGGCTTTGGTCTGTATAGCAGTACTGATCATTTTAACTCACCTACACTATCATCAGTTTCTTCAGTCTTGTGCTAATGGTTTGTCTTGATTCAAATCAACAAATTTCATAAAACTTGGAAAACTTTCAACCAAACTCATGGGAAGCATGTCTTTAGCTATCATCCCAGGCAACTTGCATATCGTTAGCCACATAGCATAAGTCATATTTTGGCTAAATTGTGATATCTGTCTAACTGTATTCTCCTAATATTGCTGACTGTGCATCATTGCCTATAAAACCTTAAAATATGACTTAGGCAGTTATGCTATGAGGTTAATGGTATGTGGTACTAAAGTGACCTCAGTCTGAACGGTCATGTTGCCCTTCATCCGGCTTCTTCGTCCACTGAAGCGAGACAGATGACACAATTCTGCACCGGCTAATGGAGAATGCAGTAACAGAAAGTAAACAATGAAATAAACAGTATTATATCACAACTTTATCAGCTCCAATTTCACAACAACTTTAAACTTGATACACACACTAATGTTTATAGCATCCATATCTACCTATTAGACATGCTGCGCTGTGTATGGTGTTAAGTCTTCTGCAAGCTACTTCAGGGACATGGGCTTTTCATATTGGACTCTGATGGTGGTAGCATTCAAATTTTACTGTAAACAACCACAGGGAAAAAAATCGAATCTCTGCAGTGTGAACGTAGCCTTTGGCTGTGCATTTTTCTTATATTTGTACTCCATTAGCATTTAATCTCACTGCGCTACTTCTCTTGTTTGTTTTCCTGGTGAACAGTTTGGTGAATTGTCGCCACCTGCTGGTTAACATAAGACAACTACTTATCAAGATGATAGTTGTGTCAACTCTTTGATTTCCTGCAGTTACACAACTATGCAAACTTTAAATTCTTACCTATCCCAAGCAAATTGTTTTGTTTGATTTACTATCCATCAAGACAAAAGGCAACATATCTGATTTAACAGAAAGTATTATATCTGGATTTTTCCCTGAAATGGTTAGTTTAAGGGTAAATCCAGAGTAATTTGCAATATGTGTCTAACTGGAGTTGAGATGCCTCCATTTAGTCTAGGTAGTGGCAGTTAATGTCTAAATAGATGTTAAAATCAATTAACAGCAACGCAAAAAGTTAACGCGGGTTTAGTTTGTTATTTATCCCAGTCTTAGTGTCAGTGCAGAAGACTCATGACAGCACAGCAACATACAGCAACTCGGGTTTTGCTAATGGCATATTGACAACATGTCAGCTTTTTTCCTGCCGAGAGAAGATAAAGACACGATGAAACCTTTGTAGTCATTTTGGAGAAGCAATGAGCACTTACAAACTGAGAGATGCTACGTCCCCCCCCCCCCCCCGCCTGCCTGCTTGCCCATCTGATCGTCACAGATCAATTAGTCCGTCAATAGCTGTGGTATGATAAGTTGAAACCAGCCAGGGCAAACTAAACCTCCTGAAAACGCTCAAGGTACAAGAGGATCCTCATTTACACAGCACACTAAGTAACACCCAGAAGACTCACCCGCTTCCTGTCGTCTCAGGATCAGCAGACTGAAATTACTGTTTGAAGCTTAGTTGTATATTTCCCGCTTTTCCTTTTTTTATTTTCAAAGAAAGCTGTCCTGCTAAATTTAGAGATATGAAATAAGACAAAAACCACGAGGGGCAGAGATATGCTGAGACAGGCTGCTTATATGCTTGTCACTGAACAGCCACTCATTATGTATACCTATGGGAATAGCCTTTCTCAGTCCCAGATATCTGTGACTTAACAGTCTGAAGCTGCCTTGCGATGTATTATTAACAAGTTTGTCTTGGTTTTGATTAAAAAGGAGAAAATCTTTTCTCTTTCTAAATGTAGCTACAGGGTGTGTTTGCAGCTTCCTCTTTGAATAAAGACTTACCTTCCCAACTCTATATCTACCCCAATGTCCAATATAAACACACAGAGAAGTAGTAGAGACTTTACCTTTGAGCAATGGAGAAATATGGCTAAACTGAGCAGGAACTCTGTTTAGTGGTGGGTGCTGACAGCACAATTCAGCTCTCCCCTCTCCTTAAAGGCCTTAAGTACAACTGCCCGAGGGGGTCTCGCCTGAGCCTCCCACCCCAGGCTGCAGACAGATGGATGGCCCCCAACAGTAGTTCCAGTGATTTTAGGAGCATTGACCTCTCCAGCGTGGGGTGAGGTGAGCTACCAGCCACAGCCATCTCACTGTGGCTTCAGTCTCAGGGCACAAGGCAGCGTTGCCCTGCGTGGCTGCTTTCTGTGCTTCCTCGTGTGGGATATTTCAGCCGGTAATTGGACAGTACAGGTAGTGTTGGAGAAAAGAATCAATAACATAATCGTTTTAGTGTCCCGATGAGGATATTTTTTTCTGTCATGGAGGGATGATTAAATGGATTTTTAAAAAGGCGACGCTATCGCCCGCTGCAACAAACCGTCCCCGTCAAATGCTGACTGCAACAAACTGAAAACGTCCCCTTTAGACGAATGCCTCCCTTCCCTGCATCCTTTTTTCCCACAAAAAAGGGACTCATTTTTCAATCTACAGCACATTAAAAATGTCTCTTGGTATATGTGTGCACCAGAGGTATAAATGGAAAGTTGTGAGTCATGACGCTGATAATATCACACAAAGCAGTGCAGCTACAAACCTGTGTGGCAGGCATGTACAAAATGTTGTGTTACGAAGCACAGTGGGAGAGTAGGTCACATCAGCTGAAAAATACATGTTTGCAATTCCATAATTCATTACAGGGTATAAATAATGAAACATTACGCAGTTAGCTCCAGATGTTTAACCAGATGGATATCCTATCAGGTGTTGTTGTACAGAATCTATGAGCCATCACGATCTTACAAATCTTTATAAATGGATTAAACAGCTTGTGAAGGTACAGTATGATGAAGGAGGTGTTATTTGCTGTCAGTTATATAGAATTTAACAGAAAAGGTGAGCATGTACTGACATTATAACAGCGTATTATCCTCATTTTATCAAGAGACAGTGTGGCTAAAAACTGACAGCATACAGCAGGTTTTTGTATGTTTCTCGCAAAGCCAGAACAATGTCTTTCAAGAGTCCTCCTGAGCACTTGTATAGCAAAAGTTTTTTTTTAAATACAAGTAGTTTTCCATAGGTATGTGGTTATGCACAGGTGGGCAGGCCCAGTTATATATGCACAGTAGGCCAAATGCCCTACAAATGCTAAAGACTGTATGGTGAATGTAAATACATTCACACCAACCTTTTTTATATGAATCCAAGTTAGTCTGCAAGGAAAGCCAGTTTGGTTTGGGCTGTTATGAATGTGCAAAAGAATCATATACTTAAATTACCATCCCTACAAACCACATGAGGGAACTACACCGCCACAGAGTACAAGAATTTCTTCTTGGACTTTATTGTTTAATAGAGTAGCTGAATCATGTTTTTAAATGGTGCCACAGCCAGTAGAAATGGGTCAGAAACAGAAGAATGCTATTAAGGTTCTGATTGAAATATTGTCAACCCAAGAACACAAGGATCTGATACAGCTCCGTGTTTGGAAACAGATGTCCTGCATTATCCAACAGATGAGCAAGTTTTCTTTTTCTTTGTCTGTCTTATTTTTATCCTTAAGTAATTTTTGGTGCAGGGCCACATCTGGTGAGGATACTATGTTATTTTAAAGGTGAAAGTAAACTCAGATCGGAAGAATATTGCAACCCTCAACCCTCAACACTCAAGTGGCCAATCATACAGTCTAATGGAACATTTACTGGAAATGTACCCTTAGTCATCTTAAGGTTGAATTTAGGCTGTAATATCATTTGGTTAAGGTCAGAACGGTATCAGGATTGAGGCTAAAATACATTCTTTTTACAATGCAACCGTCACCATTATATATATCAGAATACCAGTTTACCCTTCACATGCAGTTGCTCTCACAACCACTAGAAAGTGGGATATTCTTTTAATGTAATTATAGTCTGTATCTACCTGCAAGCATGTGCGTCACATGGGTGTGTTTTGTGGACAGTCTCAGCCTACTTAAAGGCCTGCAGGAAGTGTCATATCTAAGTTAATCCATAACGTAAATCATTGCAGTTTCACAATAAATGTTAAAAAATCATACGAGTACAAATTTTACATCAAACATCAAGCTTATGTTTGCTGCTTTGCTTAATTTGTCTGTTGATGTACAAAAGAAAATGGAAATGGGTTGCTGTCTCAGGATTCCTGAATCATAATGTGTACATATACATAGATAAAGGGATCTATTACATATCTGATGTTGACTGGGTTGGACAGCCAGTTAAAATCCTGTTATCCCAGTATGTTCAAACTTTTTCAGAGTGCTGTATGAAGTTGTGAGAAAACTCTGCACAGTTGGAAGAAAATGCCTTGGGGGCATAAATACAGCTGTCACCACTGTGACTGTGTCAGTGTGTTAGAAATATTTGTGGGTCTGACTCTTAAAACTCAGCATGAGAACAAGCCAACTGATAATGGATCATTTTCAGTGCTGATACATCAAGGTGATGCTGTAGTGGGGAGATGTTGACAGCCTCAGTATATGACTGACTCCAGAACTGACAGGGGCAGCCTATTTCTGATAAGTTACTGAGTCGATGGTATTTTGTTGATGCACAGAAAGTGACTTAAGTATAGGAGGCACTTGGAGCATCTCATTTGTGGCGTTTTTGCCGGACAGCTGATGTATGATCTGACAATTATAGCAATGCAACTTCTTGTTATCTTGAGAGCAACTTGGCTCAAAAGTCAGAAGCATTTGCAGCATTTAAAGAAATGACAGCAGTCATAGTATAAGCACATTGTTCTGGATAATTTCCTCCTTCTCATAGTCTCTTCATGTAGGTTATTTCCAGTTTGACTCAAGATAGGAAAATGAGTGTATTTATCATTCTTGTCTGTTTTAATAACATATCTGTCCATACATGGAGTAAAAACAACCCCTGTAGCTTATTTTTTTATGCTATCTAGTTTGTTTTTCTTCAGATTTATAGACTCATTTCAGGAAGTCTCTGTCCCGACCCTTTCCTCCTTCAGAGTACCATGCGTGATCTTTGTGGACAGACAGATAGGAGTAGATAGCAGCCATCCTGTGTGCATACATGTGTGAGACAAAGCTGTGGTAGGAGCTAATCTTGAAGTATGCTGCTGTGTGACAGGAAACCAATGGCATTTCCCCACAGGGATGTTTGGTCACCCGCAACCGGCGTTGAACCGTCCTGAAGTCCCTGGATTGTCTCCTCTCTAACCTGACTAAGAGGAAAAACACACAAGTCTTTGTTGGTGAACACTAATGCACTCAAAGTAATCGCTAACCTCATTTTCAAAAAAGTTGGGAATGTTTAAGAAAATGTGTTCAGATGAACTTTAGTCAGCAAACACAAATCCAGAGAAATTTTCATTGTCTTCACTGATCAATTTCATTAAATGTAGAAAATTCAACAGCTCTTGAATTTTATGCAGCAATACACTAAAATAAAGTAAAGAAAAAAGTTAGGATGTAGGCATGTTTGCTGCAGTTTTTTTTTACCACTTTTCCTTTTAGGGAGACTTTTAAATGATTTGGGAACTGATGACACCAATTTCAGAGGAATCTGTGTCCCTTCTTACTGTATCCAAGATTTCAGCTGCTCAACAGTCTGTGGTTGTCGGGTTCTTCTCTTCATACTGCTTCATTCGTTTTCAATTGGAGACAAATTTGTACTGCAGGCAGATCAATCAAACACACTCTGTGTGTATGAAGCCATGCTGGTGGAAGTCTGACAGAATGAGGTCTGATATCGTCTTGCTGAAATAACCACAGGAAAATGCGTCACCTAGATGGTAACCGTATGTTTCTCTAAAATTTGAACATCAACCTATGCATTGGCTTATAAAACCATCAGTTTTTTGTCTTCATCTCAGGAGCAACTGAAGGTTGGATTTATCTAATCCAACAGACATCTGCTGTCTTTTTTTCCATTTGAGGTGAAGTTGGTTGGCTTCCTCCTTGTGTAATACAGTTTCAGCTTTCTGAATGTGAGTGGGAATAGTTTTCCAAACAACTCCTAAGCCTGTGTTTTCATATAGATCATGGTGGCATGATGATTTCTCATGCAGTGCTGCTTGAAGGCTAGTGTTTCCATAGAATTCTTGAATCTTTTTGCAATATTATTCACTGAAGATGTTGAAAGGCAAATGTTTTATTTTGCAATCTTGCATATTTGAATATATTTTTGTAACTTATTGATGATTGTCTGATGGAGTTTAGGACAAAGTGGTGAGCCACAACCCATCCTTTCTTAGAAGACGCAGGTTTGGGTGAATAGTCCTTTTATACCCAATTGTGACACCCTCACCTGCCAATAATAGTTAATCTGTTTGTAGAATCTTGCCAGAGCAGTTTTACTTGGACATTTTATAAGCTTTACTATCCTTGCCTCCCTCTCAGCTTTTTTTAATTCTCTTTTCTTTTTTTCATCAATTTCTTTCTATTTTCTAAATTCAGTGAATTTGGCCATTAAAAACTGGAGTTGTAACTGTTTGATAAAGGCTCAGATTAGATTAACACATTGAATTCCAAACTTTTTGGGGGTGATTTGTACATAAATAACGCAACATCTGCATTTCTTCCTTCTGTGTTTCCCCTTTAAATTATCTTATTTCCTTTTGGTCTCGTTGCATTTAACAACAGTAAAATCAGATAAGGAGCGCTTGTCCTTTAAAAGGACTTCCTTTGGTTAAGTCAGTTTAGGAAATTGTTACTGGTGGGTTACGGAACCTCAAACAGACTGTCCTTGGCAGGATCTCCTGAGAATTAGAAGGATGTTGGACCATATTTTTAGATTACTAATGTTTCTTCAAAAGTTTTCTGACTTCTTGGAAATGAGGGAGGTTTAGCATAACCCTCCTCCACATTACTGATTACAGTATTCAGTCTGTTAATAATGATCCACACCAGAATATGATGCAGAATATTCAGGAAAATGCATTTCTGAGTCCAACATTTGAAATCCCTTTAAAACAGACACTTTGCTGCAAACCTCAGACTTGTTTTTGTAGTTGGAAGTAAATCAAAGCTTAATCAGCTCCCAAGCCTCTCAGCCTTGTTTCTCCAGGAGGAACTTTTAGGCATAAAAATAGTCAGTTAGGCTCAACTGCTAGTTCCTATTGGAGCAAAAAAAGACACCAGCGTTTGCCCTCTATCGACAGCAAGCTGTCTCTGCCTTGTCAACTTGCCCGAACTTCTCGCCAAACCTCATTTCAGCTGCTCTGCCAGAAGAAGAGGCCATATTCAGAGGAGCATGAAACAAGGCTGTTGGAGGAAAGGGCTTTTTATTTGGAATTGCTGTGGGAGTTCAGATCTTTTTGGTCCCAATTTCCATGATCCCTGCTTCCCAAAGCAAAGAGCAAAAACAGAAGCAGCTTTAGCCCCCGACCCACAAAGCTGTGCATGGCCCCAAGAGAGACACGATGAAAACACCCAATTTCCTTTTTCCAAAGCTGACCCTTCCCATTTAGATGCTTAGCGTCAACTCAGGCTCAATTAAGGAGGTTGTCCCTTTATGGCTGGCACTTTGTATTCTCATGCAAGTGCCTCATTTTGTTGTGCCCACAGGGTCAAAGAGTGGGAGGCTGCAGAGAAAGCACTCCAGCACTGACTCCCTCACTGCTGCCAATTTAACTTTGAATGCGCATTTGCAAATCAATTCCTGCAGCTTTGTTGAGAATTGGGAAAATAAAAGAGAATGCAAAGCTTTAAAACAACAAAATCTACAAGGGGAAAGACACTCGGCTGAAAGAAATTTCGGAAGGGAAGAAAAGTTGTTGCAATTTCTTTGATCATAATCAAACCACCGCCTTCTCTTCTATTTTCCTTCTTTAAAGATTATACAGCTCGCTCTTTTCGCCATGTGTCAGGTTTTATATGTGCTGTACTGGGAACTTAAAGGGACTCATAAGTCATTAACAGCTATGTCTTAAGAGTACGAAAATGTGGAGGAAAAGGCTGGATATCTTGCCTGAAGATTGAGAGGGAGCTTAGCTTAGCCCTAATTTTTGTTGCTAAGCCAGAGCATGGCTTAATCTTACTTTCTTACAACAACTCACCACAGAGTGATAAGGAACAGCTTTTTGATGTGCACACAGTATTCTGATTTCTTTCCAAGTCCTTCACTTCGAAATGAAAAGCATTTCTTTCTGGTCTGGCTTTCGATGAGGCTGAAGTGCTTCTGTGTTTCACAGCCTTTTCCCAGCAGAAGGAACAGAATATTTTGACCCTATGTCTAATGATGCACACACAGAGGTGGGATGTGGATGAGGTAACTTTGACAGCTTTAATTGCTTCCATCTTTACTAAAGTTATTGGAATTGTAATGGCTGTAGATAGTGGATGAATAAATGAATGGAATAACAGTCTGAGGAATTCTTCCTTCATTGCTACGCCAATTCATGCTAGCCTCTCAGCAGTGACAGTTGGTGAGGAGGTTGCAAGGGATTTGTGTTGACCTCAGGACTGAGCCTTGTGCAAATATCAGACAAAATGAGCACCCTTCTCGATTTATTGCATGAGTCAGAGCATCATCTGGTCATTATACCATCTGTGTTTGGGAAATACTGTCTGAGACTGCGAAATGCAGCCTGGGGAAGATGCAGCGGTAAGGGCATATTTACATCCAACGTGTGGAGCTGCAGAAAAAAGCCTTTAACAGCCTGTCACCCAAAGCAAATACCTTGTCAAGTACAATTTTGTTGAAATGAACTTTTCTCAGTTCTGGTATTTACACAAGATAAAATCCTTCACTTGCCTAATAATTTTTATTTAACCCTTTGAGCCGTGCACATAGTTTTAAGCCCCGGCTTGGAAATTGCATATTTATGATGAAATGAGGATATCTCTGCAACCACAAGGTCTATTTGAATACAGTCGGAGTCATAATAAAGGACAAACTTCTAAACCGCCATCAGACATTAATATGGAGACATTAACTTCCATCTATCTATCTATCTATCTATCTATCTATCTATCTATCTATCTATCTATCCGTCTGTCCGTCTGTCCGTCCGTCCGTCCGTCCGTCCGTCCGTCCGTCCGTATATAAAACAATAATGAACTGTATATAATAGATAAAGAAAATAATTATGCATTCTTTCATTTTTCTTTCATTCTTATTAATCAATTTTAATTATTTCTAATAAAACAGTCATAACATCAGATTTCAGGGAATAGAAAAACATGAATGAATAAACGACAAAGTATTTTTTATCAAATTATTTTATTTTATTCTATTTTTTTATTGTTATTTTTTTTTTTTTAGATTTTCAGGTGTTTTTCACTATTACACGACTCTTCCGTGTTCGATAACGTCAACAGTCGGATGCTGACATGTAAAATAATTGCCATGACCATTTCAATTTGAGTCCATAGAGCTGGATAGCTTTATGTGAGTTACTTGGTGTTGCTCTGATGTCTCAGAGGAGTAAATCTGCTTATGGATGAAAGCCCACTTGTGTTGGTGGTGAAATAAGGCTGGGGGAGTTGGCGGGATAGGGGCTGGGAATCAACTGTAGATATCTGGCAGTGGCTCCTCTGTACTTGCTTTATGTGAGGGGCACACCGAGCCATTTGTTCTTGCACTAGATGAGAAAAAGTTGTTCCTCAGCACTTTCCCATCCCCCATTATTGAAAGGACATTGCAGCAGGAATCGGTACTCCCTGTGGCTATTTTGTTCCCATCTTTCTCCTCCATTTTCTCCTTTTTTCAGGATTTGGACTATTTCTCTGTCCTCTTTTCAGATTTCATTCTGTCCTCTCTCCGATTTCTTCCATTAACTTTGAAGTTCTTTGACAGTAATTCATTCTGTGTATGCATTCATCCTGATGGTTAAATCTAATATAAATACAGAGCGCCCTGCACGAGTCTTTTTGATGTTCAGTCAGTTCGGACTCATCGGGTAGGAGGAGAAAGTTTGTGATGGTGAATTGCTGGAATGAAATTAATTTAAATAAACTTTGCTTTCCTTGAAAAAGCTTTCTCTTTCCTTCAAGGTAAAATTGAGTGTATATTGTTTTTTGTGAGGAGATCTACTACGAACCTTTTTAAACTGAGGCGGCTGCAGCATTGAAGCGAGTGAGTCAGCACGAATTAATCTGATGCAATGCTGCTGTTATCTGAGAGGCTTCGCACATCCTTCTATACTATATCCAAGTAGCTGTGAGGGGTGTATCAATATCTAGATCTACATTATAAGAATAATCATTATAGAGCCAATAGCATCAATCCAATCATTTCATTTGTAAATTAAATTTCTGACATAAACAAACGTCATATCATTGTCTATTAAATCGATTTAATGTATCTCAACCATTTTGTGATTTGCACCCCTGGTAGTTCATTTTATCAGCGTTTACAGGAATTTTTAAAGATAAGTACGTGTTTAATTACCATAAACTTTAAATAGCAGATATTTGCATCATCGTCAAGGTTTGCAGCTCTTTGCAAAGCTATATTTTGCATAATGTTTTCAATGTAAAATCTCACTTCTGTGCTGATCTCAGGGGACAGGGAGTTTTTAAATAATTTATTTCCCCTGCCTTTATTTTAACCATAGCAAGCAGACTCTAAATTCATTTTCTGAGACACAAATTTAACCTTCAAGTATGTCCTAGTTGCAGTGGGAAAGCAACAGTCTGTATGCTTCATTCATACTGACAGAAGCCTTCATTTAACCCTGATTTCTGCCTAAAGGACAAACGACTAATATGTTTTACTTGACTAAGAGCAAAACTTGTCTAAAATTAGAAAACGGGTGACAATTCACAAGAGAAAATCAGCAGATATTTGGCTAATTTTTAAAATTCATTCTTGTAGAAAACATTTAGTTAGTGCAAGGATTTGCCTAAGTTTGATTTAACGTAATAGCATCAGCAACATGAGCAATAAAGTTTTAACAAAACCCCTGTATTTCCTGAATTACATCAAATTAAAAATGACACACATGCTCTTCAGAAGTTATCTCCTTTTTCATATTCATTCAGATCAAAATGACATGAGATTTCTGTCATTTCATGCCATTTGTTAGAAATATTAATAGGAAAATTGTGGTCATTTGGTTCTGTTTACACACCAACACCGAGCTTTTTCAGGTTATTTTAACCCTTTAAATAAAAGTGTCTCGCCAATGATTGAAAGTGACTTACAACCAAAGTTACTAGATTTCCTAAACTATTCACGCTGCCACTGCACTTCCAGTGGATCCTAAAAGCTGAGAAGTGGAGCTAACCATTGGTGTTGCAGGATTGTCTGTGTGGGGGAGGGGAGAAGTGGGCAACGCTGATAACATGGCAAGATTCAAAGGGTTAACTTCGATTAGTTATACTTGTTAGAAAGAAGGTTGCTAAAGTCTCGCATTTTATGGACAGAAATTCTGCTCGTGATTGAACTCTTGAAAACATTTGAAGTGGCCTAATGCTAACGTTATCAGGCTACTAGCTAGCAGTGTTCTTATAGCGCTCTGCTCCGTTATTTCTTGTTCCAGTGAGGTATTAAAATTATTGGAAAAGATCATTTCCAACCAGTTCTGTAAGAATTTTTTTGTGTTGTTTTGCTTTTTGTCGCTTTCATCATATGCATCTTTCCTTTCTGATTTATTGGGTGTTTCCCGGAATTTGGTAAATTTCTGTGGTTGGAGGAACATTTTACACCCAAAAACAGACACTTCATCGTTGTGCTTTGTGTTTTCTAAATATAAAAAGAACATTGTTCCACATCAGGAGACTGACTTAGGTGAACTAAAACTAAAACTAAAACTAAAATGCAGTTATTATTAAGAAATAATACATGAAAGTTTCATATTTGTTTCTACTTCTCAGCCTGTAAGGTCTGTATGCTAATAAGTGCAGTAAAGAACCTGCAGCTGCACAGTTTTTTTTATTTTTTATTTTTTTTTATGTGGTTCAAGATGGAGCTGCGGTTGAGATGTCTAAAGCATCATTTCACATCATTATTAGCTTAAACATCCCTAGTGGCAATTTTACATGCGATATGATTTCATTGCTGAAAAAGGAAATTCTCACATCTTTGACAGGTCAGCTTTTTGAAACTGGACAGATTTCCAGTGATTTCTTCTATTTGCATTTATTATTATGTAAACCAGCATCATTTTGATGCAAAAAAAAAAAAAAAAGAAAAATTTAGTAAAAAGAAATACAGGACAACAGTTGGGCTGTCAAGGTTTTACATCTCTCACACACATATTCCTAAAGTTTTAGCACTTTTTTTTGCATACACTTACACAGTGATGCATATATCAGGGGTAGTTGTGGGGTCCAGTATGTTGCCCATGGATAACCTCAACATTCACACCGGATGAACCAGGGATTAAACCACCAATATCCTGGTTAGAATAGACTCCAGAGCAGCAACCGCATCCCACACAAATCCTCCTTTTCTCTGCTTTGGCATGGCTATTTCTGCTGTAATTCATCTTTTCTGCACACACCATCCTTGTCAGACTCCTGCTTTCACCGACTGGGTCCTTACAGCATCCCTGCGGCTTCATTAGCTCACATGTGTCTTTGAAAGTTGCTGCCATCCTGTCGGATTACACTATGGACAGAAGCTAATAGGTCCTTAGAGGGTCCAGATATTGCTATTAGAAACCCTTCCAGAGACAAGCAGTCAGATTTCAGCTGTCTGTTTAACCTGATTTGAGTTCATCTTTTCCAGCCTTGTCCTTATCTGTTACATACGTCTACCCTCACTTTGAGTTGAATAGCTGGGGAATACTGCTCGTCTCAGAAATTCAAATATCCTTGAGATGTGTACCAGCGCAGTCAGCCTCTATCATGCAGATCTGTAACAATGTACTGTCATATTACTGTACAGCCTGCAGCCACACACAGAGAAAAAAGCTTATGTAAAAGGTCGTTGTCATCATATGATACACTGCCTGGCCAAAAAAAAGTCGCCACCCAAAAAATGGATGGCAGACTTATCATCTCTAAGAGATGGTGCTCAGGAGTTTCTGCTTGGATGTACTTGTGGTGATGTTTAGCTCAGTCCTGCAAGGTGGTCTCATCCTCTTTAAAAGCCATTGCTTTACATTTCCACATGACTTGTTCCTACCAGCTTGTACTGTAAAATTTATGAGTTGGCTCTTAAAGGCTCTGTCCTGCTGAGCTGTAACCACACAGGCTCATTTCAGCCCTGGTACATATGCTACCTTTAGATGAGCAGCTCTGAGATCTTTGGTGAGGTAAAGCAATTAAGAAAACAGCACTTGCTTTGAACTGCACTGTGAAACAAAATATTTTTCTAAAGGTAGAAACATAAAAAGTTTTGTACACAGAAAATCACAACAGATCAAAGAAGGTATTTAATACTCCACACATGATTACTTCAGCTTTGCTGTTTTAGCTGAATGTTGAAAATAAGGCTATCATACAGTTTGTTAAAGTTTGAGCTTATAATCCATCATGAGTTAACACCAGGGAAGCCTGAACCCTGCAGAGTCCTGATATTAGTATCTTAGAGCTAGTCTAGGATAACACGGCGAGGCAGATTTAATCCACTGAGGAGATCTAAGTTCTCTGAGATGCTTGGAACAGCTGGCTTGACAAACATTTTATGTAATAAAACTGAGTGCAAATGCACCGAAGAGGACTGTTAATTCCTGCCTTTAAAATGCAAGACATCTATTCAGTATTTTGTAAAATTATTAATTATAACCAGCATTAAATGTAGCAGATAATTTCATTTTTTTTTATATGAATTGGATTCTCTGTTATCTAAAGCATCAAAAACCAAAACATCCTCATTTCCATTTTGTCAGACACTGATGCTTGTTTCTACGTCAGTTTTCAATGCATAGGGAATCCCTTAAGTGTCTCTTTCTGACTTCCAGGCAGCTGCTCTACAGCTGCTTGTAGCTAGTATTGATCTATAACAGGGATCCTCACTTCTGGTCCTCGAGGGCTGGTGTCCTGCGGGGTTTAGAAGTTTCCCTGCTGCAACAGACACCTGACTCAAATCAATGGGTAATTAGCAGACTGGTACAAAGCTTGAAGCTCTGTATAAGTCTGAGTCTGAGTCAGGTATGTTGCAGCGGGAAAACTTCTAAAACCTGCAGGATACCGGCCATCAAGGACCAGTGTTGAGGATCTCTGATCTATAATGTTGATTCATCAATGTGTGTCGACCAGGAGATCGGAAGGGGATGATGGGAATAGACACCCAACTCCCATATATGACACTCATTTTTAAGGACTACCACAGAACTGTTGCTTTTCCCCCTGTTTTACTTTTTTTCTACTTTATAACTATTAAGTGCTTGGTTAAGGTTAGAAAAACACGGTTAGGTGTTAAAATACAATGCAAACTACTTCATATTGCAGCATACCATTTTCCATCAACCTGTGCCATGGTGACATATTCCACTGTTATGTTACATTGGGAGTTATTAAACTTAAAGAAATAACACTTTTGGGGTAACCTGTTGCTTTCAAACCAGTGCAAAGAGCTCCCGACCAAGCACTGATTCATGAGCGGTTGTGTTTCCATTCACCAGCAATGTAGATCTGAAACAGTCCTTTTAAAAGTGCAAAAACTAGACATGTTTAGAAGTGTTGCAAAAGTAGTTATATTCACTGGAAACAAACCTCAAGGACGGAAAAACAACAAGTGCAGTGAACATCCACTGGAGGAAAATGTAGAGAGTACACCTTCTGGAAAAAATTTAATCTCTGGGAATATCTGGGGTATTATATCTTGGAAAATGCTGGTCAGTCATGAGAGTTTATTATTGGCCAAAAACATCACCTCATTTTAATCTTTACCACGTCTATTTCTGTTCCCCCTGATGCACGGAAAACCCACCAAGTTTTATTTTTTTCTATTTTTACAGTTTCATCTTATCTTATTCACATTTTCAAACACAAATTAATAACATCAGTAGAAACCTGGATAATAGAGACAGAATTCTTATTTCAGCTATGAAATGCAGCAAATGGAAGCATTAAGTTTAGCTGCTAGAAATTTAAACAAAATTTAAAATTTCAGGTCAGGGAAGATAGAAGAAAAACGAAATTGGTTGTTTGGAACAACTTTTAAAATCTCTAATCTGAAACAGAAACTCAGCTGCTGACTTTAAAGTAGAAACAACTTTAACTCCTCTGGACTGTTTCCGCTTATGCCATCTTTCCTTTTCTCCATCTTTGTGAGTGTAATTGCATTGAGAGGAGAGCCATCAGACAGCGCTCTATATCCTCGTCACCGAAAAGCACTTAAGTTGAGTTCTTAATCCCCCAAAATCTTACGGAGGATTTGTCGGTTTGAGGGCAGGAATTTTCACTGCTTTACTTATCAGCTGTTATCAGGAAAGTCTTTGAACTCCAGTCTTCTTCGTGCACTTGTGGGATGAACTAATATGACAAAGTCAGGCATGTTTGCAACGTACCTGTGCTGCAGGCGCCTCTCCAGCTAAATTCCCATTAAAAACAAGCGGATTGAACTGAAACAAAAGCATCATTCCTTTATCTGTTTGCTTGTAGCTTTTCTTTCTTATCAGTTCTTCTGCTCACAAACTCAAACCAAAACTTTTTAATTAAGCAATATTCAAAGAATGATCTCTGTGTGGTGCTGGAGCAACAATATTTCTTCACATCAAACAAGAGTTCATTCAATTATTCATGTTTTCTGTCTTTGTGTTATGTGCACAAGCACTTAACGCCTGCCTCCTGCTGCGAATGCTCAGAAAACACAAAGATATATTTAATACGGTGCTGTTACTGCACTGCTTAGTACTGCAGTCCTGCAACAATGAAAATGGTTTTAGTTTAAAAAAAATGGCTTCCTAGCTGAGTGGGAAGGTAAGACAAATCAGAAATACACTCATGCATGAAGCAACAATTATCCCTGGAACAAAGCAGAAAATGCCTGGCAAGACAAACCTGTTGTTTTCATTTATTTATTTATTTTAGTTTAGCTCAGGATGCCTGTTTTTGTTTTGCATTTGTAGTACTACCACAGTTGTGCTGCCGTTTAGATTAGAGAGGGAAAGTTTTCAGGACAATTTGTCTCCATCTTGCCCAAAAACTCTGCTGCACCATTTCCACTGTGCAAGACTTGCAGAAACCTCTTTAACTGTATTTACAATGATCAGAACGTTTCCCTTAAATATGAAGTATGGAATTGGGCTATGTGTGTTTGATATCAGAATCTTTCTGTAGCTCCCTCGACCTACTTTCCCATGAGCTTCTGATCATTGAGGTCCTACCCCCCTCCCCTGCTGGGGAATTTGGTTCTAGTTTCATAGATGCAGAATTTAGAGCATGTAATTCCACATGTCCACTTGATTTATACTTTAAATTTAACTGCTGTGCAATTACATTTTGTGCTTATTTCACACAGCAGTGTTGTCAGCGATAAAAAATTATGTGCTTTTTTTAAGCTATGTTCAACTCAAGATGTTTGGAAATTGGGCTCCTACAGTGTTTTCATAAACGATGTTGCTCTCTTTTGTGTGCAACAGTCAGGCAGGTGAAAAGCTTACGATTTTAATCTCAAATATCATTTCCATCTCATTATAAAGAGTCTGAAGTTTTTCCATTTAGAGTCCTATCCTCAACATGTTGTCTTTTTCCTCCAGGATCTCGACCTCGGTTAGAGGATGCTGCTCCTCGGATCATAGAGCATCCGTCTGATCTGATCGTGTCCAAGGGCGAGCCGGCCACCCTCAACTGTAAAGCCGAGGGAAGGCCCACTCCCATGGTGGAATGGTACAAAGACGGCGAGAGGGTGGAGACAGATCGAGAGGATCCTCGATCACACCGGATGCTGCTACCCAGCGGCTCCCTCTTCTTCCTGCGAATCGTGCATGGAAGGCGAAGCAAGCCAGATGAAGGTGTATACGTATGCGTGGCACGTAACTACCTGGGCGAGGCAGTCAGTCGCAATGCATCGCTGGAGGTGGCAAGTAAGTGGTGTTAATTTAGACTTTCTTTTAGGGCTTATATGTTTACATTTGTGTGATGGTAAAAAGAATGTTGTCAGGTGTGGAGCACACGCGAGTGCAGGATCCGCGAGATCATAAAATCACAGGAGAATCTTGTGATCCTCCACTTCCAGGATAAATGTCTCCTCCAAAAAAAAAAAAATCTCTGAGACCCGCTGACTGGTTAAACACGTAATGTTATCATGGTTCAACAGCGCAAATCTGCGCTGGGGCTTCTATTTTGAAAAATTCTGGAAGCTTTTACACTGCTCCCATGTCTGATTTCCTGTCTGCCCTTATCTGAACTGCAGAAACTGATGCATTCTGTGTGCGTGAAGCGTCAAAAATAGACTTGGGGCGTAAATTTTGTGGAGCGCCACGACAATGCGCTTCTGGGACACTTCTGATTCGCACTGCGGCGCACCGGGTGGAAACCAAACCATTGACTAAAACTGCTGCGAATAGCAGCGGAGGCCGTGGCTCTCTCAGAGGGAAAGATACAATTTCACAGACTATGAGCACATTTTTGAGTCTGACGGAGGTTTTTCCTTAAAAGTACAACTGAAGAATGGTTACTGGTAAAAGGACTTGTACTTATATAGCACTTTTCCAGTCAGCTTGACCACTCAAAGCACTTTACACTACCTGTCGCATTTACCCATTCACACACACTTATACCCCGGTAGGCACATCGGGAGGCAACCTAGAGTTAAGTGTCTTGCCCAAGGACACTTTGACATGTAGTCAGGGGAAGCCTGGAATTGATCCACCAACCTTACAGTTGGAAGACCACTGCCCATTGAACAATTTAAAAAGATTTGTATGAAGATGTTGGTGAGGTGAATGAGGCCCATTATCTGTGAGTGCAATTAACTGTGACATTCACAAATGCAGGTTAAATCTCAGTCATGCAAAAAAGAAGCTATATGTAAAGATGATCCAGAAACTCTGCCGTCATCTCTGCATCAAAGCTCATTTCAAATGAACTGATGCAAAGTGAAAAAGTGATCTCTGATCAGACAAATAAAAGATGTGAGATTCCTTATACAAATCATGGACATTGCTTCCTCCAGACTACAGCTTTCAGAACAACAGATGCTCCCATCCAGATTTCATAGTTTTCTGGGAAGGATTTCAGGGATAGATCTGTTACAGCAGCATGAAATAGTATAATGTCTCACTTTCAGCATTTCTTAAGTTTTTTATGTCCTGTTGTGAATAAAATAATGGTTTATAAGATGTGCAAATCACGGATTTCTGTTTTTATCTTCATTTTACACAGTGCACCAGCTTTTTTTTAAACTGAGGCTGTAGAGTGATGGCCATTATAGGATACTTCAGATGAATGAGATATTGTACACAAAGCTGTTTCACAGTTTGGGGGCAAAGCTGTTGAGAAAATCGCCCACAAAGAAGGAACAAGGCGTGCATTAACAGAGAAGTATGTGTAAAAGTGAGATAAGGCGAAGGTGATCGTCCTCTTGTTTACATGACAGATGTTACAGATGATGTTGCTTCAGTAATAAGAAAGGAAATAAATAACATTAGGCACACTGTGAAGTGCAACAGCAGCTTCAAAGCATGCTCTGGTTTCTTATCATTGGTTTCACTTGGCTGGTTTAACTTAAGACACCTACCCCGACCTTGGTGTCAGATCTCCTGGCAGCTTTCACCCCAAGGCCCCACTGCCACCCACCCCTACAGCCTCCGACACCACGTCCTATCTTCACCCGCTCTATAGAGCCCGGCCCGCTGTCGTGCTGCGAGCAGGCTTCTGCAGCCGGGCCTGTTAATGTAGATGGATGACAGCTAGTTCAAGCGATAAAGATAACAGTTGTCGCCACTGGACAGGAAAGCTAAAAAACAGTCTTGCAGGGAGGGAATGAGAGGCTACTGTTAGTTGGCAGCTTCTCACTAGCAGATGTTAGTTTCTTAAAATACAACACACTCCTGTCACATTTGCTTCCGAATGACACCGCTTATTTATTTATTTATTTAGTCATTTTCCATAACACGGCTGCTTGCAATTTGTGATGCTCCCAATTAAAGCTTGGTTTCTAAATTCAAGCTTTACCCTTAGTTTTAGAAGATCATTATTAGGTTTAACTTTGTTCTGATGGCAGAAGCAGCTAATTTAGTGAAATTTATGGCAAATTACATACATTTACATGGAGCTAGGATGAGGATTTATGAGGTACTGCAGGGAACTAGTGCAACTTTTTAAATAAAATCATTAAAAGTATATCGACCAATGAGCATATTGATACACACTCACCAGCCACTTTATTAGGGGCACCTTGCTGTCCCTCAGAGGTTTGGCTCCATATTGACGTGACAGCATCACACAGTTGCTGCATCCATGATGAGAATCTCCCGTTCCACCACATCCCAAAGCTGCTTTGGTGTATAGACTTTTTTGGAGTCCAGTGAACTCATTGTCATGTTCTAGAAAGCAGCTGGAGATGATCTGAGTTTTGTGACATGGAGCATTATCCTGCTGGAAGTAGCCATCAGAATATGCTACGCTGTGGTCAGAAAAGGATGGACATGGTCAGCAACAATACCACCAGCCTGAACTGTTGATACAAGACAGGATGGATCCATCCTCTCATATAGTTTTCACCAAATTCTGACCCTACCGTCTGAATGTTGCAGCTGAAATGGAAACTCATCAGACCACCCAACAATTTTCCATCTTCTATTGTCCAGCTGTGGTGAGTCTGTGAATTGTAGCCTCAGTTTCCTGTTCCAAGCTGACAGGAGGCACCCGGTGTGGTCTTCTTCTGCTGTAGCCCATCTGCTTCAAGGTTGGATGTGTTGCATGTTCAGAGAGGCTACTCTGCATACCTTGGTAGGAACCAGTGGTTATTTGACTTCCTGTTGTATTTCTGCCATCTCCAACCAGTCTGCCCATTCTCTGACCTCTGACACCAAGAAGCCATTTTAGTCCAGACAGCAGCTGCTCACTGGATATTTTCTCATTATCAGACCAATCTCTGTAAACCCTAGAGATGGTTGCACATGAAGCAGTTGAACAGGTGTACCTAATAAAGTTGCTTTTGAGTCTAGGCTGACCTGTTGCCACATTTTTTTCTGATAGCTTCGGCTTTAATTAGCTTCAGTGTGGACTCACCTTTTAAAACTTAGACCAACTCAGGAATTTCTCATTGCTCTAACTCAAACCAGCTGAAAATCATAAAACAAACTTCACTCCCATAAAAATATGTGAAACTTCAGACTCCAGTCGAACACCTTGCAGCCTGCCATCATATTTTCCAGAAAAGCTCAAGCCCCACTCTTATAATCAGACTGAATTTCCCTCCCTGTGCGTGCGCTAAAAAACAGTGCATGAACCATTCTCTGTCTTCTATAAACAGCTGGGATGTGCACCGCATGTCCGTCACCTTCCCCCAGCAGCATGAAGAATTACCTCTCACCTCAGTGCTGCGCTATTTCAGCATCAACATCAGCTGCAGGAATTTGAAATGTAAAGCCACATGTGGGAACCAGGCTGGGAGAATAAGTGGAAGCTGTGAATCAGGTTTTTATTGAGCTTTGTATGAAAAAGACAAATTTGCTTTTCTTAATACATTAGGATATTTTACCTGCTTCCTTGAGTAACATCCAAATCTGTTAGATATTTCCAGAGAGTCTAAGGCCCTCTGAGGGCCGCCGTAGACAGAATCTCAACCAAGCTTCTGCAGGGTCATGTTTACAGTCAGAAGGTCAGTTTGATTTCAATCTGCTGGACCGCAAGCTGATCCGTCCACGCATGTTTCTGTAAGCCTGGCTTTCTCGCTGAATCCTGTGCTCTGTTGGGAGGTGACATTCTCTGCAGCTGTCTGCACACATGCACAAAGACATAGCAGTTGCTTTCACAGATAACAGTCCCTAATCCTGGTTTTTACTTGTGTCTTCTCGAGTGTGCGTCTGCCAGCACAAAACACACTTTTGGAGTATTGCCTCCAGTAAAAGGCAGAGAGAGAGTTTATGTAGAACAGAAGGTGGACAGCACCCAAGCCTGGCCAGCGCCAGGTCCGTCTGCACGGCTCCGAAGGGGCCGGAGAAAAGGCCAGGGGTACGGTTCCAGAGAGGGTGCAGGATGGCATCATGTGGCATGGGGTCATTTCTCTTCCCAGCCTGTGACTTGGAAGCATCTGAGGAAAACTGAAACAGGGAGCTGCATTGTGGATTGGAGTGTATATTTGGTATATTTGGAATCAGGGTAGCCGCCAACGCAGTGGGAATGACGGATGGTTTGGGAGGGTTAACCCCTCACTGTCCTTCTGCAGGCAGAAGCACCAGGGGGATGTTGGACACTGAGACACAGTCTGGACCAACTGTCTGAATTATGCATCCCTGATAAGCCTCCTAACCTCAAAGTTTGTTTTCATTAAATTTGTTTTGTCACATTTTATGTCATATATTTGAAAACTGTTAAAACGGTTGTCCCTAAAGAGACAGTGAGGCAGATCTTGTACTGGAATGGGGGATTTTAACATAGAACTGTGTGTACACTGATTACACTTCTTGTGGTTGTGGTGTGCAGCGATGCTTTCCACAACCACTGACTGATTATCAGAACCCTCAGTCAAGACTGCTCATGCCATTCAAACCATGAAAACCACAACAAAAACACTTCAAACACAACGAAGCTGAGCAAAAATTGCACCACAAATTAAAAAGTTGGACATGAACTGAAATCTCCCGTGTCTTTAAACTAACTAAAGTAAAACTGTTCCACACACAGCTCAGGTTTCAGAAACTTCTTTACTTTTAACTGCGGATGTCAAGTTGTGCAGCTCTGCCTTCAGCTTGTAAAGGATGCTGCTGCACAGATAAAAATGAAGGTCTTCTCACCTCTCTGACGATTTTGAAGGTCTTCAGCCTTGAACTCAATGTTTTTGCTGCATTCAGGTTCAAACAGAAGTCAGATTTATAGATTTTTTTATTTTATTTTATGGCTTCCACAAACAAGCTGCTCTGGTTTTTACATTTTTTATAACATCAGGCACTTCAGCGTACCAGTGATGGACTACAAGTTAACTTTTGCTCAAACAACAAAAACGGACTGAGGTTTTTAGATGTAGCATCCAAATTTACAAAGTAAATGTTCCAGCCGAGATTTTCTCTTTGTACTAAAATGAACTTGTATTCAGAGAATAAACGTCTTGGTTGCAGTATTGACTGATTTTGTTTCCTGCAAACTGACAAACACTTAAAAGCTCGTTAGCTCTGCTTTCTGACTCGAAGAATAATTTGACGATGCAGCCTGCAGATTTATTTGGTTAAACATTTTTAAACCCGCGTCAGCCAGCCTTCCCCTGCTACTCACAATTTATTCTTCTTTTAAAATTGCCTTTATAAGTTGTTGAATTCATGTAGGATCAAAAGAAATGATCATAGTAAGAGGGAAACGCTTAAATTTAAATCTTTGTGTAGATTTCTTTCAATAACCTTAAAGATTTCTTATTGACCACTT
Source organism: Melanotaenia boesemani (assembly GCF_017639745.1). Classification (NCBI taxonomy): domain Eukaryota; kingdom Metazoa; phylum Chordata; class Actinopteri; order Atheriniformes; family Melanotaeniidae; genus Melanotaenia; species Melanotaenia boesemani. Next base: position 23,143,836 of record NC_055696.1, on the reverse strand, counting down.
TATACCTTAAAACAGGTCCCATGACTCTTCGAACCCATGATGTGTCCACGTCCTGTCAGGACTTCACGTTTTAGACTATGATCTTTGATCCCTGAAAATGTGGCCTGCAGAGCTGTGTGCCAGGAGCAGAGGCCAGCTCATGTCAGATGGATAAAAGTCAGTCAAGCAGAAGAGACCCAACGGGCCGTGCTCTCCTGGATGAGGATGTGACATTCGGACTGACACGCCTCGGCTCCTGGCAGCTTTTTCTTTGACTGTTTTATATCTGACGTTTTTATTATGCCTGCTACTCTACCGCTTTATGGCTTTATGGCTTTATGGCTTTATGGCTCATGAATATTCACTCTAACAGGAGGAGGGAATAGATGCTTTCTCTTTGGTGGTGGGGGTGGAGTTGAAAGCAATTCAAATGTAACTGACTGGGGTGACCTTTAAGGACTTCTATGCCCTCAAACCAACTCACGCATTGTTTTTAATGGAGCTGGTAAAGGGGCATACGTTGTGTAACTTGTATCTACAGTTTTCAAACTGTAAAAAGTAGCTGTCCAAATCAAATATGCAAATAAAGTAAAGTAAATCTTACAAGTTAAAAACATTTGTAACATTTCTGATTAGTAAAATCGGGTTTTTCTGAACTCTGACTTCTAAGAGTGATCCATACTTGTAGGTTCTATTTCTATCTGTAGTTGTTACACTTTCAGATATAAAGGTACAAGTTACAGAGCTTATGTCCGTATCATATCCATAGTTTTTAAGGTTGTTTTCGGGGGGTCAAACGTCCAGGATCAGGATCACAGCTGCTTTGAAGAATTTGGGGAATGAACAGGTGAAGATGGGGTGAAACTTCTGTCTTTGTCATGTCTCTGTGTGAGGGAAACTTTGTAATGGTAGTTTGAAGCAACTTTCTCCCCTGAATTAATCCTGGACACCAGAGTGGGAGAAACAGCTGAACGGCGCTGTCACCAGCTGGATCCTCCTTTTACCTTCTGTCACTCACACACACACACGCACACACACACACCTGTCATCCTGGTTGTGATCACCACAAACCCTTTTGCAGAAAAACTGATTTCAAGGTTTATGGATTTGAATTTGAGGAAAGGATTTGAAGGGTTAGAAAGGAGTTATGGTGGGAGAAGGAGTGCAGCTTGGGTGCCTCTGATAAAAAAGGGATAAAGTTCCCCCCTCACACATACCCTTTCATTCCCCCCTCCTCCAACACACACTGCTTTCTGTCCTGTCCTTGTTATTAACCACAGCGGTCTGGAGACATATGGGTTGTGATGGGCGCTCTGCAGGATGCGCCTTCGTACGTTGAAAAGTGCATCCGCGTAGTCTGTGCACGTACAGCTAAGTGTTTGCACCTAAATGGTTCAATATCCAGATGGAAAATGGCTTTTAGAATGAAGTCAAACTGAATGAGATGTTAATGTCCTGCTACAGGACAAAACTTCACTGTGGGAGGAAGAATATCTCATCGGCATTAAAACCAAAGGAAGTCTCTCATTAGCATAAAGTGAATAACTGTTAAGCTGCTGCCTTAAGCTGTTTTAACCGTTAATAAACATTAACATAAAATTAATGGTCTTTTTTTTAGTTGGCAGCCTTCTTTCAATGAGCTGCTGTTATCTCTTAGAGTATTTAAATGCATCACATTATGTCCCTTTTTGTCTTTTGATCCATTAAGGATGAGATGTTTTAGGAGTCTCTCTGAGACAAAGAGAAGCCATCGACCTTTGATGAGATGCATAACCTGAAATGTTCAGTCTAATGCTTATCAGCCCCAAAAGTGTCTTCTCTTATCCTGTTTTTAGCTGATTCGTTCAAGCCACTGATGCATCCTCATCGTCGTTTATATTTAATTATTTTTTAATTTCTTACAAATGGAACGGAGGTGTGTGTGTGCACCAGATGTAAAGAAGTCTTCTGTTTGAATTTGTTTGGTACCAGGTGAGCTCACATTTATCCAGACTGTAATGAGTGTGATCGTCTAATGCCAACTCACCAGATCTTCTCCTCTGTTAAATCCAGAGAGAAAGCAAATATAATTCATATAGAAGAAAATCCTTCACTCAGTTTATTCTTTGAAACCACTGACGAATCTCACATTTAATGAAGGTACAGGTACATATCTGTTGTAAACAAATAAATAAATGTTCACCTGTTGGTGCTATTACATTAGTATTAGGTTATGTATTGTGTCATCAAACCAATAATTCCTAATAAAATGATCAAAGAAGTTTTTCATGCCATTGATTATGAACTATCGGGGCATAATTTTAGTGGGCTGCCAGATAAGTGTGACAGAAAAATATAGCCTCCATTTATCAAATAAATTTGGAGTTTTTATTAGGTCTGTCAAAATCAATGCGTTAATAGAAAAAGACCAATTCATAAAATACAGTACACCAAAAACCAATTTATCCTTGTTATATATGAAGATTTTGATATTTTTTTTTTAGCCTTACATCTGGTATTTTTATCATTGGATGTGAGGAAACAAAGTTATTACGGATGCTAGTTTAAAAATTTGAATTTAGCATCATCTCAGCAAGAGAAGCAGAATTTCAGCATATTGGATAGCGAACAAAAACGTGTTATTTTAGGGGTTGTGGCTCAAAAAGTTTGAGAACCACCGCTCTAAGTTTCCAGCCTTACAGTATTCAACTTGTAGTTGTAATAATTGGGTTCATGTAATACTATTTCATTACAAAAATAATACTTATCTAAGGAAACTATTCTACTATTCTATTCTACTGTCATTTAGCAGATGCTTTTATCCAAAGCGACTTACATTTAAGAGTAAGAACAACACAAGCAAGAATTCAAACAAGATGGGACATCATAATTGAACTGAAACTATTACACCGGTGTGATGATATTACATCAGCATCAGGATACATAAACAGGAGCATTCAGTCATTTCAAGGCCCTTTGAAAGATGCAGTCCACGTCAGCTATAATTCAATGGTCACCGTGTCCCATTATAATCAGTTAAATCAAATCCATATCAGTCCAGTTCGTAATAATTGTGTTCAAATTATGCAAATTCATAGAGAAATGACCTAGGCACCAAACTTCCTCTTCGATACTCGGGGGTAGAACTCACAGGATGAACTGCTGTGTCTTATTTACAGCATGCTGAGGAAGGCAGATGTGTTTACCTGCACTGATTTAAACTAAATGCACAAAATGTTTCTGCACTGTAGACATGTGGTGAGCAAGAAGAAGATGAAGCAACAGCTGTTAGCAATCACAATCAGGTACATGTTTGAAAGGCTTTAAGGAATTTACCACTGCATTCATATGTGATCTAACTGAGAGGTTTTTTGTAGTTATCGGGTAGTTGTCTGGCTAATCTATGCAACAATCTTTCTGCTATCGTGTGTCACGTGCAGCTTCTCTGCCACGTGTCTAGTAAAAACTAAGATTTCTGCATGTGTGAAAACTGCTTGAGTAAAGTCTGATGTGTGTTCATGCTTCACTAATGAGATTGCAGGTCCTGGCCTTGTCCAGGACTGAACTGGTGGTCACTTTTGGTCTGGCGAAAGAGGGGTGGTTGGGGGGATCAGATGGCTGGAGTGAGGCCGTGGGCCTCTGGCTTAACCCCCTCTGCATGATCCGGCCGTCTGCTGGTCACTGACCCAGAGCACGCCTGGCCAACCCTTCTCCAGAGAATATCCATGAATTAATTAGATATACGAAAGGCGAGTGTGACCGGTGACCAGCATGTGTGTGTGTTTATATGTATATATGTGTGTGTGCATCATAAAGGTCTTTGGGACAAAAGCAGAAGGACGAGGAGGGGGTGTTTGGGTGGGGGTTGATCAGGGAGAGAGAGGCGTTACAACAGGTGGTGTGAGGAAGAGCATTAACCTCCTCCCCCTTTTTAACGACAGTGTGACACAAGGGCCACAGGGGCTGCAGAGAACAAAAAAGGCCCCTCACTCCAACTGTTGTGTCCAATCTCCAACCATTATCTCTCCGTACTGCTGATCACAGCACTGCCACACACACACACACACCACCCTGTGCTAATTGGCTCTGCTAGCTGACTTGTCTCTGGGTAAATTCTTCTTCTGCTGATTCATATTTCTGTATTTACAAAATATTGAATAGACATGGAAAATTTGAAGACCGGTGATTATCTTTTTTGGTCATGCAGGTCTGAATGTGAATATTTGAATTGTGAAGATGCGTCTTTTAATGCTGATTAAGAGGGAAATTAATGGGGAGTCATTAGTCATGGTCTTGCAAGATGCAAATGACACCCTGTTTGAGTTCAGCGAGGCAACAATAACCCTGTGGGAGAAATGTATATGGGTGTGTGTGTGTTGGGGGTGTGTCTCTTTTATCTGGAGATTAATGCTGTTTTTACAGTGGTTAAAAAACAAAAAACAAACAAAAAAAAAGAAAAAACAGCCTTTACACAGGTTGTGGTGTGTGCTGTGCTCATTGCAGGGGAAAATGGTGATCAAATTTAATTCAAGTTTTCCGCCAATAGCAAGACGACTAAAAGGATATCCAGAAGGTAGCGAGTTATTTCAGGACTAACTTGTCAGGTGCATCTCCCAGCTTACTGATGATGAGGAGGAGAAGACGAGCAGCCAAGAAGCTGTAGGTTCATTTTGAAGTGAAACAGATGTTTGGCTACCTATACAGTAAGAGCTGTGAATTCCCCAATAACCTGATCTTTGTTTTCAGAACAATGAGTTCTGAATAAGAACACTGTTGAACCTGCACACGTTAACATCCAGCTTTAAAGTGTTTAATCCAGTAATCTTGAACTTGGTTCTCGATACCTGCTGGTTTTACAAGTTCCCCTGCTCCAACACACCAGACTCGAATGGGCCATTGAGCAGAACTTGACAATAAGCTGTTGGATCCATTTGATCTTCAGTCCAGTGTCCCTCGAGTTTGAGGTTTAATCAGACATGAGTGCCGTAGTTGCAGTTATTTATCAGCTTCAGCTCAGTGCTGCACAGAGGTGAGCTGACTGTCGCACAGGAAGCTCAGTCTTGTCTCTCAGTATCTGCAGGTTAATGCTGTTAGTTTTAAAACATTCTTGTGAGATGTTAAATGCAATACAGAACTTTGTCTGCCTCACGCAGAAGACGGACAGTTTCGTCTGTCTTCTACATTGGTTACGCACGCAATTTGGTCCATTTTCAGGGAGCTTAGTTATCCGTTGCTTGACGTAGAAGATGGAGCAATAACACTTGGAATTACGGGGGCAGCGCTGAGCAGAATGACATGCGACCAGGGAAAGAAACAAACCAGAGAAGAAGGAGAGAATCAGGAAGGGAGCAAAAATGCAGAAGAATAATGAAGACAAGCACAACAACTGTAGAAATTGCATGAGCTTTTCTAGAAAGACAATATACAAATGTTTAGGGCTTTTCCTTTCCTTTTTCCGATAATGTCCTTCCACGTTTCTTTACTGAATCAGTCAGTGCATGTTCAAAACAGCCAGGGTGTTTATACGCCGTTACTGGTATGTGGTCTGAAACATCACGTGGCTTCCCGGAAGCAAAAGTTGTATTGTGCAGTTCCTCAGCCTCAGGACGCTGCTGGACAGCGATCACTACAGAAATTCACATAATTAATGTCACTGTGTCGTCAAATGAGTCAGGAACGCAGAGTTTTAGGGCTGGAAAGTATAGTGCATCTTTACACGAAGTGGCAAGAACAAGAAATGGTTAGTTTTGGTTTGGTTATTTCATACTCAACAAGAAACTTTGTCCATGGCAGGGACTGTGCATGCAGCAGTGTTTTATAGGTTTTTGTACTTCCTCACCACCTCAACCATCCGTTCCTAAAAACTATCCACTCGACTTAGTTTAATCTTGTTGAACCTTTCTGACCAATCACACACTTGTTCTTGGATTTCCCACAGACAAAAAAAGTTCTGCTAGGTTTGTCAAGAAGAAGCAGCAAGATCCAGAACAAAGTTCTGTGTTCTTATGGCCTTTACAGTTGGAAAATGTTCATTTCTAACTGATGAAAAATGAAGCTGTGCCTTTTCTTTCCACCATAACTGCAACACCCAGGTGTTATGTTCCCATCGATTTCCTGCCAGAGCCCATTAAAAAGCCAGCACTGTTATTATGCACTATTTGTCGTGGGTCTGAATGAGGGTTGAAAACATTATTATTGCACTTAAACACTCGCTCTTAGCTGATGTTAAAGGGGTTTTCTAACAATGATAAAAAGAGTTTGGCTCTGCACTGCAGGGTATTTCTATAATTTATAGCTCCTCAGTTGTGTTGAGCTTAATTTGCTGCTGTTTGTCTGAATATATATCATATACTGTGACAGATCAGTCAAAAGAATAGAATAAATTAAAGAACTATAGCTATAATGAGATGCAGCATCAGGAGACTGAATGGAACATTAAAAATGTTTGGTATGAGTGGCGGCTTCAAACAAATCCATCAATTCATCACTTATAAGATGAGCTGGGATGCATCAGGGGAGTTTTAGGCATCATTGGTGACAGGCAGCAGGAATGAAAGGCCAGCACAATCAATAAGCAGTTCTTAGAAATCAATCGAATGCAATCAGAGTGTTTTCATAGGACAGTAAAGTAACACATGGAGCAGTTTGTGGTTGCTACTATCAGTGGGAAGGTAAGTGCACAAGTGAACATTAAACCACCAAATGGAGCATCTTCATACTGAGAATAATCAAGCAGTTGTGGGCTTTTGGCAGCACAATGTGGTCGCTGAACCAGCGAACGGTGTTATTGGAAAAATCATTGTGTTCATTGAGCCGCAGATTGTGGTTATTTATGAGCTCCCTCTGTTTAAATGGCAGCTATGTGTGTTGGAGCCGTGGGTCATTTGTATACAGAAGCTTGACATTTTATCGCTGATCTGCGTCCTTTAGATGTAGGACAGCATTGTGGTATTGTGGCGTTCGAGGGCCTCAGTGTAGTCATCAGACAACAAATTCCAAGTCCGGGTTTAACACACTTCAATTGTTTTATAACCCACCCGTTTATTTTTATTAATGGACATTTTATAATTACTACTGGATGAGTCATCCTTTTGCTTTGCACGCAGCTCAGTTATTTACCATCCTCTTAATGGTCCTGAAGTTAAACTGAAAAGAAATTTTATGGTGCAGACAGTTTCTATTAAGAGAGCTTTGTAATTATATTTCCAATTCAGATGCATTGGAAATCAAGCAAAGTCTTGATTGAAAATAAATGTTTGAATGTCAGAAAATGTCTTTCAAATCATTGGTGTTAAATGTTAAATTGGCATTGTGCTAATTGACACAGTTCCCTCTCTGCATCTAAATCAAGGGCTTATGTTGCTTTCTTGTATGCTTAGAGCTGTTTGCTGTGCTTATCAGGAGCATCATCTCAGACATAGATCAGGTTTTACATTATAGATTTCTTGAGCTTAATGTCAACCTTGTTTAATGTGTTAAGACACACGAGCATCCTACAATACCTGTGTTTCAGCTTCATGGTTTGACTCCTAGCTGTGTTGGCAGGGTCAGAGCACCTGGTCGTGTCACCCTGCAGATGACTTGAAAAAAAATACACAATGGGGGGAATTATAATGTCGTATTAGTGTTTTTTTTATTATTATATTTTTATTTGAAACAATTCATATTTTCCCTGATAGTGATGGCTGTTTTGTAGCTTTCAGTCTTGAAGAAGTCTCTGACTTAACACTCTTTTGCAGCATTCTTCGCATCAGATCAGACTTTTTTTTTTTTTTTTAATTTTAAAAGATATTCTGGACGAAAACTCAATAACAGTTTGATGTCCCACCTGCAGATCTTATCCTAACTGTGACATCATATTTCAAGTTGAAGAGCAATGCAAGACTGTCTTCTTTAGCTTTTAGATAACTTTGTTTTTTTGTATCAATCTGCTTGTACAGTCTTAAAGCAATATAGAGACTCATAAGAAACTGTAGCCATGTTCACATGTGCAAAATGAATTAACAATTTAACAATAGAAGAAAAAACAGTGATTTCTGATCTAAACAAACACTGTTGCATATTGTCTTCCTGAACCAAGTTTCTCCCCCCTTAATGATTTTAAGTTCTTTTAAAATCTCAAGCATTGCATTTGTATGACATAGTGATCATCTCTGCTTTGGTCCCACCTTGTATGCCTCTGGCAATTGTTTGTTTGTTAATTAACTTTGATGAGTAAAAGAAAAACTGCAACACAATCTGTAACCTGAAGTGTGGGAATAATTTATAGCTGGCGTTAAAGGCATGCATAGTAAGGATAATTTCTACCCAAATGTTCAAATGTTTGTTTTAATGCATGCATTTTTTTAACCAAATTAACATGATCAGAATCTTTCAATTGGTATGTTTTTATGGAACGTTTTTTATTCTGATCAGGCTTTTAAACACGCTTAGGATGTGTTCCTTGTGAAGTGAAACACATAATACTGCATTCTCCATATTCCTTCTGTGTCCTTGTTAGCACCTCAAGCTTGTCCATTTTGTTTGCTAACAAAGTCACATTTCCAGTCAAAACAGTGGGAGAAATGTTTCACGTTTCCTCCTCTTTTCTCTCTATCTTGTTTGGGATTTGGTGTTATTTCACACATTAATTTGGTTTTGGATAGTTCAATCAGTTGGTTAACGGCTTTCTGTTGCCATGGATACTCTTTATAACAGCTCTTGAAAAAGTTCAGTGTTGAGCAGCACAACCTCAGAATCATAAAAAAACAGTCTTTTGAAAAGAATAGCATGATAGCAGACTCTCTAAGAAAAAAATCAGCTGTGTTTGAACAACTGGCTCAAAACAATCTGTCCTGATATAATTGCTGCAGGCACATTTTTAAAGATCTACTGCTTTGAAGATTTAGACTCATGGTTTCTGCCTCAGTTTATCGGGTTCCTGGTTTATAAACAGACTTTTCCAGCAGCAGCGTCTGATTTAAAGTTAACCTTTGTAACTTTTAATCAACAGAAGTGTTCACCTCATGGCATTTGGCATGGTTGAAGCTGTACCACTGAGCAGCTCTTTGTAGTAAAAGAGGTATGTCAGAGTAAGATTTAGGCATATTTAACCTGTCTGTAAATGGGAAGGCCTGAGGCAAACAGCTGTGGAAAATGCTTATTGATTTCTACTCGTGTCTATTTGCACAAGATTCATTTCTCCTTAAGACGTGCTCCCACCTTTTGAGTTAGAAAAGGTCAGCGAACAGGAGCTTAAGTCATTCAAGTGGAGCTAAATGGATTTCTGCTCCAAGATCCATCTGTTTTTTTGGACTTTGTTGACGGGGTGGAAAATTGGAAATGTTGCTCTTCTCTCACTCAGTCACTTCACCGCCTCCTGCCTGTTCAGTGCGGTTGTATGATCAGACGTGCCGCGCTAACAAGGCAGAAAGTGTGTGCAGGATGCATGGCCTGACCATCTGCCCCGTCTCTGATGGCACGTTCAGGTATTTTATACAACTGCTGCGTCAGCCGAGCTTCAGCCAAAACCAGTCGTATAGCAGACTGCAACAGCTGATGCGAGCCGACTCAGACGGGACGGCTTGTCTCTGAGGGAAAGATGCTGATGTGCTAATGACAGTTTGCCGTTTTCACTTCTCAGGTCCCCACAGCAAGCCAGGAAAGGCAGCCAGAAAGAGCCAAAAGTAGAACTCCTATTAGTCTACCAAAAAAGACAAGACGGTGTGAACCTGGATGGCATCGCTATGAGAGCACAAAATATAAGTTAGGCAGCGGACTGTAGAAAAACAGGGATGTTTTTCTGGTTTAATTATTTAATTATGATTATAACTTACTTTATATTACTTCTATAACTGCGTGAAGTGAACATAAGACTGTGATAGACAGTTAATGAAGAGAAGAGAGGATTTTCTCTGTTGGGATTTTGTTCCCCTAGCATGGCAGATAAGAGGTTGTACACAGATAGAAAACAGAACATTTTAATGTCATGCTTTATATTTAGGCTAGCTGCAATTCTTATGTAAAACCAGCACAGCTGACTGTGAATTTTCTTGAAAAATGAGTATATATTTCAGACATATTCATGTTCAAATTTTTAATATTTAAAAGCAAGTGTACAAGAACCTTTGACTTTAGAATAGAAATCCAGAAAAAAAGTTAAAACTTACATTCGTCAAGTGTAAAATATAATCAAGGAAATTCAGCTGGAGTGATACAAAATAATTGATAATCACAGTCCTGCACACATCCTGTTTTTCTTCCAAGCAGTCAGATTTTATTGCAATCTTCTAAAGAGGTTTTGAGCAACATTTCTCCAGGGTTTCTAAAGGTCTTTCAAAGTTTTTTTTTTATATATTGGCTGCTTTTTCACTCATTTTCAGTCCAATTCTTTTAGTTGACCTTCCAGAGGAATGTGTTTTGGTTGATAAGCCACTTATCACTGACCTATAAATCATCCAAGCACAAAAAAGACACCCTGTTATGTTGACATATAAACAACTGGTATTTTTTGGCCTTTTGTTATTAACAAAAAAAAATGGGAACAAATTAAGTTCCCTTTTTCTGAGTTAAATCTATGAAAATGTCAAAGCTAACATAGTTTTGAAGAAAATGTTATTTTTGTAGCAACAAAGTGATTCCCAAAGAATTGTTAGCTGAAAAGTTGGGCTTTCTCTGCATGGGGTGCTTAAACATTTGAGGAAACTGGACAAGTGAAGGACAAAAAGTGAAGAACAAAACGAGGGTTCAGACTGTGTAGAACATCCTAGTTTCCTTATAAAACACAAGTAAATGAAGGATGACTGAATTTTTTGTTGTACAGTACTGTAATTTGAGATTCATTTCCATCAGAATAAACACATTAGGTTACTTTCACACACCTGTGTTTGTTTACCTGTAACAGCAGCACACATTGATTTATTAAAGGATGTAGATCATTTTCTCCATTCATTATCAGCTCACATTATTAGTTTACTTACAACAAACTTTTCAAGGCAGTTTCCTGCACAATTCTGTGTTACCATGGCAACATTCCTTATACCATGGTTCATAAGATCCCAACAGCTTTTACGACGGCCATTTCCTGGTTTTTTTGACAGCATACAGAAATGAGGAGTGGCTCAAGACTTGGACAAGACTTTGCATTTAAAGGCTCTTTGATGCTGTTGCAGTGAAAGAAGAGACTGGGTTTCTCTTTTTGGAGATAGTGCTATTGTTCTGCAACCCTGCATAAATCACCCTGCTAAAATTTCCCTTCAATTGTCTCATTGTTGTAGTGAAATTCTAAAAGGTGCTCATTGCCACCGTCCCAGTGCAGCGGTCAGTAATTAATGGGTGTGGGGTGTGGGTGCCCATTGTTTACTGGCTACTCTGTCCGTCCTCTTCCCCTCGAGGTCGAGTTAAAGAGTGGTTCTGCTTTTCCAGATGGGTGAACTACAGTAGCCCCGATGTGGCTGGAGGGTCAGCTGAGGGCAGTGCTGGGCAGGCGAGTTGGAGTAGAGGGGGGGGTTAAACCTTAGTTGCCTTACAATGGGCTTCTCAGCAATTCTCAGTGACCCTCTTATCCTGCTGCTATAGGCTGCACGACATCAGCCATTACTAGATTAAAGTAATCCTCTTTTCAGGGCCAGACAATTGCTTTATTAGCTGACCACACACAGAAGCTTCAGCCACCTCTGTAATAGTATTGTTGTGGGGAGACCTCGGGGTCCCATGGTGGGTGTTATTGACGGGAGGGCTGGCAGACGGAGGGGAGGAGGGTGGTTGTTGTTTAGCTCTTCCTAGAAATGCCATGCATATATTACCTTTATTTTACTTCTTGTTAAAAAATGCTATCAATGTTCTTGCTAAAACTGTGTTTGCCACACTATTACACATAAACTTATCAATTTCTTGATTCAGAAAATCTCCACCAGCTTGTTTTTAACCAAATGACCTCCATTAAAATGTTGTTGCTCTGCCTTTTTTATGCACTTTTTTTCCTCCCTTAATAGACTTTCTTTGTCACAAGGACATTTTTATTTTACCAAGCTTGTCAGTCACACGCAAACAGCGAGCAACATTGGTTGATAATTTATTCAGCTTTATGAGGAGCGGAAAGCGACTCAGGCTGAATAAAATAATGTCAGGTAATTTAAATATTTCATGAATATCTTGAAGTAATAGGAGCAGACAAGGCATGTCTTTATTTGTGTCGTTTTCATCATAGTGGTCATATTTTGTGATCGTAACACAGAGTCTATTGGGATGCGCGTCCACGTACACCCCAATGGGCTGCAAGCCACTTTCAATTTCAGAGAAAGCTCAGGGCGAATTCATTGCATCTTCATCATAGAAGTTACGACAATCAATCCTAAAGTAATCTTTGTCCCTCTTATTTTATCATCAAAGAAACATTTTTGGATTGAATCCATAAACCAGTAAATAGGCTGCATCATTTAGCTGATAGATCTGACATCCATTCACCTTGACTGTAGTCCCTTCTAACGTCACTTTTTCCCTTCGGAGGTCACAAGCCTGGGCTGTATGTCATCAATTCACATTAAGAGACTAAAGAAGGGGAAATAAATCTTAACTACAGCTTTTTGATAATGTGATATCATCGATCCATGCTGGGAAAATGTTTTTCTTGCTCCTCGCTGCAGGTAAGAGGTTAGAAGTCAGGGTCAGTCTCAGAACAGCTGCCTTACACGAGAAACAAATCATCGCTTTGCACAAAGGGCAAGCGGGGATCCTGGCGGTGGCCACATGGGTTTGAAAGATGTCTCTCTTCCTACCAGTCTGTGCTATGAGCCACGGAGATGCAGTGTTGGCTTAATTCCCACTGAACTGCAGTTTAGTCTGTACTCTCAGTTTTGTCTGCAAGTTTTCAGGGGTTAGGGGATTTGTGTACCTCCATACGAGTTAAATATTTAGATAGAAAAAAAAAATGTGCAGAAAAATTTACTGGGACACACACAAGCTCACTCACACATGACAATAAGGCATGCCAGGGGAGGTTTGCGGTGGATTAACCTCAAGCTTGCTGGGTGGGTGAGCACAGTCAGAGCAGTGGCACAAACTCAGAGCTGGGATGAAAACCTGCGGCTGAGGCACACATAGGTGAACACCCCCCTCACCCCTCGCTCCCCATGCCCTATGATTGAAAGGATTACCCTTAAACCAGTGTTTGTGTTTACAGCAGACTGGCTGTATTCATGCTTGTGCGCAAACTTGAAGCAGTTTTTTAAAGTCTTGGTTTTTTTTTGGAGTTGAGGTTGGATTAAGCAAGGGGGTGGTTGGAAGTGGGTGTGAATGGGAAAAGATTTTGCCTGCCAAGGAGTATTTTAATACAGCCCCCCTCGTGATTTGAAATATGGCTATTTCAATCAAATAGATCTCAGGCTTGTTCTGCATGTGTGTATTAGCATGTCCCGGTGTGATGAGGGTGTGATAGAGAGAGAGTCAGATCCAGCAGGAGAGATGGAAGGTTAGTCAGGGCATTAGCTCTTTAGACACATAAATATGATTCTTTGACTGGTTTTGTGTGTTTATACCCAAGTATTTGGCTTGTTGCTTAAAGCTGATGTTCTCTCTGATCAGAAATAAATAAAAACATAAAAAAAAACATTTCTGATTGGCTTAAGCAGATCATAAAAGTCTCTCAATTTTTTATCTTTGACTGATTTGTCCTTTAATTATGCCTTATTGTAAGCTCGAGCTAGTCACCATTAATTCATGTCAGGGATGCAAAGATACTGTATTAGGTACACCTTGTCCCAGGTTGGACCCCTTGTTCCTTCAGAACTGCCTAATTATTGGTGTCAATGATTCAACAAGGTGTTGGAAACATTCCTCAAAGGTTTTGCTCCATATTGACATGACAGCATCACACAGTTGCTGCAGGTTTGTCGGCTGCATCCATGATGAGAATCTCCCGTTCCATCACATCCCAAAGCTGCTCTACTGGACTGAGATCTGGTGACTGTGGAGACCACTGGAGTCCAGTAAACTCATTGTAATTTTCAAGAAAGCAGTTGGAGATGATCTGACCTTTGTGACATGGTGCATTATCCTGCTGGAAGAAGCCATCAGAAGATGCTACACTGTGGTCATAAAGGAATGGACATGGTCAGCAACAAGACTCAGGTAGACTGTGGTGGTTAAACCTGCAGGCCACGTTGGTACTAAGGGACCCAAAGTGTGTAACAAAAATATCACCCATACCAGTAAGATTCAAGATGGTTTCGGTGATGGTCGGAGAGGCCGTAGGCGCAGACTGGCAGCCACGTTTCCGTCAGTCTGTCCCAGGGCAGCTGTGGCTACACACGTAGCTTACCATCACCAGGTATGAGTGAGGAGTGGATGAATAATGGATTCACACAATGTAAAGCGCTTTGGGTGCCTTGAAAAGCGCTATATAAATCTAATCCATTATTATTATTATTATTATTATTATTAAGATTCAAGATCTTGATTGTTTTTATGCAAGCATAACAAAATTTTGAGGAGTCTTAAGCACAAACCAGGGATTAACCTCTATGAAACCGAACGTCTGAAACCAGGTACCAAGGTGGGTAGGTTTGAGACCTCCACTGTCTGTGGTACTGTGAGGACAGCGCAACCGCACCACTAGAGGATATGACGTCAGTGTGATGAACATGCACCAAACACAACAACAATAAAGGTGTCCATGACCAGCTGTGTTGTGGTGCTGGTCCAGGCAGTCCTGGCTTGTGAACAGCTTTAGCACCAAAATGCACAGCTTTTACACAATATTGCACTACTGTACCATCAACATCCGGAGCAAGGAGATATCTCATTATCTGCGCATGCGGTCTGCTTCACCTTCACAAGGAAGAAGAGTCGTTGTCGGGCCTCCTTCACCAGGTGCCAAGTGTTCACAGTCCAGGAGAGGTTAGAGGAAATGTGGATGCCCAGGAAGTTAATGCTGTCCACACACTCCACTGCCTCTCCATGCATGCAGAGAGGAGTGTGCACAGTCTTCCTGGACCTCCTGGAATCTACTAGGACCTCCTTTGTCTTGATGATGTTAAAAACCAGATTGTTCTTGGAACGCCATTTTGTGACACTCTGGACCTCTTTGTAGTGGGTCCCATGATTGTTGGATATAACATCACTGTGGTATTGTCCGCAAACTTCACAACCATGTTGGTGGGTTGGATGGCAGAGCAGTCCTGTGTTAAGAGGGGGAATAGGGCAGGGCTGAGAACACAACCCTGCGGCGTTCCAGTGCTGAGGATCAGTGGTGAATATATATATATATATATATATATATATATAGATAGATAGATAGATAAATAGATATAGATACATATAGAGAGAGATATATATACATATATATATATATATATATGTATATATATATATATATATATATACATGTAATGATATTGTATTTGTGCAATAATAGTACATCATAATATGTACATAATGATATTTGTTTCCTTAGCATTAATGGGAAGAACAACAAAACAAATAGTGTCAGCAATTGGACAAATAATTTTTTTTGACATGGGAATCAGTATTGCTCTCCTTGCTTCCCTCATTTATACTGTAGTTTCATCTACTATAGACCCTCAAACATAAATCCCTCTTTATACTGTGGAGGTCAGGGTGTTGGATGGACACATAAAGCTTTATTTATGCTGTGTTCAACCCGTATGTCTGATAACATCAGAAGACCCTTCCTCCATACCTTTCTCATGTTGGATAAAGGGCTTCCTACATGAACTGTTATCTGTGACTTTCAGAAACAACAATCCAAGATCCATCAAAGACTGATGGCCTGCAGTTCTAAAGTCAAGTTAACACAGAAGGGCCTTTAAACTTAATTCTGTCAAATGACAAGCAAGGAGTTGACTCGTGTGGTTGCCATAAGATGTTAGATCATCCAGAACTTCATGAACTTCAGCAAACATTTCTCTACCTTTAGTCTCAGCCATGTAAGGGTGAAACATTCTTCAATAATGCATGATGTGCATTCTGTAAATGTAAATCCCTTTTTGAGCCAACTCTCTGAGAAAGAGCAGCATGCTTTAGGGAAGAGATAACTTGATTTACAAGCTGCTACAAAAACAATTGCAGTGGCCATATTTTATAGCCCTCTCTGTCCATGTTTTATATACAGCTTGTGTTTTCAACAATAGCTTTGAATGTAGTCATGCTAAATGACTTTAAGCATTTTTAATCCCCCATTTGGCCGAGCATCCCACAAGCACAGAGGCCGCATTTACTTGGGTAGAAAAGCAAGCTGCAGCAGAAGTTTTCTATTTCAGCTTATATCCGAAGCTCCACACTAGTATCCTTCAGGTCCTCAGATTTAAGATTTACCTTTTGTCACAGCTGGATACTTTTCTGTGTCCAAGATGTTCTGGAAATGCACTGTTAGATTACGTGTTTGAGGGTCCTTGTGTCAAGTGTGTAGGAAATTAGACAAAAAAGAGTATGTTTCAGTCCTACTCTCTCTTTTTTTTTAATTTTAACAATTTTTGTGCCAGCCTTAACCAAAATAAGCTCCAAACTCACCACTAGAGCCTTCCCTTCTTTGCCATTGAATGTTTGTATCCTTCTGATTTTTTTACCTTTTGCCTCAGGTGTGTCCAGCTCCAGCCCTCCAAGGCCAAAAAAGAAAAATGCATATAGAGCCATAACACATAAATGCAACAGACTTGAACGGATTTTTTTTTCATCTATTTAATGATTAATGTTGCTTTATAGGCAATAACTAATAGGCTTTGTTAGTTCCAGGTTCAATGTGTGCAATAAGGTCATTTTAAAAAAGTTTTTATTAAAAATTAAACCAGGCTGGCCCTCAACTTGTTCCAATTATTTCATTTTGGCCCGCTGTGTATTTAAGTTTGACACCCCGGTTTTAGATGTTTCTCTGCTCTAACACACTTGATTCAAGTCAAATGACTCCCCTCAGCAGCTTGTTGTCATAAGTATGTTGACCCATTAATCTGATTCAGGATTGCTACAGAAGGAAGCTGCAGAACTCAAGGCCTCAAGGACAAACTTTGGACACCCCATATATACATGATACAAAGGTCATCAGGACTCATATTCACTCCCATTACTAACACAAGGGCTCGATCAGACATCATAGAGTATTTCTGCAAGGTAAGTGGCAGGCGGGGACTGAGCAGATTATGCAGTCAGAGTGGTTTAGACATTTGCATTTCCACACAAAGCTCCTCTAAGTAAAATAAAAAATCTCAAGGTTTAACTCCAATGTGTGAAAATGGCTTTAAATGACTGCAGCATGGCGCACAGTCATCTCCAGAGCACTAGCAAACATAAGCTTGTTTTCACCACTCTGTGCTTTTAGCATACCTCCAAGCTGGTTTGATCATCCTCATTGTCTTTGCTTGTTTGTGCTCATGGGCCATGTGCTTCATTATAACTCACACAGATGCACACACACATATAAAACACACAAACCCCCAGCTTTCTATCCAGTGGCTGCCTCCTGTGCAGTCCCACTGATGCATGTGGAGCCCACAGTCATATTGACTCCAGACGCCACCACTGCCAAGCATTACCCCCAACCACCCCCAATCTATCCTTACCCCTCCCTTTCCTATTCTCTGTATAAGACAAGACAGTGTGGAGGGGCAAGGCCCTGGCATTTATGAGTGTTTAAAAAGCCATGAAACATTGCACCTTGACAAATGGATTCATTTTTTTTTCTCTCTGCAGCACCGAGAGCTCGGTGTCTGACACATGGTTTCTCAAAATTTATGACTTAATTCAATTTGGGGCGGTATTTTACATGTAGCAACAAAGATAAAGATTTCATAGCGTTATAAACAAAGTCAGAGCATGACAAGAATATTAAACTGAATATTAGTTTTTTTTTAAAGGCTGGTCTGATGATATAATAAAAGGTTTGTAATCTGCTTGTGATGAATCACATTGACTTGTAGATTTATTTTCAGTGTTATATGAACCCAGCAGCTAAAAACTGGTTTTATAAAGGTTTGTTGTGAGGAATGCCGAGGCTTTCACATAATATTGATTTGTACCATGGACATATAAGTTTTTACACTTTCCAGTTCTTGTATTTCATTTACTTTTTTATTAGAACTCTTCTATCAAGAGGAGTGTGTATTCCCAAGGTTATGCAGGAAATTAGTTTAAAAGGTTAAAGTGACAAATTAATAAATGCTCATTAATTTAAATCAGCTGAAATGTCCAAATTCTAATAATAAAAGAAAACAAAACATTGTTAATATGACCCCTCTAAGTGATCAGCACTTCCTTTGTTGGAAGTATATCTGGAAGAGACATGACCATGTTTCATATGTTCAATTTCTTTTTAACATAAAAATCTAATCAGCCAATCACATGGCAGCAACGCAGTGCATTCGGTCATGTAGACATGGTGAAAATGACTTGCTAAAGTTCAAATTAAGCATCAGAATGAGGAACAAAGGGGATTTAATGGACTATGAACGTGATATGGTTGTTGAGTATTTCAGAAAAGTGATCTACTGGGTTTTCCACACACAACCGTCTCTGGGGCCCTACGATAGACTGGTGACCTGTCTAGGGTATACCAATACAGAAACTGAATGAATGAATAAACCATCTCTAGTGTTTACAGAGAATGGTTTAAGACTCACCTAGCTGGGGAATAGAAGATAAAAAAATCATTGACTGGTCTGATGAATCTCCATTTCAGCTCCACATCTCCACCATCTACAGATGGTAGGAAAGCATGGATCCACACTGCCTTGTACCAGCAGTTTAGGATGGTGGCAATGGTGCAATGGTGTGGGGATGTTTTATTTGCCCTTTTATGGCCCGTTTGTACCAACATGGCCTGGTTTAACCACCACAGTCTACCTGAGTATTGTTGCTGACCATGTCCATCCCTTTATGACCACAGTGTAGCATCTTCTGATGCTACTTCCAGCAGGATAATGCACCATGTCACAAAGCTCAGATCATCTCCAACTGCTTTCTTGAAAATGACAATGAGTTCACTGGACTTTAATGACCTCCACAGTCACCAGATCTCAGTCCAGTAGAGCAGCTTTGAGATGTGGTGGAACGGGAGATTCTCATCATGGATGCAGCCGACAAACCTGCAACAACTGTGTGATGCTGTCATGTCAATATGGAGCAAAACCTCTGAGGAAGGTTTCCAACAGCTTGTTGAATCTATGACACCAAGAATTAAAACAGTTCTGAAGGTAAAAGTGGGTCCAACCCAGTGCCATCAAAGTGGAACTAATGAAGTGGCCGGTGAATTATCCAAAAACCTGTAGCAGTCACTTTATCATACTTCTGAACTATAATAATATCAAAGTAAAAGAAAAAAAATGCATCAGATCCCCTTTTCATGGAGATAATAAATAGTTTCATATATCTGATTTATAGAAAACAATCAGCAACAAGTATGCAACTCAAAAATCTTCAGCCTCTCTTGATAAATGTTAAAAAATGTACAACTTACTCCAGTAAAAACTAAAGTTTAAGGTTTTCTGCATGTAATCAAAGTTGAATTTCCACATGAATTGTTGATTAATAGGCTTCCTGTAAGGTTAGTGCTGAACTTAACACAGATAAGTAGCAAGTTTACTTTAAAGCACACCACTAATAGCAGATAAAAGAAAAACAAATAGATCACTCAGCTTAGTCTTTTAGGTCTATTTTTGGCAGCTTTGCATTGTAAACATTTTTCATGTATTTCATATATTTCTCTTGTCAGCATTGTTTGTGGGACCAGCTGCTTTTCAGTCCTGGTTCGGTGGCAGCATGGAGGAAGGGCTCCAAACGACTGTGCTGGGGATCGGGGGATTGGGTAGGAATGGGACAGTTTTAGCTGCTAAATGGACTCAGCCTGACAAGACGAAGCAGCAGCAACGGTGGCCTAAATGGTTCTGCCAGGGGACATGCTAAGGGGACATAAGAAGACAGAGGGAATAAATTTGAAGGGGGAGGAAAAAACTGCAGCGGACATTGATGAACAGGTTATGTGTGTGTGTGTGTGTGTTTGAGTGTGTGCTTGTAAGGGCAGGCAGCAGCTGAGAAGGTGACCCTTCTGGGCTTTGAAGAAGGAGTAATTGAAATGCCCTCTCGCTGTGATTCCCATTCATTTAACTTTAGCACCGGCTCAATTTTGCGGTTGGCCGTACGAGCGTTTCCTGAAAGCCAAACCATGTTATCTCATTTAGTCAAGGCCATAAAATACTCTCAGGGCAAAGAATAAAAAGTTAAAAAGAAAAAATGTTGCGATAAAGAAATGTTAAGAGCTCCTCCAGCCTGTGTGTGTGTGTGTGTGTTGATGCACTGCAGGGGGATTACAGTCTGCCTACATATTGCACCGAGCTCGTCATACTGAATGCAGACAGTGTTGTGCTGTATTGCATATCTGCAAGAGTGTGTGTGTTTGTATTGGATTGGGGGAATGGGGGGGCTTAGCGGACATCTGTCTCCAACTGTGAGACCTCCGCCTCCCTTATAGGCTCCACACACTTCAGAGATTCTCCCAATCATTCTTGAAAACACACACACACACAATATCCTGTGTGGGCTGTTTCATCTGGGTGTAATGGTTGATAGGGATCAGAGGGGGTCCACTCTGGATAATGAGAGTGGCTGATGGAAGGTGGCTTCTGATGGGGGGCCCCTGTTGGGCCCAAGAGCCTGGGCAGATATTGCCACTGGGAACAGGTTTCACCTGTAAAAACAACACAGACGATGTCTAAGCAGGTGTGATAAAGATGCTTGTAGCCGGGCAAAAGAGCTAAAACATTAGCGTGCCCTTGTGTGTGTGTGTTTTCACACTAAAGCAGATTGCTTCGTGTTAGCAGAAGATGTCAGATGACGAACTGACAGATGCCCAGCTCAAACCCCCACAACAGAGCGTGAACCTGAGGAGGCTTTACTTGATTCCCCCGTCCCCCCACCCGCCTCTTTGCTCGGCTAGCCAAGGGACTATCCATCATTCTCTTTCTCTGCCATCTGAATATTTATTCTTAGGGGATTTTTTTTTTTTTTTTTTTTTGCTGTCTCCCTCACACACACACACACACATGCTGCCCTTGGTAAATTAACAACAACGATAAAGTCTGATAATTAAATTGAGCTTGAGCTACACCCAAAGGTGTTTTTTTTATGTCCCATTAATGCTCAGATACTAGGCAATATGACTTTTTATGGTGTTGCAGACTTTTTGGAAAAGGACAAATGAGTTTATAGATCAGTAGTTGATGCATTTTTTTCTGTATGTTGTTTTACCATAAGGTCATTATTCTATTTAACCATTAAAATTTGCTATATTGCTGGTCTTCCTGAGTGTCATCACTTACATTTCTCAGGAACAGTAGTGTGTAACTCTGTGGAGTAAATTGTGATCGATAGCTTACCCTTTAGGTTGTCTGTGGAAGATTTCCAGGCATTTGTATCCCATCCAGGAGGTTTACAATCCTAAATGTAGTGTTTATTCAGAGACTATAGTAAATCCAAAATGAGTAATCCATGATAACATCACTATTTATCAACATGTTTTAATAATAATAATAATAATAATGATAATAAAAGATAGCTATGACTACTATGTTGCTGTGAGACCTCTCTTTAGACCAAGACATTTTGATGAAGCCACTTCCTTATCTAAATTTCCACCAATTAGATAGCTGAAAATGACGGTAATGTCCATGCAGGAGCAGCCAAAGATCAACAAGTGATAAGAAAGTTATTTATCTTTCTGAAAAGAGCAAAAATAATGCTCCTCTATGACTAGATTAAAACCAAGAAGACATTTATGACCCATAGTGATGCCAAAAACCAGCTAAGTTGGAGTTGGTTTTGTGAGGATAGCAGGTAAATAGTAGCATAAATAACTGTAAATAGAAAAGAAATAAACAAACTGAAGTTTTTTTTCCCTGAAAACCAAGACTTGAGAGTTTGATCAGTTTCTACAAAGTACTGTTAGTAATAAATTCTTAGTTGCTGTTTTTGGTTGGCCTTTATGGTGCTGTATCTATTGTTGCATTCATTTTAGATTATTTTAGCCTCATAATCTGACAACTGAGGATGTCCTGAAAACATAGTGTCTGTATGTGTATTTGCTGGGTTTTTGTAGCTAACAGGATATCTACATTTCAAATATATTCACTAAGGCTCCTCATGTTCTACCTTGTGGGTGCTACTTTGTGCCTGTGCTTTGATTAAAGAATACTATCCAGGCCCAGTGGTGGGGATTACTATGGCTTTGTTGAAGGGGTTTAAAGAAAGGGTCAAAGTGCACCCACTTAATATGGGCCCCCAAGGGCCTCATGGGTAATTGCCAGTGCCTAATAAACTTCTTGAGACCTTCTTTTCGCTCAGATTTGGCAAGTGCTGAGGGGCAGAATGGGAACGATCAGGCCCCCCTGGAGCCATGATTTCAGAACAGTGTGTGACAGGTCATGACAGCAGTCCTTTAACCCCACAGCATGCTAATTTGAACCTGGGGTGCCGTCATCTGTCCTGTTTCATCCTCATGTTGCGTGACGGGACAGGTTCCTGAACAATTTAGACATTTTTTCTTTTAATCTGCTGCGGACAGCGATTGAGAGAATTGACGGGACTAGCCACAGATAAGGTCAGGGGTGTGGCCTAGCATATGATTGCAGGATTTGAGGGGCCGGTGGGATTCGGAGTGCCCCAAATGTTCTTTGGCGGCATAATTGGACATCACTGTATGGGTCTGACTAGAGCCATAAGCGGCAGTTTCATCTCTCCAAGAGACATGCGATAAAGAAGACAATGAGAAAGTAGCTCAGGAGGCAGCAATAAATTGTGAGGACGTGTATCTTTTAACAGGGTCCTGGCAAGCGCAGGCACTGTCTGCTAATGAGGAAAAGAAACACTGATGTGCCCTTCACATTTGACCTTGATTAAAAACAAAACAGACTGCAATCCCCTCACACACACATACATTCAGAGATGACCCTACACTATCTTGGCCTGAAGAGAAATGAACCTTCCCACTGTGTGGACAGATAGCACGACCCAGGTGCTTCTGATAAGAAGAAAAAATGTTCTGAGAAGTGTGAGGGTAAAAAGTGTCATATGGCTGCCTAGATGGGCAGACAGATATATGTATGGTGAGGATAATGTTAATATCCTGGGGCTCTCGGCCAGTTTGTGCTGTCAGGAGGGAAGCGTTTTCATTAATCAGAACAGGCAGTGAATCTCACCCTGCAGGCATGTGACATTACAGCAACATTACCGCTCTCACACACCAACTCAGACAACACATATTTACACACATTTTCTCATATGCATGCATGCATACTCATATCTGAAAAGGTTCACGTTCCCTGATCTGTCAGCTTTGATCAGTATTTATGCTGGAGTCATAACGTTTTTTGGTCATATCGTTTATAAGCTTGAACACCTGAAACACTTAAAAGTAACATTTTCTAAGGTCTCACATACTTTCCATATTAAATATGTTCTGATTTAAAGATGTACATAATTTAATCATGTAATATCTGTAAAAGTTTTTTACATTTTTTAATATTTTTGATGAAATCATGTTGAAATAACTTAAGAATTGAGATACTTTATGACATTGTTCAGGCTTTCTTTCTTTTACTGCTAGTCTTTGACTGCTTGCCTGCCACTTTCATGTTCCACAATGATGGGGCAGCCATCTTTAAAATCAACAGTCTCTGGTGTTATCTGACACCTGATTTGCGTGATTTTCTTGAAGTGGAGAAATTAGCAGAAGCTCTAATGCAAACACACGCTGTCTTTTCTTTTTTGTTACACATGCTTGGGATTTGACTTGTGTTTCATTTTGGTGGCAATCATTGGTACAGTCTTTTAGCTTACTTTGCTTTATTTTTGGTATGCTACATGTTAGGTTGGCTTCCATGTGTGTTCATATATCTTCTTTACTGCGTGCATCCCATGATTCCCCTGTGAAAGGTTAACTAATTTATCTGTACAAAAATTTATCTGTACAAAAAACACCATTACATCAAGTACTGCTAGCATATATTTATGCTAGCAGTGCTAGCATAAATATAACATATATGCTAGCGCTGCTAGTATGTTATATTAGTACATGTATTAAATTGTGTTATATTATAATTTGGTTTAAATAACACTATTACATTAGGTTGATATCTTTTGATGCTTTTGGGCTGACTTTATATAAAAGTGTTAATTGGACTAAATGGTGTTATTTTTGTAATGTAAAATTCATTCAACAAACTCAGTTAAACCTTAGAAAATGAGTTTAATCAACCCTACTAAATGATGTCAACAGACTCCACATACATTTTACAGTTTATGAATTGTTTAATGCTGAACGAAAGATTTGTATATATTGTATACGGTGTTTAAGAACTCCTTGTATCCACATATTTTTATGTTCATCCGTTAAGTTTTTATTTAATGAAAAGCTTTGAAAAGAGAAGAGTTCATGATAATGAAGACATGTAAACGGATGGGACTGTATATTTGTTTTTACGCCACTGTTTTCAAATGCAGGTAGGTAGGCAGGATTAGAGTATCCGGGAGTTTTAGGTTAGTAACAAGCTATATTGTCAGTGCTTTATTTCTTTAGGTCATGTTCTCACTCCATACAAGTTGGATACAAATCTGACTTTTTGGGCTGACTGTCTGCTTTGTTATGTGCAAGTTAAGTTATTGTATGTATGCAGCAGTAACGTTGTAGCTTTGGTGGTAAAACAGAAGCTTATTCCATGTTTGTCTTTAAATAAGACTCCTCCCTCTTTGCAGACTTTTGTTCTCCTCCTATCCTTCACAGCACTCTTCTAGTAGCAGCATTGATTATTTGAAATGTCGTTATAGATCTGAAGCTGTCAATGTGTTGCATTGTGAGTGATCCTAAATACACTTTAAAATCCCATTTGATCGATGCTGTAAATCCGGTTAGAAAATTAATTCAATCCACCTCAAAATTGTGGCTCAGATCACAGTTTCCTAAAAAAATAAAGAAAAAAAAACGGTTTCATATGTTTTTGTGCCATTTAATCTTTCTGCTGTTAGCACTTGTTTGTGATAAATACATAATCAAATATGTGAGAAATAATCTTTATCAAGCAATCTTGGCTTCGATTGGAGTTTCAGAAAGAAGTGCTTCTTCTAACACAACATTTTACCCTTTCAAAAAGAGGTGACTTGTCTCACAGCTTACATAAGAAGTGCAGACTACAGACACTTATATAATGGCATATTATCTGCCATATCTTTCATTCTCAATGTGAACTGACCTCATCCATCAATCCCACCCTCACTTTAGAAATGTTCCTCCTTGTTATTATTGAAAATATTTCTCAAAGATAACCCAATGAGAATGAGTTTCAGATGGAGCATTAATGGACTAGCCTTATGTCTGGCCCATAAGTTCAATAATATAGTCTACCTGGCAGTTTATGCCCATTGAGCTTATGTCTAAGTAATTCTCTGCACAACAAAAGGCCATGATGTGCTCAGTCGTACTCACATAAGAATGAGTCGTCCTTGCTACAGATAATACATTTAATTTCAGTTTGAAAAATGAGAAATACTTAAAGTGGAAGGTTGAATCACAAAATGAGCAGTTCTTAAAGGATTTTATGTTAACAGATCTGTTCATTTGTCTTTATTCTGCAAGGCACTTCTGTCAAACTTTGCAGACGTAGCGTTATGTAATTGAAAGGCACTTTTTCATCTAATTTCCCCAAAGAGAAGATGCATGTGGAGGTTTTTCTTATGGAAAATGTTTAAAACAACTTAAGGAGCTGTCAGTGGAAATTAGGATGCAGTTTGTTTCCTTTCAGGTCAGGCTTCTCTCCCTTTTTATTCATGACAGATTCCAGATCCATGCAAGACTTTGCATACTCAGAGACTTGAGTGCCATTTTACTTATATGACTTATTGATATCATCAGCAAGAGCTTCATAATGTATGAAAATCTGACATGCTATCACCTCGCATCAGTTAATCTTTTAAAAGCAGTCGTTCGATTCTTCCATCTGCTGACACAGTTGCTTCGAAGAAACCTTTAGGAGGTGTTTATGGTTAAATGAGGTTTTATTGAAGAACACAATACCAAAAGATTTAGAGGCTGCATTGCTTTATGGGTTTCATGTGTGCATGATGTAGAAAAGGTTTTTTTTGATGGAATTATTTATTTATTATTTAAAGTGGCTTTTAAGTGAGTTTCATGACAAGAAGAGAATGGTGCAAAAGAAAAGTTATTATTTATATTTATATTATTTAATATTTTATGGTATTTGTTAATCTGTAAGTGATTTGGTCCATCCTTTGCATTTGTTATCAGAGGAGTTGCAGAGCTTTAGAAAGTGTCATGATAAAGAAAAAGCCAGATGCCTTCGAGATGTTGACTACAGAGGGATGAATTTAAAAGCAGGCACCATGACTCAAAGACAAATATCACATGTTTAATGAATAAACTCCAGAAAGCAGGAGAAATGCAGTTTTTTTTAAAATCTGAATCTAAATTGACTTTGTTTTATCAATTGATGAAGCTGATTTATCTGAATTACTTTTAAAATGGTATTTCTTTTGTCTTTATGTGTATGTGTGTGTGCTTACCACGTTGTTTTATGTTTGTGTGTTTAGGTCAGCCTGAATAATTCATCCACTTTGTGTGTGTCAGCGACTGGAGCCTTCATTATTGATGTGCTGTGATGCCACACACACATGATATTAAGTCAATGAAGACCTCAGGGATGCAGACACATCATGTTAAATTCACTCATGTCAAATACAGTATCAGCATCAATGTCCTATCATGCTTTGGGTTATTTTGCTCCCCCAGATAGTGAGAGATGATCTTTTTCTTTTATTTCCACCTTTTTATATTCTGTGATTGTTATATTTAGTTTAACTTTTATTTCATTGTAGGCAGCAGTTCATGCTTTATCTTAATAACTTCATCGGTTGTTTGTTAACGCAAAAACGAATCAGCCAATCACATGGAAGCAACTCAACGCACTGAGGCATGTAGACATGATCAAGACGTCTTTCTGAAGTGAAAACTGACCATCAAAATGGGGAAGAAAGGGGATTTAAGGGATTTTACCACACAACTAACACCAAACCCAAAGAAGTCAATACATCTCCTTGATAGGGCCAACATATGGCTTATTTTTTTGCACAATAAAATTCAAGAGCCATTTGTGAATGAAATGCTGCTTGTAGTGCTTGACAAACAAGCTAATATAAACAAATTGACTGAAAATTCTTGTCAGTGTCTATCCAGAATGATGGGTCTTGATGCAGTTCTGTCTGAGGGATCAGACATCAAGTTGTCCAGCTTAGGCTGCAGACTTACCCTTTAAGCACTAAACTCATCCAGATTGCTTGAATTGTTTGATAACACTATGCTCTGTAGAGGGAGAAATATGCAATTATCTACAGTCTTTCTTTAAGAAGCATTGTTTTTAAATGTTTAACTGATTTTTTTTGTTTGCATTTGTTAAAAATAAAATTGAGATCTTTTGCTCATCTTTGCCTCTCAGAGACTTAAATTATAAATAAAACGGCTGTTTAACATAATCTGTTTGAAACATACATAATCATTTTCGTCATCATTATTATCTGTAGTTTCCAAACTAATAGAGTCTATGAATGTATTTTTAGTCAAAAAGATGTATTATTGTTAGGCTAAATGTTTTTCTTAACAATGCCGAATGTCTGCCAATCCAGATTAAAGGTGGTATCATCGACATAGAGGTTTATAAACATTCTGATTATGTCTTTTTACCTTGTGTTTTTCTCCAGTTTTGAGAGATGACTTCCGTCAGACTCCCAGTGATGTGGTGGTGGCAGCAGGTGAGCCCGCCGTCATGGAGTGTATCCCTCCAAGAGGCCATCCTGAGCCCACCATCTCATGGAAAAGAAACAACGTTCGGGTCAATGATCGAGATGAACGGATTACTGTGAGTAAATTCTGGACACAGCCAAGGAACCAATCCATCATGATAAGCCATCTCTGGATAACAAAATTTTCCAGGATTTTGCAATAATCCCAAGTTTATTAGTTTTGACTAAGACGGTGACTTTTCAGTCACCATAATTCTTAAATTTTTCATGTTAAACTCTTTTGTGTTATAGAAAGTGCAGAGTTTCAATCATTGATGAGAAGCACCTGCTAAAAGAATCTGAGCTCTGTTCACATTGATAATGGAGTGCAAACATGTTTATTGAAGTGCATTGATTGTTGTTTCACTGCATCCATCAAGCTGCTTGCTAAAATAACTGGCATGCAAGCTTCTGACTGTATTAAAAACAGATTAGCACACTCACTGTTAGCGTGCACAAGGGAGGAAATTGATGATCTTGCGAATACAAAATGAGACAATCCTGTCTTCATCATTGGAGCAGAGGTGAAAAAAAGGGATAGTTTTAATTTAATTACAAATAATCTGTTATGGCTATCATGCATGTCCACCCTGGTTCTTTCAAACTTCTACAGAGGAGGATTTTACAGGTTTCTAACTGGAAATATTACAAGTTAGCAAGGGGTGTGCAATGCTAAAGAGGTTCTAAAAACACAAGCTGCTCACTCTGGTACCAACCGTAAAACAATACAGTCATAACACCACACTAAGAAGGATTATCTTCCTTCAGGTAATTAGATTACTGAATTAATCCTCTAAGCTCCACCGTGAAAATTTGGTTTTAAGATATGACATCCATAAGTTTGTTGTATAATCTCTGGTTTTAAAATTATCCTGAATGTTGGAAATTGTGTCCACACACCGCACTAAATCATCAGCTGATGAATCAATACAACCACTTATTGCAAGCTGAGCAGTAGAAAGTGTTTCTATAACGACTGGCCCAAAGCTACAGCTATTGTCAAAATAATGTATGGACTAGGAGGCAAGCCATACATCATAGAGCACTGAAAAAGCCTGAATATCTTCTGTTTTGACCAACATGATTCCATTTCCTGTTTCCAATCGGTCTCTGTTTGTCCTCTCCTTTTACCCTTTCCTCCTCTATCTCTCTCCTTTTCCCATTTCCACCTACTGTTACTTATCTCTTTTTCAGATCCGTGGGGGAAAGCTGATGATCTCAAACACCAGGAAAAGTGATGCTGGCATGTATGTATGTGTTGGAACCAACATGGTTGGAGAGAAAGACAGTGATCCTGCTGAGCTTGTGGTATTTGGTGAGTCATTTTAACTTTGAGTACATTCAACTAGGAAAACAATGTGAGAAAGCAGTAATCTGTACGACTACAAACATACAGCTCTTTGAAACTATAGAAGACTATCAAATATATTCAAATATGAGCGGAAATAATCATATTTAGATCTAATTTATAATTTGTTATGATAATTTAGACTGATAACAGACATTTGTCTATTTTTTTTTTATGTTTTAAGCTTTAAACACTGTTAAATGATGATCTTTTTCAACCTTTATTTAAAAAGAAAGTCTCTTTAGCACACCATCACTGTCTCTCAAGATTTATCCTCCACTGAGTTGCATTTTCATTTCATCTCCTGGTGATGGAGAAGTAGATGAATCTCTTCTCCCCCAGCTGCCGTTTCGCTTTACTCTTTTGACCTCCCTTCTTTTTTCTCCCATCCGACTCTGCTCTTTTCTCCGTGACACAGCAGCGTGAGTCTTTTTTTAAAAAATGTGTGTTGATCTCAGGGAGTTGCTTCTCCAACACACTGCAGTGCAACAGTAAAACAGGTTTTTGGAGATACATGTCTTCAATTTATCCTTTAATATTTATTTATAAAATATCTATGAGATTGACACTTCTGTGCTAATTTATGCATCCATCCATTTTTGTCCCCTTATCAAAGGCTGCACACTGAGCTCCACATGCAGTCGGATTTCTCCAGCCTGTAATGATTTTTAAAACCCATAGTGATCATGATAAGAGCTTACAAGGCATATTTGTCTCTCTGGGTATACAATGTGATTGTGTTGTATTGATTCTTACCTGAGTAACACTATTAGTGATGAGTGGTCACAGTTTGTGCTGCTGCAGGCAAAGAAAGTATTTCTGATATAATAGAGCAAATAAGCAGGAGTTTGTAGAAGTGATTAATTCTTAGGTGTGTCTAAGTGTGTCTTGATCTGAGTTAAGACAAGCTGTAGTTTGGATAACACACTTTCCAGGGTTGGCTTGGACCCAGATAAAATATTAAGATTTACTTTTAGCTCTGGTGCAATGCAATCGACATCCATGGTTTTTAACTTATTACCTCCAGCTCCTTTTTCTGCCTCATTTCTCTTTGAGTTCATGCTTTGATTCTTTCTTCATGACCATCTTCAGAGACCGCTCTGATGAAAATTCAAGAGCAGCAATTTTATCTAAGAAAAACATCACAAGATGTTTTTAGATTTACCCAAGCTATCCCACTAATTTTAGTGGGATAGCTTCATAGCGTCATTTAGTTTACGTAATGAAAGATGGACTAATGTGATAGAAAAAGCTAGAAACTATTTTCAATTGTCTGTTTCAGAGAGGCCCGTCTTCACCAAACAGCCAGTAAACCAGGTGGTGTTGGCAGATGATACGGTGGACTTCTACTGCGAGGTGCATGGAGACCCGACTCCGACTGTCCGCTGGCGGAGAGAGGAAGGGGAGTTGCCTCGCGGCAGGTAAAACAGAAGCCACATCCATGAAAATCCACAAATTCTTTTCACGATCTGAAATCAGTGCAACAGATGAAAATTTTTCATATGATCAAGGCTCCGTGCTCTATAAAGCAACAACAAAATCTTTCCAAAATATCTTTGTCCAGACAACAACATAAAAAAAAATCCTGACTCTTTCTTTTTAGGCATCATTAACTGTTATTCCTCCAGAATTCATCCAAAATCTTTCTAACATTTAGACCATGTCCAATGACAAACCGAAAGACAAATGTTATTCAAAGCAAAGCTAGCCAGACATCACGAAACCAGTCTATTGAGCCTGTTTACATGTACCCCAAAAATCTGATCATTATCCAGTTTCTGGAAACTGAATAATCTTATATGCTTAATAGACTAACTGCAGTTATCTGGTAATAAGAAATCAGATTAACACACTTTATTTCTCAGCATTATGCTGTCTTTCATGTAGACCTTTAAGTCTTATTTATTACGGTCATTTACATTTGCACATAAAAATAAATTGAAATTGAAAAATAAATTAGATGACCGGAGGATATAAATAAAATTAATAAATGAAAGTCTGATTACACAAAGACCAAGGACAGATATTTACTGAATGAAAACAAACCATTGTTTTTTCCTCATATCAAGAAAAATGAAGAACGGACGCATTGCCATGTTCAATAAAACGAGACTGGATCTTTTGGGAGGAAAAAAAAATGAAAAACAGGAAGTTTGAGTCCTATTTCATTACGTACCACGAAGGACTGAAAAATAAACTATGATTTTTCTGGTTTTGGATTTTGAGAGTTCATGCAAACGTCAGATTTGATTGTGAAAATGATCAGATTATTCACAGTTATCTGATTTTTATGGTCATGTAAATGGTCTGACAGTTTTGTTTCCAAATCGCAAACGTTGCATAATGTAAAAGTAGACATGTAAGCTGGGAAATCAGTCTACCCCAAAACCTCTGTTTGCCCTCTACAAACATATACACTGAAATTCAAGTTTAAAGCAAAAGAAATCATCTGTTTGTATAAAATCTCTGCTGCTGTTTGCATTAGAATGAGAGAAATAAAACATTTTGTAGAATATCCATGTAGTGTTGACAGGGCCTTGGAGTGAGAGCCTCTTCAGCTTCAAGCTGGAGAGCAAATTTTCTGCATGAGAGTATGTTATTAGTTTTGGATGCATTACAGAAAAAAATGTAAAAGAAAAATTAATGCTCACGATGAACAACTTATTGGTTTAACAACTATCTTATGTGCATAAAGATTGTTTGCTTCCTGTGCACAGGATTTAAATTGGGCTGAGGCTCTCCAGAGATAGGCATATTGTGGTGTTTGCATCATGACACTGTGTTCCTGTGAGTCCTGCTCTCTCACTCTTATTTTGATGATTTGATTGGATGAAACTTTAATGATCTCTCTGGGGAAATAAGGCCAAATGTTTCCTCGGTGTCAGCAGATTTTCTGCGCTATTTATATTTCTGGTCTATATTTTCCCTCATTTGCCTGTATGGGCTTTTGTTTTCAGAGTATTAGTTTTTTGTTTAAGAGCACTGCTCTTGTACAACTTTGATTTAGTAAAATACCTTAATGTCTGTTGATAAGCTTTCTCAAAGTTCCAATGAAATAAGATACTAGCAAGCTAAGTGCTACTCAGTACCTTGCAGCTACAAGGTGTAAGGTTAGGGGGCTGGTGGGGGTTCCAGCCAGGACCCTAGCTGGACAAATACGTGGGTGCTTGCCACTAAGAGGAATGAGGGGAGCTAGAATCTGAGACAAGCGAGCAAGTGCTAGCCTCCTGGAAGACTGAGTGTTTAATACTAACAGTAAAGATTTGGCTGATCAAGTGAGCAGGCACTTGGTGTTAGCACTCGGGACTCAGGCTGATCGAGTAGCTGGGTGGGGGCTCTAATGAGTAAGGGAAGCTAGTTTTTAAGAACAGCAAGTGTGTGCTAGCCATCAGAATGACTAAGTGTTTACTAGTTACTAACAACAGGGATTTAAGCTTGTTAAGTGAGCAGGTGCTAGGTGCTAGCAGCTGGACCTTGGGCTAGCTGAGTAAGTTGGTGGTAGCTGCAGTGATGAGCAAGGGGAGTTGGTCTCAAAGATGAGCAATCACTTGCTAGCCACCAGAATGACTACAGCTAGTCTAGCAGTTGCAATTCAACCCAAGTGACTAAGTTCAAGCAATTACAAGCAAGTATATATATCACCACCAAAACAAAGAAATAGAATGACAAAGCGTTATCGCTAACAGTGGTTATTTGACCTGGTGAGCAATGAGCATGCACTAGCCACAAGGATAAGTGAGCAGGCAGTAGCTGCTGGCAGCTGGGACTTGGACTTGCTAGCCAGCCACAGTGATAAGCAAGGCAAGCTAACCTCTAAGACAAGCAAGTGAGTGCTAGCCACTTGAATGACTAAGTGTTTACTAGCAACTAATAGTATGGATTTGTCTTTGTCAAGTGAGCATGCACAAGGTATTTGCAGGTGGATCTCTGGCTAGCTGAGTAAGTGGGTGCTAGCCACTGTGAAAAGTATAGGGACCTAGCCCCTATGATGAGTGGTCTGGTGTTGGATGCCATGTTGACTGAGCAGTTGCTAATCACCTGTAGTTGTAATTCAACCCTTGGCCACCGAGTGGGTACTAGCAACCATGAGCAAGTAGATACTATTTTCCAAGATACAGGAACAGTTGCTTGATGCTAGCAACTTAGAATCTGTTTAGCGATGTGAGGGCTACTAAATAAGCAGGTCGTAGTTGATGTACATTTGTGATTAATTATTGCTGGAGTAAAACTTCAAACGTACTGCAGCTCATCAACTTTCTAATAAGAAAATCAACAGCTTTGTTGTTGGTCTGGTGCTGACTGCAGTAATTTATTCATTCATTAAGTTTTGAGAACACAGATTTGACACGTTGTGCTAAACCATGTCGTGTCCTTGACTTTCCAGATTTGAGATCCGCAGTGACAATAGTCTGCGTCTAAGCCAGGTGCGAGCAGAAGATGAAGGCACCTATACTTGCGTGTCAGAGAACAGCGTGGGTAAAGCTGAGGCATCGGGGACCCTCCAAGTGCATGGTAAGACAGCTTACACTATTTCATTCACTCAGAAACACAGACACACAAACAAATGCCAGACATGGGTATCAGAAATGGTTCAGTAAAATCCCATGAGTTTTGCTGGAGGAGACGTAATTAGCTGCGCCAGCTGGCTGCAAAGTCACTGTGTTGCTGTTGAAATTTGAATATAACTTGAGTGATTTGCAAAATATACAAAACATAAAAAAAACAGTATGAATGATGCCACAAGCTAAATAAAGTACTAGAGGGATGTAATTTTATTCATTTAGTTCTCTCTTTTTTGGGGGCTCTCTACCAAATACTTTGAAACTTGAGTGGAGGCAATCCTACACTGGTAAATCTTTCACTTGTTCTACAAATGTGTTTTTAACACTGACTACATGATCAAATAATTTGCACAGATGGAGGGTTTTTGCTGTGATGCATCACAAAATGCCCACATTTCACCCACCAGCAGCTGTCTCATTTAACTGTCTGTCCTTGGATGATTATATTTTGGTTATTTTTGTTGGCAGACAAGTGCTGGAGCAAAAATCTTTGCGCTGTCTATTAAGAAGGGGGTGAGAGAGAGAAAGAGAGACTGCTGAAAACTTCCCATATTATTCCAGTGGTAACATGATGTCAAGTGAAGCTAAAAGAGAGATAAAGTGAAAAATGGATTTTAGGGTCCTTTCAAGTGTGGACTTGACATCCCCCTGGAAAGAGAATTGAGATCAAAAAGCATTGAAATTGCATGAGAATGAAGTTGGTGCTAGAAGAGAGGAGCTTGGAAAAGAAATGTGTCATTCCTGATGATAAAAAGGAATATTTAGTGCTTCATTCGGTACAGTCAGGAGGGCCCTACTCACAAAACTCTGGTACAGACACTTCTGACGTGTGTCAATATGCTCACATTCTCTATCTAAACAAATGTACTGACAAACACACAGTTTGTATTTGTTGATGGAGGAGAAAACACACACTTTTGCAGACATACACATTGTGCATTTAACTAATAGAATTTTGCCACAGAATGAAGAAGTCATTCCCAGCAGCAGCTTTTAAGCAAATGGAAATTGATTGGGGTTGGTTTATGTGGCTATAGTATTAGAGATAATAGGAATGCTTCATACACACAAAGTAAATGCACAGATATATTTTTTTTCCAAAACCACACATCAATCAGAATTAAAACTCACATCTTTGCCTTTATGCCCATATCGAGCCAATCATACTCACTACTGCATTCCTTTAGGACAGGGGTGTCAAACTATTATTACATGCACTACAATGTGATTGTAACTGGGCCAGACCAGTAAAATAATTGCACAGAAACCATAAATAACTCTAAACCTTCCCTTTATTTTAGTGTAAAGAAGTACATTATCAAGATGTTTACATTTAATAAACAATTTCTTTAGAAAACATTATAAACAATCTGAAATTTCTTAAAAAAAATAAATGCAATTTCAACAATATTTTGCCTCATTTTATCATTTACATGTACAAATCATAATGGATCTACAAAATCACAAAACATTTAATCACTTAATCACATTTAATAACTTTTAAAGAGCTAGACGCTTGTATTGTAAATATACATACCTGTACATGACTCACCTCATAATACAAACTTAAGTCAGAACTATTAACTAACTAATTAATAAATAAATAAATAAAGATTATTTAAGTCGTATCTCTGTTAGGAATTGCATTTACTTTTATCAGAAAAAATACAGTGAATGTCTTCAGTGTTATTTTTACATTTACTAAATTCATCCCACTGTCCAGATTGTACTCTCTGGTGGGCCTGGTTTGGCCCCCAGGCCACATGTTTGACACCCCTGCTTTCACCTCTTTAACTTCAGTCCATTTGTTCATTAACTCATGTCTTTACTCATTTTGAATTGAGTACTTTTAAAAGTTTTGAAAATATCACTTCCAGTTTCACCAGTCATTGTCTGTTCATCATCTCACTCATTTCACCTTTCCTCTTTTCTTTCCTCCTATTTTAACATCCCTCCATCGCAGTTGGCCTATCGCGTAAGTACTCCATTTCATCCCATCTTTGCATGCATGTGTGTGTTTGTGTGTGTGTGCAAGAAGTCAGCTCATCACCAGCCAATTGTAAAGAGTGAGCTTGCCATTTTGGAGACCCAACCTCCACTAACACTGATTACAGAAGAGGGTAGTCAATTACTATCTAAGTACCTGAAGAAATATCAGCTCTCGTGTTGTAGCATCTAAAAGTGGAGCCTCGGTTACTTAAAAAGAAAAAAAAAAAGTTTGCAATTTATACAAAAGATCTTTAATTTAGCGCCCATATCCTCATCCTTTGTCAAATAAATTAAAAGGAGATGGTGCTGCAGTTATATGCCGATTAATCCCGCATGCTCTGACTATTCAATTTCCTCTCTGGAAATAAATGCTTCTGGTGTGGTGATGCTGCATCTGTGCTGATGGCAATTAAATTTGTGAATGAAACTGTTATCAGAGCTACAGGAATAGGCTTTAAAAAAAACAACATAAAAGGGGAATTGTAGTTTCAGCACTCCTGGAAGATAAACATGTAAATGAGAAGGAGAGATGAAGATGAGGAGGATGAGGAATATGCTATCAGTCTGTTTCTGTTCAGAAAGTACATACTATGTTCAGTTAACACAGCGAAGACTGGTTCAGCCTTTTTTGTGGAGCTTTTCCATCTCAAAGACTTGTCCTTTCAGGTCTTTCAGGTTGTTTTGCATGTGTGTAGGCTGATGAATGAAATAAGCCTTTAAAGCTACACTGCTAAAGAACCATCTTAGATTAATGACTTCACTTAATAACAAGCAAATTAATTAAATTTATTCAAAAGGTCAAAGTGTAATTTTCAAGTTTAGTTGCACAGAAGTACACGTCTCTAAGAAATCTAAATGAGATTCACGTTAAACTATTATCAGCTAGAACAAAAGTCTTTACAGTGTATGACATGTTTAAAGAAATAAATCAATCTACTGGATGTTCGTTCTGTTGGCACAACATATATTTTACAACTGGATCTCAATGTACTTCAGAAATGGAATATTTGAAAAGCCCTGGTCAACATTTCTATTCCATTATCGGAGAGACTCAAACTTACTGGTATTTTTCAAGAAAGTCTTAGTGTTAGCTGTGCTAATGTGGGAGCTAATACGTTTTACTTTATTTATACTGCTGCACCAGCATCCCATTTTATTTTATTTTATATTTTATTTTGTATTCTGCTCAGTAACACAGCTTTTTGCACATGTAAAAAAACAATTGGATATAATTCTGACATGCACTGTATTGGGGAGAAATCTAGGTCTGTTAATCTGATTTCACATAATCACTTTAAAGCAGGTCAGATTATGCTGTCTACATGATAACTTTAATAATCTGATAACTCCATTAATTAGAAAATAACCAGACTTTTAGAGTGCATGTAAACAGGCTCATTTGTTAGTCTGGTGTCAAATAAAGGGAAAAGGGGCTGGGATAGAAATTTCTTATTTCCCCTCTACTGTATTTTATTGTAATTACTCCGGCATAGTAATAAACACTAAATTTTTAACAATTAAATTTTTTAAATTATTTAATGTTTTAAATTATTTAATAAACTTTATGTCCATTTTAGTTGTTGTTTTTTTTGTTTGTTTGTTTTGTTTTGTTTTGGTTTGTTTTTTTGTTTTTTTTTTTTTGTCTGTCCTACAAGTTCTTTCTGGCACTTTACAGGTGATCATTGTAATTAAGAATTTGTTCGTAATTTTCGCATGACAAAATAGAGGTTAAATTAAAATAAACATGCATATGAATTTTCATATTGTGGAGTAATTATGTATTTATTAATTTAAATATGGACATAATGCACATTAATGAATATAGTAAAAAAAAAAAAATACAAAATGTAAACGTAGCATTTCTGTTAATTTACATCTGTTTTCATTGGCAGACAAACTTCAACATTATATAATAACAATATTTACTTTGGCTATGTTGTTTTTAGATTTTTTTGTTGTTGTTTGTTTTTTTTTAAAAGGGATGTTTCCCTATTGGTGTGTTTTATTTTCAGTGACACAAGCATACCAAAGTCTGTAAGTCACAGAAATAAATGTATGTTTCTGAGGTTCATTGGTGTTTTAAAATGAACCGAAAAGAGGAAATGAGTGGCCAACAGGCAGTTGAAGGGGCAGCAGTAAATCTGGGACATGGGGGTCCTCTCACAGCAGGAGGGCCTATACATGAACTCACTGATGTGAAGTTAATCAAAACTTATCTGGTGAAGCTTGTGCTCACTCATAGCCAAATCCCTCCTTGCGGTGTATTTTACTTTTAAACGCCACGTCCAATTTCCAGCAGACACACTGAAATCATGAGCAACATTATAAGAAAGAGTTTGTAAGCACATACACATGTTCAAAGAAGTATTAGTTCAGCCTTGATCCCTATCAATCCTCTTATCCTGCACTTGATTGAAGCCGTTTGCTTCTAAGTTGACCATATGTTCAACGAGTAGGAATACAAAACGCGACAGAAACCTTCCTTTTCATCTTTTTATTTATTTATTTATTCAGTCTTTGGCTTGCTCTCTAAATTAAATGTTGGAAATCGTGAGTTTTTCTGTAGGCGGAGTTTACACAGCCCCATTTGTATGTGCAGCCAGCCTCAGGGAACTTTTACCCCAAATTCAGACAACCAATGAGATGCTTTTGTACATGCACACAGAAGCAAGTAAACTGACATTTTCAATTTCCCGCAGTTAATTTTATTGAATTCATTTACCATGTAGGACTGACCTGAGGGTGCTTTGACATTATAAAAGCAAAACAATGAGAGTCTAACTTCTTCTGGAGCTATTTAAAGCTTCACCGTCCTCCCAGTTCAGACGTTGATGCTGGATAAATGGATGGGAGTTTAGAGCATAAAAGGCTAACTCATAATTAGATTGAAGCACAAATGAATTATGGTGTAGCTGAAATACATTACTCCCCAGAAATAGCCACCTCCTCAATCATTTGGGAATGCAAACAATCTTAGGGGAAAAAAAAGTGTGTGTGTATAAGAGAAGGGGGTATTATATGGGAGGAGGAAGCAGCAGCAGTGTGAGGAGTGTGTTTATTCCTGTGTGTAAAACACCGTCTGCACTGTGACAGCTGCCTGTCACATCTAAACCCCCCAAGGAGCTCCCGCTGCGATGGTGTTTGTGTGTATTTGTGTTCACCGGTGTGTAATAGCTGCAGTATGTTGGTGCACGTTGGGGAGTAGGGGAGGTAAGATGCTTTGGTTGTAAGCACTTTGTCTGCCTCTGCTATGTGATTGAGCAACACGCCGAGTTGATTCAACAGCAGTGGAACAAATGGCACACTCTGATCTCTCTGAGTGGAAGCACAGTATGTGGTGAGCAGCTGAGCCGTTCTTCAGTTTGTTTACGACAATCTTCTGTTGATGATGTTCGCAGTCTAAACCGAACCGAAGCTCAGATCAGCAACCTTACAGTTCAGAGCTCGCTAAGATTGTTTGGAAGATGTGTCTGAAGGCTCATCTGGTTTTGATTTGTTTCATCCTTGCAAAACAAGAGGTTAAATTCAGTCCTAAAATTTTGAAAAGTGTTCTTCTTTTTATTGGGATGACTGTGTGGTGCCATCTCTTCAGCTTTGATATAAACTTTGCTGCGAGAAGTCTGCAGGCATTGATAGAAGTAATGTTTGTTTCAAAACATAAAACACATTTCTAAAACACATCAAGTATCTTTGTCTGCATTTTTTTCTGTAAAACATGGCCATATTTGTTCATATCAAAAATATACAAACTGTTATTAAAGTGTAACTCCACCCCCTGCTTTTTGCGTAACTCCACCCACTGCCAAATTTGAAAAATGCCTGAAACTGCAAGGGTTGGGGTGGGAGGTGTGGGGTGATCAGGGAGCGGAGAGTGGGCGGGTCGGGAAACACAGGCAGAAATGATTGACAGCAGCTCAGTTCACTAGCAAGATAAAAAGTGAGATTCACAAAGCATCAACGCCACAGAGCGGTCTTTGAGGTGGAAGACTTTTCCCCTCCTGAATCTGCTCAGCTACACATGAACAAGGTGGTCCTAAACCATATCAGTCTGAGACGTTAGCGCTGTTACCCTGTCAGCACTTCCAGC
This sequence comes from Melanotaenia boesemani, assembly GCF_017639745.1. Taxonomy (NCBI): domain Eukaryota; kingdom Metazoa; phylum Chordata; class Actinopteri; order Atheriniformes; family Melanotaeniidae; genus Melanotaenia; species Melanotaenia boesemani. Next base: position 23,104,070 of record NC_055696.1, on the reverse strand, counting down.
AGCTCTGGAAAGCTGTGGAGACTCGTGGCAGGTTGTGGCAGCTGCAGGAAGTGCTGCTGTAAGTTGCCGCTGCCACGATTTGAGCTGCTGTCTGTCATCAGAAGAGGATCAGCAGGTAAAGAATAAAGTCCGGTGTTACTTTTACACCCCTCAAAAGCACAAATCCGTCCCATTGCATGAATATTTAATCAGAAACTCTGAAAGAATAGAAGTCGTAGACTTAGATAACTTCTCTATAGCTGCGTTTCCATTGCAGTTTTCTGCAAAATAAAAGCGATATTTCTAAAATTTCAACAAACTGCAATTGTGATTTGCAGATGTTTCCACTGAATGGTGTTTAGTGCATTAGCTGTGCACTAAACACTCGTAAAATCTCGTCCTGCGAGACTCCACTTTGAGGAGGATAGAGATTTCTAAATCTTTGTAAAACTCTGCATTTCGCCATTGTTTGCTATCAAGGATGACAATTATATAATTTTTTCTTTAATTAATTGTAAAAAAATTTCAGTCTCCTCCCGGGTATACTCATACAGCACCATCTTTATTTGAAATGAACTGGTCATGTGACCCGCTACGCCACGTCCGGTGAAGCGTAAATGTGTAAAAAGTGTTTTTGTAACATGAATTGGAATAATGAACAACTTATCCATAACTCAGAAGTGGAAAGCACTTACATTTCCTCAAGAACGCACATATAACAGGGAAAACACACAGAAAGTCCATGCAGCTTCGTACGGTCTACTTGCAACTAGTCTGCTGCTTGTCAGTGTGGCTGAACATGCCCCATCTTGTCCAGACAGCATTCTTCTTCTCGCCAGCAGAGGGTGCTGTTGAATCTTGACCTGTAGGGCTTTCTTACAGTTACACTTTTACGATATACTTCTATATCGACACATCTGAAAAACCATCTCATTTAAGCTTAAAAACTTTTTAGTGATATTTGAGAGTTTTTTTTTATTTAGCTTTTGCGGAATTCTAAGGGTAATGGAAACACACCTTATGTAATGAAAAACATAACATGGTTTTACCCCGTAGAGGGTGTTGTGAGCCATTTTTTATCCCCAAAATCCTGTTTTTAAAATAAATTTAAAAAATACTAATTTTATTAACAGTATATGTGGTTTTCATCTAAATTAAGTAATTGTGTTGTTTACAGCTAAAAAAAAAAACACACTTTTGGGTGCACTACCTTCTTAATATATCTATTTATATGATCAAATATCATCAAACTTAGACATGATACTGGATCCAAAGTATGATTGAGGTGACATAACCTTAAAGTAGCTCAATGTAACATTCTGGCCTTAAATTATGTGTTTCCGTTTCGTTTTGATGGCACGGTGACATTGAGTGTGTACATTCCTGCAGCCGACGTCGCCCAGCAGCATCCTCAGGCTGAGAAACTGCACTTTGCTGCCTGGAACCACACATTAAAGCTGAGTTTTGCTTTACAACACTAGCCAGACATCCATATCATAGATAAGAGCTAATCTATTTTAAAGTCATGTTTATAAGAAATCCAAGTCCACCACCTTTCAGGACAATACAGTGTAATGCTGTTTCTTTATGTTGTTGTAGCTTATACTCCATTCATCTAAGTTCTCCATAACTTTAAGCTCTGACACTTGTGCTCAGTTTCCAGGAAATTGAGCTTGAATCAAAATAATAGGATAGTTGCTGCTTGTAAAGAGAAAGTGTCAGTTAGAAAATGTGAGATGTTTCCAGATTTGACTGATTTGGTAATGATGGTTTTCTGGGATAGAAAAAGTTAAATAAAAATCTTGACGGGGAATCGGGCCAACATCAGCATGAGGAAATATTCTGCAACTTAAATGGATTTAGTGTTTGTTTTTGTTCATATGTCTTTTCAAATCAAATCAAACTTTATTTATAAAACACTTTTCATACAATTTGAATATCTATAAAACCTGTTTATGATGTTTGTTCTCTCAAATCTAATCTCAGCCACTCCCCTAGACTAAAGTTTTAACTGCAATGATGGCAGCTCATCAACTCCCTTTTTTCAAACTTTTCTCTTTTTTTTAAGTGAACATTTGGTTCCCATCACAGAAAAAATACACAAACACTTAGAGACTAAGAACTTCACACTCAGACCAGATTTCCCTCCTTGAGTCTGACAGTTCTTATCACAAATGCTTTGGAAATCTGACTTGCAGCCCTAGTCTATTTATACCTCCCTCTTAGCATGTAAGCTGTCTATGCATTCTCCAGCTCTTGCAGTACCCCGCATCTAAAGCAGATCTCCAGACACTGTTGAGTTCCTGTCTATGTTTTGTTCTTTATTTAGGCCATATGCAATTGACTCCCCTGACTTTGGCATCTTTTATTTCTTATTACAGAATCAGTAGCAACGTCCAGGAAACTGGAGAAACTGCACCCATTTTGCACTTTAAATAGCAATAGCTGTCAAAAAATAAATAAAAAACAGCAGCTCAGAAACCTAAATAGCTCTACAAGTAATGTCTAGGCATTGTTTGCTGATTTGTGTCATGTATATTTCAGCTGCTGTGTTACAATCCATATTCCCATTTCCATCCCATGTGAGGATGCTAATGTTTCTCCCTGCCCTATATCTAAGGCTCGTGTCGCACCGAGCACACCCATTATTGCTAATTATTTATTACAGCCTCAGGCAACGTGCCAGCTTGCCTGCTCAAATCAAACACTGCTATTCTCCAGACAGGGCTGTGTGGTGCACCAAAAAAAGAAAACAGCATATTAATTTCTAGCTGTCACCATATTTGTGGCGAAGTTGTGTAAGGCTCAAGGGGGAAACACTCCAAATGGTCTTTGTTGCAGAAAGTCATTATATTACACCTTTTTTCCTTTGTTTATTAATCATATATGTGTGGGCACAAGGTTGAGGATGCATTACATAAGAAGTGAGTATTACACTGCATTTCTTTAATATTTCAGGCCTTGCATCAGCCTGAACAGGAAAACTTTCCTTGTATTAGATGAGGAGTGAAAGGGGGCAGGGGGCTCCGTTTCACCGGCTCGTGTTCACATGCTAAACACGAATGGGGGGGTGACCTTTAGGGTTAGCAGGGGGCTGCATGTTTGACCTCAGGACATGACCCTGACCAGCTAAGCCAAGACCCCCCTGAGCAGTGATTTATCCGGCTGTTGACACATGGATGCGCCTCCTGCTGTGCAGAGGGGGCCCTTGGTGGAAGTAGACTTTAGGACTTGAAAGGGTGGGGTTTAAAATTTGTATCCAGGGCGTGAAATTAAGCTTGCACGCTCAATCTGAGTGTGAGTAATTGTTGGGAAAAGGGAATTCGGTGGTAGAGATTGAGAATATTTTAGTAATTTCAATGAAAATGCTGTTTAGCCCTTGTGTGTTTTTTCTTTACTCAACCAGCTTCTGATCCGCAAACTGGTCTTAGTGGACGTGCATCATGTCGGAAAGCATTTCTCAGAGTGTAATTGCTTTGGGCTGACAAACTAAAGTGAAGTTGGGTTGTGTTTGAACGCAGTTGCAGAGTAATCCCAGACTTTAAAAAGGCTACATTTGCGAGTCAGAAATGTAGTCAGTTCATCCTGGTCGAGTTTTTTTTTGTTTTGTTTTTTTTTCTTCTTCTTCTCAGAACATCAATCATTGGATTTGAGCATTTGAAGTCAAGAAAGAGCATTTCATGTTTACTTCAGTGAAAACATGCTGTGAGGAGGGTATGATTATAAGATTTTGGTCTCCTTTTAGCTTCTTGTTTTTGCAAATTGAACTTTTTGCATAAGAAACAACAGAGGGAAGGTATTCATTCTGTTGTTTCTGTTATTTTCCTCTCTGTTGGAAAGCTTTCTTTTTCTCTGTGTTTCTATGCTAATGGGGAGTAGGAATGAAAGAGAAGGAGATCAGGTGGGAAGATGAGAAATCAATTAGGACTGTTGGAGGGCATCATTATGCATTCACACCCTCTCAGTGGAGGAAGGTCTGTCACTTTGCTACAGAATCAATAAAATTCAAAGAGGTATGCATGTGTGTGTGTGAGCACGCACACACAGGGATAAGGACCAGATAGAAAGTGAGGCAGCTTACCATGTGTCTGCAGCCTGCCCTTCATCGGTTCAAAGACATCTGATTTGCCTGATTAGAAAGGTGACCCACAAACCTGAATTCAGGTCTTAGCTGATCTTTTTCAGTGCAGCACAAGATAAATCAAGGCCTGTGGTTCAACCAGCTATCATCTATTTGAATATATAAATCAAAGCCAAACAAACAAAGGCGGCACAAGACACTAATTTTTAGTCCTCTCTTGATAGAGGCCATTTTTGACCAAATAGTTACAAGGACTGGAGTTATGGGAGATGCAATCTGATCCTCTTTTTGTCTGAAAAACGGTGAAAACACGACTAAAAACACTTTGGTCTAAATGTGGTCACAGTTTCTCTCAATGAGCCAATCTAAGAGATATCATTCTTGCTCTCTCCAAAGAATCTATCCAAGATATGCCATATGTCAGTGGTGTCATTCGACAGAACTGCTCCTAATGTAACACGAAAGGGTTAAATGCAGACAGGAATTTCACAGCGGGGATTAATAAAGTGTAATAAGACTCCACATTTATGTATATACTGTTAAAAAAATGGAAAATAGGTGATGATTTATTGAAACATGTTCAAACATGACTATAAATACAGTAAATCAATATATACTATAAATACATATGAGACTAAAACAAAGTTGTAAAATTTTAGAAGAGCTTAGAAGTGCATGACTGGATGAGCCTGAACCCTCTGCAACAAGATTTCTTGTAGTTTCTTTAAAGGCAACATAAGTAGACACCTAGTGTTTCAAATCAGAACTGCAGTCGAAAGAGAAAAACACAGAGAGCGTTCTTCCCCCCTCCCCCTTGGAGAGTTTCGCGTAGATTGCCGTTTTCCCTTGGTCTCACTTAATAAATTACAGTGTGTGCAGAATTATTAGGCAAGTTGTATTTTTGAGGATTAATTTTATTATAGAACAACAACTATGTTCACAATGAACACAAAAGACTCATAAATATCAAAGCTGAATATTTTTGGAAGTTGGAGTGGGGCTTTTTTAGTTTTAGTATCTTAGGAGGATATCTGTGTGTGCAGGTGACTATTACTGTGCATAATTATTAGGCAACTTAACAAAAACCAAATATATACCCATTTCACTTATTTATTTTCACCAGGGAAACCAATATAACAACTCAACATTTACAAATATACATTTCTGGCATTCAAAAACAAAACAAAAACAAATCAGTGACCAATATAACCACCTTTCTTTGCGAGGACACTCAAAAGCCTGCCATCCATAGATTCTGTCAGTGTCTTGATCTGTTCACGATCAACATTGTGTGCAGCAGCAACCACAGCCTCCCAGACACTGTTCAGAGAGGTGTACTGTTTTCCCTCCCTGTGGATCTCACATTTGATGAGGGACCACAGGTTCTATATGGGGCTAAGATCAGGTGAACAAGGAGGCCATGTCATTATTTTTTCTTCTTTTAGACCTTTTCTGGCCAGCCACGCAGTGGAGTACTTGGATGCGTGTGATGGAGCATTGTCCTGCATGAAAATCATGTTTTTCTTGAACGATGCTGACTTCTTCCTGTACCACTGCTTGAAGAAGGTGTCTTCCAGAAACTGGCAGTAGGACTGGGAGTTGAGCTTGACTCCATCCTCAACCCGAAAAGGTCCCACAAGCTCATCTTTGATGATACCAGCCCATACCAGAATCCCACCTCCACCTTGCTGGCATCTGAGTCGGAGTGGAGCTCTCTGCCCTGTACTGATCCAGCCAAGGGCCCATCCATCTGGCCCATCAAGACTCACTCTCATTTCATCAGTCCATAAAACCTTAGAAAAATCAGTCTTATGATATTTCTTGGCCCAGTCTTGACGTTTTATCTTGTGTGTCTTGTTCAGTGGTGGTCGTTTTTCAGCCTTCCTTACCTTGGCCATGTCCCTGAGTATTGCACACCTTGTGCTTCTTGGCACTCCAGTGATGTTGCAGCTCTGAAATATGGCAAAACTGGTGGCCAATGGCATCTTGGCAGCTTCACGCTTGATTTTCCTCAGTCCATGGGCAGTTATTTTGCGCCTTGTTTTTTCAACACGCTTCTTGCGACCCTGTTGACTATTTTGAATGAAACGCTTGATTGTTCGATGATCACACCTCAAAAGCTTGGCAATTTTAAGAGTGCTGCATCCCTCTGCAAGACATCTCACTATTTTTGACTTTTCAGAGTCCGTCAAATCTCTCTTCTGACCCATTTTGCCAAAGGAATGGAAGTTGCCTAACAATTATGCACACCTGATATAGGGTGTTGATGTCATTTGACCACACCCCTTCTCATTACAGAGATGCACATCACCTGATATGCTTAATTGGTAGTAGGCTTTCAAGCCTGTACCGGTTGGAGTAGAACAACAAAGCTCTTTTTTGGGTGTTGACTGCCTTCAAGATGATCCAACACGGCTTCAATAATAGTTGAGGTCTAGACACTGGAGAGGAGTCATTCCTCCATCAGATCTGTTGCCACTGATTTTCAGTCCAGCTCCTGTGTCATTTGGGACACTGCAGCCTTTTCTCTCTGTTTCCCGTTCTTAAGAATGTCTTCCTGATAGCCGTCTTTCCTTGGAGACCATTTCTGATGAGTCTTCAGCCAACAGTAGATGGATCAACTAAATGTTAAGGTGCACCTTTTAAGTCCTGTATCAGCTCTGGATTTGTTCTTATTTCTTATTTAATTTTTTTTAACCAAAGCTCAATTGTTTTTAAGCAAACGGGAGAAACCATAATATAAATATATATCAACAGTAAAAAATAAAAACAAAGTCTTAAAAATAGCACACAGTAAGAAAAACAAAACTGGGTGTTTTAGGCTAGATCCACATGGAGACGGAACCAATGTCATTTTAGAGAAGTTTCTTTGTAAAGACATAATCGTTTTAAGAAATGTGTGCGTCCACGCAAAACCACTGAAAATGCAGCAGTATATATGCCAAACCTGTAAGGGGCGCTGTAATCCTGCCACAGAAAAGAAGACATGGACCATATGCATAATCTCAGCAATTTAAACAAACATACAAAGAAGAAGAAGGCGGAGACTCAAGCTGAAAAGGAGACATTTATGTGGACTGTGTGGGTTTTATTCACATCACGCTCAGCAGCTTCTGCAGCACGAGCCCGCTGTGATCGTCCATCAGCTGCTGCCGGAGCTTGAGCATGCAGGTTAAGGGAGAAGAGGAGGGTAGGTGGGCTATGGTGTCATCAGTGGAAACAAAACGTGACGTTTTCAGCTTCCCAAATGCTGGTTCCATGTGGATAAAACATTCAAATGAAACAAAATGAAACAAAGTGGACACACCTAAACTCATCTCCATGGGGACATGGCCTTAGTAAAGGATGTCTAGCATGTTTTGAGGATAAGCTCAACAGATTACTGGATTAAAGTCTACAGATAAAGCTCTATTTGTGCATATCTGTAGACTTTAACCATAGCAAGATATGTACAAATTTACATCCCTATAGATTCTGTCTCATTATTCTAGAGAAGCTGGGAATATATTAATCATATACACAATAGTTTTCCACAGCTGCTGTTCCTTATTATAAAGTTCTGTTATATCAGATGCACCCCTTTCTGTGAAAATCATTTCCAAGAACAAATGCAGCCATATTCAATTTTTCAGATGATCTGCATCCTTCCCGCCATCATAAATCCAGGTCTCAGAATTTGTTGGTGAACTTTGGACAAAACTCCTTCAACATTACTGATTTTTTTCCAAATAGAAAGAGTTTGATCAGCCAAGTTTTCAGCTAATAGCTCTTTGGGAATCACTGTGTTTGGGCAGAAATACTGTTTTCTGCCTGTCAAACTGTTATCTTTGGCATTTTTCATAGATGTAGCAAAGGAAATAGGAACAAATGATGTGTGTTTGTGGCAGGCTGCTGATACCAAAATCCCTAAAGATACTAATCAAAATTGGTTATTTGCAAAGTTTTCTGTTATGTGTAGAAGAAACACGGGCTCAAACGTGTGTAGTTAGGTTCTTTTTTTTGTTCATATGCAAAATAAATCTAAGGAATGGCACCAGAACATGCTTCATCCCTCATTTGTGTAGGAAATAACAAATAAGCAAACGGCCTACCAACAAACAGGTGGTAAGGTCTTATCTTGTTTTACTTTGTTGTTTTAATGTTAGTGATGAAAAACAGTTTGGAAAATCTATTAAAAACCTCTGTCGAGAACACATCTCTTTGACTGAATGCATCTCAGGAATGCATTCAGATTTCTAAGCTGAAAACCTCTTTATTTGTTGTGAATCTTCTCCTGTTGTTGCAGACCTGACAACAGAGGTAATGTCTGACTCTGCTGCCAGACTGCAGGAAATATATAATAGAGGTGAGATGAGGGTTCACACAGCACAGCACACAGGCTGTAATCACACTGTAGCAAGACTCCATGGAATAAAACAGATGAACGTCTCCTGACTGTTATGTTCTCTCTCCTCTGGCTTTCCGTTTTCTACTGGATTGATATTCAAATGTTATTGTGGGTGTTTAAAGGGAAAATATTATGGAAAAAAACGTTTTTCTTTGTCCTTGAGAGCATTTATTTAGGTGTCTGAAGTCACGACCAACTCAAACACTCACACACTGGCCAGCGGCGGACTAGGGCAAAAAAGTGGCCTGGGAATTTAGTACCTGACTGGCCCACTAAGGAACTGGGGTGGCAGATGGTGGATGATGGAGGTGGAGGTGGATGATGGAAGCAGATGATGGAGGTGAATGAGGTGGTGTCACCCCAGTAAGAATCCTTTGTACTCCTAAAGGTACATTTAGGTACTTTATTCTATGAGAGTGTAGTTATTGTCAAATATTCTGAAATTTGATTCTGGAGTTTTATATGGAGATGAAAAAGTTCTGGATACGATAATAATATATAATATAAAAATATTTGTCATATATTCACTTTTAAAGATATTCAATTTTAATACCTGAAAGGAAACAATCTTCAACCATAAATCAACTTTTAAAGCTCAGTTGGCCTGTTCCTTTCTTCCTTTTCTCTTAACCCTTTACCCCCAATCTTACCCCTTTCTTCCTTTTCTTTCTTTTCCTTTCTTTTCCCTTACCCCCCATAAAAAACAAACAAGCTAAAATAAATTAATAAATAAAAACAATAGAAAAAAAATATCTGTTTAATTACATCATTTCAGTCACAAATTTCTTATAAATATTAAAGGTAACTCCACCCTCTATTTTTGCATAACCCCACCCACTGCCGAATTTGAAAAAATGCCAGAAATTGCAGGGGTTGGAGTGGGAGGTGTGGGGGGGGATCAGGGAGCGGAGAGTGGGCGGGTCGGGATGCACAGACAGAAATGATTGACAGACAGCAGTTTCAGGGTCTGACAGACACCCATTTAGGCCTATAATGATTAGCCAGACACTTGAGGAACTGTTATTATTGGTCAACACATTAAAGGCCAGCCCAACGGCATTTAAGGTTGTTTTTTGTTTTTGTTTTTTTTTTACGGCCACACCAGCCCACAGACGCATCGGCCCACCGGGAAAAGTTCCGGTACTCCCGATAGCCAGTCCGCCCTTGTTGGTGGCTAAAACGTGGTGTTCAGTGAGCTGTGAGATTTACAGATTAAAGTCGTATCATTCTGTAAGGTTAGCCAGCCTACCGCTCTCTTTATCTGCGCTTAACCTTAAACTACAAATAATACTGCACACACTTTACCTCAGAAGTGGGAAGTTGAATTCTTGTTTTTGTTTTGCTGTTTACATCTATAGTTGTTTGGTTATCTCAACTTAACAGGAGAAATAAATGAATTAGCGTCTAACAGTACTTTGTTTAATAGTTTATGTCCCAACAAGGTAATGTGACATCAGCTTCACATTATTTATTGTACTAGTACTAGTCAGGTGTTATAGAGTCCGATTTCTACTTTTACTTCATTTGTCACTGAATGAATCAGCAGCATAGCGCCCCCGGTGGCCATCATCAGTACTAAACCCTAATTACCTGAACAGACATGTACAACATGTAGGATAAAAAAAAACACTTGACATAAATAAAACACAAAATCATGACAGTAGCAGGAATAAAACTGGAATATTTTTTCATAATGTATTAAAGTCCCATGGATTTAAAAAAAATCTGTTAATTTTAATTATTTTTATCTTAAATGCATAGTCCCATTTATTTGTTTATATAGTTATTTTTCTTAATGTAGAGTCACAATTTTATCTTATTTTATTTTGTATTATTTTATTTTATTTTATCAAATAGGACTAAATGTTTGGTTCTTTATAATGTGGGCCCTAGTGTGCCTGTAAAAGTTAAAATCAAATTTGAAGCAGTTTATGTGTGAGAATATGTGAATGAATATTAGAGAAAAAGTCATTTTGGGTTCATGTTTGAGGTCCTGAAATGTTGATGTGTTTAGTTTTATTTTTTTTTTCTTTCTTGAGACAAAACGACAAAAACAAATAAAAGATTATTCAAATACAAGAATGAAACAAAGCAAAAAGAAGTACCTTTTATACATAACACTTTATCTAAAACACACAAATGAACAAAAAAACAAAAGAATGAATCAGCAGATCTCCTCACCCCCTGCTCGATCTGTTCTGAGACGGACTGTAAAAACTGTATCAAGGACTTCATTTTCTGCTACATTTGGGTTGATTTTCGGGCATTTATTCATTACAGCATTTACATTTTTCCCCATATTTCCAGAACTAGTGCAACTATGTATGAGAAACTAAATCTGCTCCCTTTCTCTAGTGCTTGAAATTGAATATCTGAGTTTCTTTAAGTAGAAGAAAATCACTGCTCAGACTTGGAAAAGGCAATTTTCCCCCACTTCTCCTGACGTTGTCAGATAAGCACCGACATCTGGTTTGAGTGGCAGCGAAATGTATTGTTCTCTATTATGTTTACTGGCAGTCAATACAGTGCATGTGTGCCTAAATGTGTGTGTGTGTATGGAAGATGAAGCGTCGAGCAAAGCTTGAGAGAGTTGTCAGTTATGGGTTGTTGTCATCGCTGTTAGCCTGTCACAGCTTACCGACTCAACGTCACTGCTGGCAGATTCTTTGCGTATTAAGCTCGGAGACAGAACGCAACACAAAGCCTTCGATTCAAGTTCGACCTCAATCCCGTTTCCCTGTCTTCTGTGTGTTGCAGTGCCTCCTCAGATCATCATCCGACCACGAGACCAGATCACAGCTCCGGGCCGAACTGTAACCTTCCTCTGCGGTACCAAGGGAAACCCTCCGCCAGCCGTCTTCTGGCAGAGAGAAGGCAGCCAGGTGAGAAGCTGCCTGTCACATGTATTGAGGTGAACTCTGAAAGAAATTATGTTTAGAATAAGTCTGCTTTTTAGAGACACCTGGCAAGGTTTCACGCTCACTTTGCATTTGACAGTTGGAGCACCGGAGCGTGAGGTTTGAGTGACAAGCTCGGTTATTTGTCAACAAACTGGTCATACAAATGGGCTGCATCACAAGAATATAATGACTACATCACAAATACACCTTTTTAATTAGGGTGGTTTTTATGCACTAACGGCATCGCCTGCATGCGACTCGTCTTCAACTCATGAATCAGATCTAAAGCAATGTTTGTAATTAACCATAACCATAACCATGCAACATGTCTGTGATTCTAATAGGATGATGCCATTAATGTAACATTCTCTCAGTCCTGAAATAAACATTCTAATCATAATAGTTGGCAATAAATGCCAGTTCTGCTGTCTGCATCATTATCATCTAATACAAATGGGATAGAGCAACATCAGTTGTAGCTATAACATGAATGAAATATTTTTGCAACCTGGATGAGGGATTTCAGTCAGTGACTTTTTTTTACATTTATTCAGACATAATCTCTCTTAAAAGAGGTGTTTTGCAGGTAAATTGCTCAAAAAGCCATCAGCTGATTTTGATTATTGACACCTCTATTACTCGTTAGTCAGAAGAATGGAGGGACGGCCCCAAAATTCCCCTTAGCAACACCATGAGGATCCAGAAAGAAGTGAACCAAACAAAGATCAGTAAAACATCCAACATCAGGATGGATGGAAATGAATCAGTGCTCTTAGCAAAGCTAATAACACTTGTGTGATTGCAGTATTAATGCAGAAAGGCTCAGAAAGATTTTAATACCACATGAGTTGCCTTTAAATTGACATTATATCAAGTTTTAAACAAGACTATTAAAAACCATACAGTGCACACAGTGGTTGGTGTCTTTAATGCACCAAGTAGTACTTGAGTGGGAAAGTGGGAAATACATCACACTTTATAATGACAAAAGAACTAAAATTGAGAAGATTAAACTTGAAAATGTTAAGTTTGTACAGTCTAAATGCATTTAATATCACAATTATATGTTCTTTTTTTTTATTCAGCTGATTATAGCCACAGTTAAAGGAAACACCAACAAAACAAACGGTCGACTCTTAAGGCAGCATCCTGTAACGTTAGCCTTGTAGTCTGATCTGATTTTCATGCCACTTTGCTACATCTGGTTTAATATGAACCCACATCTCTTCTCACGGTCCTGGTTTTGACTGTCATCTTTTGCTTTCATCATTCAAAGCTGTGCGCTCAGTTTAGAGGCAGTGTGACTCACGCTCATACCTCACTTTCTCATCATCCACCGAGCATATTATTCACCAAAGCATGAGTCCGCACAGGCCTGCATGTCTTCAGAAGTGAACTTGTGTGCGTGTGTGTAGGTGTGTGTGTGTGTGTGCATGTGTGTAGGTGTGTGTGTGTGAGTGTGTTGGAAAGGCGAGAGTTTGATAAGCATTGCAGCCTGTTGGAATGCTCTGAAAAGCCTGATGAGAGTGCGTGGGTGCCTGTAGCATGGCTCCCAGGTATAGATTAGAGGGGAGAAAGCAAGATTGAAGGAGGTCTGGAGAATGTGTGTGGGAGACGGACAGCTAGTGTGGAAGAGAGAGATAAAGAGGAGAAAGCATAAGAGGAGGAAGATGAGAAGGTGAGGAAGTATGTGGGAAGCATGTTGGGAATAATGGAAGGCAGTCTTGGCAGACAATGGTTGAGTGGGTTTTGAGTTCATGGTAGCTGCAATTTGTCCTGTTCGAGTGACCTGTGGCCTTGTTCATTTCGTTTAACTGAGTATAGATAATGGAGATGGATAATGGAGATTTTATGACAGATGTTAGAAGCACAGTTCTTAATTCATTTTTTCTAATGTTGAGTGGATCTTGAGAACAAATATGCAAAATCCCCTTGTGGAAACGGTCTTAGTGTAATGTTGACATTTTTTTAACTCCATTTCCAATGTCCAAGTCTCTTGGTTTAAAGGTGAACATAAGCAGGAGTTTTGTTGTGCTTTGATTTGCTTTATCCATACATTCACTGCTGCTTATCTGAGGTCTGGTAGGGGGAGCAGTAGTCTAAGCAGAGAGACCCAGACTTCCTCTCCCTGGCCTCTTTTCTAAGCTCCCCATGGGGGGATCCCAAGGCGTTCCCAGGCCAGCTGAGAGACATGGTATTTCCAGTGTGTTCTGGGGCTTCCCTGGGGCCTCTTCACGGTGGGAGATGCATGGAAAACCTCCTCATTGCAGCATCCTAACCAGATACCTGAACCACCTCATCTGGCTCCTCTGGATGTGGAGTAGCAGCAGTTCTGCTCTGAACCCCTCTCAGATGGCTTAGCTTCTCACCGTTGATCCAAGGGAGAGCCCAGACACCCTGCAGAGGAACCTAATTTTGGCTGCTTGTATTCGTGATCTTGTTTTTCTAGTCACTACCCACAGCTTGTGAGCATAGGTGAAGGTGGGAGCATAGATCAACCAGTAAAAAGACATCTTCGACTTTCAACTTCTTCACCACAGCAGACCGATGCAGAGTCCACATCACTGCAGACGCTGCACCGATCCGCCTGTCAGTCTGCAGCTTCATCCTTCAGTCACTCATGAACAAAACCTCGAGATACTTAAACTCCTCCACTTGGGGCAGAACTTCATTCCCAACCAGCAAAGGACACTCCACTCTTTTCCGACTGTGATTTGCATCTTGAATGAGAATAAGAAAACACACGAAAAAAACTAATTAAAAAGAAGACTTGACATCCATTAGGGGTGATTTAAGCACTTACATCCCACCTTATCTAGCAAAGAATAAAATAATGTGACTTATGGTCGTTTTGTGGTCTTAACAATGTCCCGCATATTCCCAGTGATGAGAGTAATTCCTAGGAAGAGCTTTCCAAATTTTCCTGTGAAGGATGTCCACCACTTTAGTTGTTTCCTGATAGAACTACTTCTTATACTGAATTCCAACCACTAGCTGTGTGGTTTACTGCCACCCTTGTTTTAACCAGTCACAGCAACATTTCTGATTCACATTTAGTTTTTTTCTGCATTTTAACAGATTGTTTTCAATTTGTTTTGGTAGTGAACAGAAACCCAATGGATTTGCTAAATTAACCCAATTTATCTTTTAAATGTAACGCCTTACATCACTGACTTGGATTTCTCTGGAATAAAAACTGCATTCAAAGACTTATGCAGTTGCCATCTTTCATGTCTACTGCATATTTAATTTAATGTGAAACAGGATGTAAATTTTGTTCCATACATTTCCAAATGTCCTTAAACACCAGGTCCAGATTCAAGGACGAGTCCAGCCACACAATTAACTTTATTTAAAAATCTTTTTAGTCGCGTTTTCCTTTCTTTCAACCTCAATAAATGACAAATATTGATGACAAAATGAATGACTGAATGTATAATATGAGTAAATAATGGCGGTAAACAAAAGACTTATCTGCACGATTGTTGTTCTTCTCTAGATCTTGCTGTTCCCCATCCAAGAGCCGTTGCAGGCGGGTCGTTTCTCCGTGTCACTCAGCGGTGAGCTGACCATCACCGACGTGCGGGTGGAAGACTCCGGCTATTACATCTGTCAGGCCATCAGTGTGGCCGGCAGCATCCTGACTAAAGCGCTGCTGGAGGTGGAAAGTGGTGAGTACATAAAGAGAACCTGATGATCCAAAATAAAGAGAGATTGAAAGGGCGGTAATCAGAGATGACATTAAAAATGCAGTGATACAGTTAGCTGCAATATTTTATGACTCGACTCTGCTTTCCGTTCACATACATGTTGTTTCCCATGCACAGCTGTTGCATTTGCTCTCAAAACCATCACTCAGTTTAAATGATGTGGAAGAAGTCAAAAATGTTAATCTTCCATCACATGATGGACCCAAGTCTTGTATTTATGAGCCTAATGAAAAGAAATAACCTCCTTCAGAGAGGAATTTATTTTAGCTGTAAAGAGAACCATCTGTGGATAAACTGATGCTCTGGTGATTTAATGATGTTAGATAACTTTAGCTAACGGTTGCTGATGTTTAGTTACATCAAAAACATAATATTAGAGTATTATACAGAACACAAAGCAGAACCTAATGCCGCTTTAGAACAGAACAACGCAACATCAGCATTGATCCTGGAGATGTCAAAGCTTTAAAAAGTGGTCAAATCAGGACATTTAAAGAGAGACTTGACTTTAAAAATGAAAAAGAAGACTCACAGCACTTAGTTCTCATCTTTCTTGAGCTGTATGTCTCACCACTCCATTACTGTAGATTGATTTTCTAGTACATTGCTGAAAATGATCAGATAAAAGCAGTTGCACATAAGAAACTGACTGCTATCTGTCCAGCACACTGGTGTCATCCCATGTCAAAGATGTTGCCAAAAAGCAGGGATATTGAAAAGACAAATATCTGCAACATTCCCCCTAAAAACATCAATAAATAAATAAATGCATTAAACATTTCTCTAGACCCTCAGCAGGTGAAACAGGGTGTGAATGCAGCAGCAAATATTCTGGAGCATTTGCTGCTCCTCAGCAAGTCTATAACAACCATAATCAAGAAGCTTCACCAACTTTTATGCATGTTTTAAGGAAAACGCAGTGATTCCCACAGTGTACTATTTTGCATTGTGTTTTGCCTTTTCTTTGCTCTTAAACAACATTTGCCTGACTCTTCCCTCACATGTCAAGCTGTGGAAGGACTTCTGCAGCATAAAATCCTGTGCTGTGAAGTTCATGTTGAAAACAACTTATGAAAAAGAACCAGACTTTTTGTCCAGACCCTCACCTGAACGTCTCTGTTGTTCATGTGTGAGTGCAGCTCTTTTTGTTCTAATATATACAGTTTCCATTTCAGTTCAAGGTGTGTTCAGTTTATCTATACGGCCAGTCATCTTAATGCACTTCAAAGACAAACAAGTCCAAATCATCATATTGCAGTTCTAATCCAATTCAGTCAAGTTTGATATGATTGTATATTTTCATGCTAATAAAAAGAAAATTTAAAAAACCTGAAGTAGGTAGGTTGCATTAATCCTCACTTTGGTTCATGTCCCCATGCTGTGCATGCACAACGTTTCGGGTGTCAGTGCAGACGAGACAGGTCATTCAGAATAACCTGACTCAGTTTGGGTGCTTTTTGTCTTATAAAATGCAGTTAATAGAGATTTTATGCATCTTCATACAGCTTTATTCATGAATGACTCAAGTTTCATGTTGCAGTTGAAGAGGTCATGAAAGAATTCTACAGATAAAGGAAAGAAACTCATGAAATTGTCTCTCCACGCATATAAAGATAAATTATTGTTCAGAATCAGCCTCACGTGCACGTTTCTAAACCCCCTCAAAATCCACCTCAAATTAAAATATTCTTCTTCCCAAATGTGCAAACAGCAGGAGGCCTAATCTGATGTAATCAAAGGGGACAACTGCTGATTGTTTTATGCAAATAACCCAGCTACAACATATGTTCCCCTCCCCGCATCCCTCCAATAAACAGGGGTTTTGTTCAGCTCCATCTACACTAACCCTCGTGTTGGCTTTTGACATTTTCACTTAAACTTAAGTTAGCTGATTAATCAGATCTCTCCACAACACCAAATACTAATGATGGCATCGTCCACATCTATGTGCAAATGTTAAATACCTGCCGTGAGCTACAATCAACCTTCAGCTCTTTCCATAGCATGTGCGAATGTGCAGGAATTCTTTCAACTTGTCCAAACCAAGAATAACTCTGCTGGTTGGCAGTGTTTACATTTGAGACTGAACTTACAGACATGCAGATGTTGAGCACAGCCATATAAGTCCATAAGTTAGTTGGAGATGAGTGAGGCTGCAGCAAGCTGGCAAGATGAATGTGAGCCCATGAGGTCAAGTGAAGACGTGCAAACTCTTCAGGACATCTATTGTATTTATAAATAATAAAATGTACTGACTGCAGACAGAGATGTACATTAAATAAGCATGCACACACTGTATATCTGTATAAAGGGTTCAGTTATCTTCTTGTGACACCTAAGAATCTGTCAGCATCCCTTTACATAATCACTCTTCTCTGTTAATATATAATATATAGTTGGTAGCAAATAAGGGCAGTTGTTTTATATTAAATGAGATATTGATTATTTGGAAGGGACAGTAAATGTTAATAAACATTACATAAAAATGTCCTGTGTAAACAACTAAGATTTTAGCCAAAAGGGATTTTTTATGGAAATCCAAATAATAGGTGCTTATATTTCCTCTAAGATCACTAGTTTAAAGGTTCCACTGTTGCCCAAAGGTGCCTTAAAATGTAATATTCATTGAGCCTCTGCTCAACACCATGCACAGTGATCCATTGCTCTGATGGGAGGTAACTGTATCAACATATTCTTGTAAGAGAGAAAAGAAAATCTATGTCATTGATTTGCATGTTGAAATGGGGCAGGGCCACAGAGAGGTGGACCTGAGGGCCTCTGAGAGAAACGGCTCTCCAGTTGTGACATCTTACATGTCACTTGGCAGGACAAAGACGAAGGCTTGCAAGCTAAAGATCAACAACAGCGTGTTGTTCCCCTTAATTCTCTCATCCATGACAGCAAGCACCAAATTCATTATGAAATTATTCAATTGGGACATGATGAGCGAGGTTTCAAAAACCAAAAGGGAATTTTGGTTTCCTGTTTTAACTTGCTGGTTTTCTCCCAGGTAATATGCTTGTATCACCTTCACATTTCTCTTTGCAACTTCAAATATAGAAGCTGATCAAAAACCTGATGTGCAACAATAAGTCTGATCCCCAGTTGAGAAACTTACCTGAGAAAAACAGGGACTTCTCTAAGCCCCCCAAAAAACCAGGTTTATCTGTTAGAGCTTTAATTGATACTCTAACATGAAACTCTAACAAAATAACATGAATGTATAACGAAAACCTTAACACATAAATCGTTAATTCTTTAACACATAATGTATTATATTTGATACACACGGTTTCTGAGACCTATTGCATCACTTTATGGCAAAACTTTCCTCAAAACCCTTTTTTATACAATCTGATACTTGTCTTCTGCCCCCTGGTGGAAAGCTTTTGCAATGCAGTAACTTAGATGATACTGTAATATACCCTACATATATGATTTTTTTCATTTAGTAAAAGGACCAAATAAAAACTTTAGATTTTTTTTTCAATAATTTTTGGGTGAGATGTTAGACTTTGGCTTGATGATCTGACCATCTTCGTTTTATAACATCACAGTGTTACAGGTGATTTCAGATTTTGCTTTAATAAAAAAAAAACCCTGTTTAATAAACTTGTGATTCTGTAGCTACCTAACAAATCTTATCCAGAAAATGAAAAAAAAAAATTTATATAAATTAATTAATTACTTAAAAAAATAAATAAAAAGCTTAACAGCTGAGTTCCATATTTCACTAAAACTCAGTTTTTTTCTGTTTTTGTTTCATCAAAGACTTGTGGCCACAAGTGGCCTTTATTAATAAGTAGCTTGACAGGAAAGGGGGTCAGAGACAGGGGATGGCAATCAACAAAAGGCCCCCGGCTTGGATTCAGTCCCGGGCTGTGGGTTCTGTAAATGTGGCAGCTTCTCTGTCTTTTAACATATTTTAAGCCCTTACTGTCAACCACACGTAACTTCCAATTCTCTGAATCAGATTTACTCCATCTTCAGTTTTTTAACTCTTTTTGTCACCCCTCTGCTCCATCCACACAGCTCCCTCAGACCGGGTCCCTCCCATCATCCGGCAGGGACCAGCCAATCACACACTAGCTCCTGGTTCCACCGCTCAGTTACACTGCCACATCATGGGCAACCCCATCCCCAGCATCCAGTGGGAGAAAGATGGCCAGAGGATCCTGGGAAACGATGGTCGAATCAGCTTAATGGAAAACGGCACCTTTCAAATCACCAACCTCCAGGTGAGAATCAACTTTTCCTGCGATGACCTTCATTGTGGATGCGACACCACATCTTACACTAAACTTTTGAAAAATGCATTCGCTCTCTGCATGTTTGCACAGCGAACTGGATCCAGTTTACACAAGATAAACGGGTTCCACATGAGAAAACAACAGCTTTAATTACCAGGAAAGTATGGAGCACTTAAACAGAGGACAATTTTACGGTTGATTCAAATGATGAGTTTTTACGAGGGGAGGAGAGGTGGGGAAGGGCGAGGTGTGATCGCCATGATAATGAGCACACAAGGCCATTAGCGGTCGTTAGTGCCATCTGACTCTGTGCTAATGAAATCCATTCTGCCCAGAATTGCCTCCTGGGTACGAAGCAGCACCTGAGGTCACCGCAGCCTCCATGAGACTCGAAGAGGCTCGCGCATTAATTGATTGTGGGCTCTCAATGATTAACGATCTCTGAGACTTGTAATTAAATCCTCAATACATCAGCACAAATGAGGACTGAATGAGTGAGCTGGAGAGAGACAGAGAGACGTAGGAGGCTGAGTGAGAGGGGAGGACTGAAGCAGGAATAGCTGGGAGTCAGAAAGCTATATTACGTTTAATGCTGCATTCATGTCATGTGGGAATGAAAAGACTTGACAGCTGAGGGTACGACGCTGGAAGTGCTCAGGCTTCGAAACGCATCTGAAGCTGTCGCATACCATGTTGACGCTCTTTGTGGAGTTCGGTTTGATCTGGAGCATAGAAACAAATTTAATTTCAGGGTGTTCATAACATTCGACTTTAGCAGAAGTTGTTTCTTAGTAATGATGCTCCATGTATACATCCATCACTTAAAATAAAGCACCAGCTGCCACACTGATGGAACGGTATGAAGCAGCTGGACCTCTCATGACGTCACTGGGATGCGGATGACTGGATTTACTCAGTCAAGTGTCAAAATCTGAGCTGAGAATGTGGGACATTGATCGTTTATGACAGCACAGTTGACCATGGCGCTAGTTTATGTAAACGAGTGCTGTAATGATTTTTATGTTACCAGTTGCTTGTTTTTGTAGTTTTAAACTTTGTCAGTTACAAAGAGTCAAACCTATTTTTCTCAAATCTCCATCTCTGCTGAATACTTGCTACAGCTCTGCTTGCTGGACTCCAAATCCTCTTTTTTTCCTGGATGTTATAGGAAATGCTGCACAGACTCCTCCTCACCTAGAACACCTCTGCTGGAAGCAGCTGGTGTATTGATCTGATGCCAAAAACACTAAGCAGCAGTCCTACACTAAGCTCCTACTCCGTGTCTGAGCTTAAAAGTTAGTTCATCCTGTTGGGGAAACCTAGAGAAACTTACACTCGCCAACCATTTCATTAGATTTGCCTTTCTAGTACCAGTTGGACCCTGTTTTCCTTCAGAACTGCCTTAGTTCTTGGTGTCATAGATTCAACAAGATGTTGGAAATGTTCCTCAGAATTTGCTCCAGATTGATATGAAAGCATCACACAGTTGCTGCAGATTTGTTGGCTGCATATATGATGAGGATCCCCTGTTTCACCATGTTCCGAAGGTGCTCAGTTTTATTGAGATGTGTTGACTGTGGAGGCCATTGGAGTCCAGTGAACCCTTTGAGACATGGTGTACTACATATATGCATGACATAGATGTCCCGAGATCGCAGCTAAAAACTAGAGGTGACCAAGCTTTTGCTGTTGCTGCTTCTAGACTCTGTCTAGGTCTTTCCTCAAGTTTTATAACAGCTCAGCCTTTGAATATTTTTAGGTCTCTACTGAAGACCCCTCTGTTTGGACTGGCATCAAGCACAAGTTGAGCAGAATTTTGGCAGCTCTTGTCTTATAAGGTTTATTAACTTAAGTGATTTTAATTTTTATTGTATTTTATTTTGTGTATTTTACAGTCAGTATTTTTATTTTTGTGTAAATGCATGTTTTGCTCATGTACAGCACCTTGGGCAGCAGTGACTGTTTTAAATGTGCTTTATAAATAAATTTGACATTGAAATTGATATTATCCTGCTGGAAGTAACCATCACAAGATGCTACACTGTGGTCATAAAGGGATGGACATGGTCAGCAACAATACTCAGATAGGCTGTGGTGGATAAACCATGCTCAGATGGTAAGAAGAGGCCCTAAATATCTCAAGAAACCACCATCAGCAGCATGTTGTTTCCACCAAATTCTGAGCCAGAGCTGAAATAGAGACTCATCAGACCAGCAGCGTTTCTCCAACTTCTATTGTCCAGTGTTGGTGAGTCTGTGTGAATTGTAGCCTCAGTTTCCTGTTCTTAGCTGACAGATGGCACCCGGTGTGGTCTTCTGCTGCTGTAGCCCATCTGCTTCAAGGTTGGATGTGTTGTGCGTTAAGAGATAATATTCTGTATGTATATGCCTTTCTATCAACTCCAACCAGTCCAGCTATCTTCCTCTAACCTTAACAAGACATTCTCGTCCAGACAACTGCTGCTCACTGGATATTTTCTCTTCTTCAGACCATCTCTGTAAACCCTAGAGATGGTGTGCGAAAATCCCAGTAGATCAACAACCATGTCGTGTTTAAAATGACTTAAATTAAATCCCTTTTCTTCCTCATTCTGATGCTCAGTTTTAACTTGCATTAAGTTGTTGCCCTGTGATTGGTTGATATTTAGCTTTTTATGTTGACAAGGAATTCAACAGATGCACCTGATAAAGTGGCCGGTGAGTGCAGATTAAATGGCTAAATAAAAGCTTTTGCATTACAAGTCAGATACTTCATTATGTCATGCTATTATAGCATCCACATCATTCTGCCTATCGATCTCCTGTTGTCTGCTCTCACTTGAAACAAGATACCTGAACTCCTTCACACGGAGTAGAAATACAATAGAATGATGGTCCCATCTGCCCCCTTTTATAAATGGTTTTATGCACCTTTCATGTATACATACAGTATAGATGAAGGGTCTTTTTACAGAATTATACTTTATGTCTTGTCTTTTTTTTTATCTGTCTGTAAATGACTGCCCAGTAGTTCCTGTATGTGCACAAATTTCTTGAATCCTAAATCTTGAATTATGCTGCTTTAAACTCGACTAAAAACAGCTCAGGTTCAAGCTGGAGGACTCAGCTCAATGAAGCCAGCAGGACCACACCGTCTGCAGATAGCAGGGATGCAGTGTTGATGCCACCCAACTGGGCACGCTCCAGCTCGTTTTTCAGAAAAAAAACATATGTACACTGTACAAACATATGTATGGACTAAATCTGTTGTTAAAAAGCTATCACAGTTTGTCCCAAGGCACCCCTGTAAAAGGGATTATTACAGATGGTTCAGTGTGCTGACTTTTAGCTGCCAAATATATAAAAATGCAGCTTTATTTGTAGATCACTCACTATACATTTATCTGCAAAAATCTCTCAGATTGATTCCATTTTGCATCTGATAAGCAAAGTTTTCTCACTGACAAAACCATATCATAAATGTAATGGTAATGAAAAGAGAACATGAAAATGATTAAAATACCCCCCAAAACAGAGAATTAAATCAGCATTCACAAAACATTTAAACCTGAAATAATCTGTAGAAGTAAGTGGATTTCATCTGGGCCCCAGGAGTTGGACAGATGGTCCGTTTGTTCCCCACATCCTGGCAGTGAGAAGATGCCATTACCCTGGGATCCCTGCCAGACTCTCCCCTCTCCACTGCCAAGACGTCCTGGACAGGCGGGAAGTGTGTATGTGTGCGTGTTGCTGTTAAACGGCTGATATGGGCACAGGGTACAAGATGGGGACAGCTGATGCAAGGTTGAAACAAAACCGAGGAAGCCAAACAAAGCCTGAGGAGGGTGAGAAAGAGAACATGGATGCAACTAAACACATTAGAAGGGATTGTGATCAGGTTAAAGCAGGAAATCGAGTTCACATGTTGACTTAAGTCCCCTGTTTACATGTGTTACTGCTGGTAATCAGATTACCTTTCTGCACCCCACCAAAAGATGATCAGATGTCATTATAGTTTGTGAAGCAAAGAAGGGGAAAAAAGCTGTCCACACTTAAAGAAACCGCATGATTATGGAGCAGAAATATCCCAAAATGTCAAATATGTGATCAGCAAATAAATGGATGGAATTTGGAGCATCTCTCCTCCCTCCTTTCCTCCCTCCTTCCTCTCTTCCTGTTGCCTCAACCATTTTCCAAAGCAGTCTGTTTCGTGTGGTGCCCAGAGCTGCTGGCCTTGATTAATAGTCAGGTGTCCCGGCTGTTTATCTCCCCTGCCCTCCACGCAGAGTCCCCATCCACCGATCAGACGCTACCATCTGGGGATCTGCTTCTGTTTTTTTCCTTCTCAGACAGACGCACCATCAGCTGGCTCACAGGTCAACTGAAGATCAGGACCTACAGAGGAAGAGGAGGAGCGGTGAGGGATGTTGTACGGGAAGGGGAGTCACCTGCCCCTCGTCCTGCAGGACGCTCCAACAAGCCACTTAGGCCTGAATAATTCCTCTGTCAACGTTACTGATGAGCCGTCGCACTGAGGCAGGAGTGGGGAATCGGCGAGCCATTAGTCATGATCTGTTCTGCATAATGCATCAGCTTTTCATTGGGAGGAAAACAGGCTGGGTTCAGAGAATGAGGTGACTGGTGGATTTGTGGCTCTGCTTGTAAACTAAACTACAGAGGATGGAAACTAATTAAAATCTCCCACAGCACACAGGACTCAGCAGAACTACAGTATTTGTAGACTTCAGTTAAAATGTAGACAACCAGTTCAGCTCATTTTGGGATATTTTTGCACCACAACAAGGAGCTGTGATGCTCGAGCAAACATAGTTGTGTTAAATGTGATTTCTCACCAAAACATATGCATGAGAATCTTTTTTTCTCTTTTCGTTTGTTGTATTATAATTCAATTAAATGCTTGTTTTGTGAAGCACCATCTTTATATTTCTTTAAATGCCCCCTTTACAACGTGCTGTAAGTAAAACTCTGAGCAGTGACATGTACAGAGGCTGCAGCTCTTCCATGCAGCCGGCCCAGGTTTGAATCCCAGTGTTTGCATCTGAATAACACATACTTGGTTAATGCTCATGCACTTAACCCATAAATTCAGCTTACCACCAACGAATGAGCAATCATACAGTTTGTTTTATGTCTGTAAACTGTTGATATCCACTTTTTACTAAAGCTTGTGTTTTTCTTCATTAACTGAATTTAGTTTATTAAGATCCCCATTAGCTGCAGCAAAGCCACAGCTATTCTTCCTGGAGTCCAACAGAATTAAACATACAATAAAAAATAAATAAATAAGAAATAACATTATGAAAACAAAACAAAATAAAAGCCATGTTTACATATAGTCCTCACATATAGCCATGTGAGCTTTATGCTTCCTCACTTGCTGATATTCGCATTATGAGACACTTTGTCATATAACCCAGTGCATTATCCTTACATTGGTATATTGTATATTCTTTATATTTACACAAAAATATTTCAACCATAATACTATATTTACATGTCGACTATACCTATTTATACCCTACTACAATTCCATTCATATAGATATACACACATTGAGATGATATTTGCTCTGTAGTCACACGTGTGTTGTGCAGGCAGCTCTAGTTGTAGTTTGTTTAACATATCTCCAGTGGCATTTGACCGAACCAATGGGCAATTTTGAGATGTGATAATATTAGTGATTGAATTGTTGTTTTCAAGATATTTGGAGTCATAAAAGTTCTGTGTCTCCTCATAATTGATTTGCCTCTACCCATGTTTGCAATCATATTATTAATGTGTTTCAATTGTTACTGTCTGATGAAGATGTTAGAGAGATATTTTCTCCAGCAGCATACCGCTATATAAACAGCATAACACACACAGGTATACTAGTTTGATAAAGAAACCTAACCCAACAGATAAAGGCTTAACTTTGCACTTCTGGTACATTATGCCAAATTGTCAGAACACCGGTCTGGAGCCCTTTGCTACATGTCAGACCCCCTCTTTCTCTCTGACCTCCCTCCTACAGTCAAAAAAAGGCTACTAGAGCCCAAAATATCTCTGAAGACGCTCATCTTTCTGCTGATATTTAAAGAATAATGAAGCAGAACCAGGCTGATGATGAGGTATTAGTGTGTTAACGGTGTTCCAGATGAGTCTACATGTTGCATAAACATTGAGTTTCAGTTTTGTTATGGAGGATTCACCTTGTGCTGTTTCTCCATCTGTTAACAGTCTCAGACAGGTTTGATCATTAGTTTCCGGGTGAGTTTAATTAAAGAGACACTACAGAAGGAGGTTGTTATTATTATTATTAAGACAGTTTCCATGCAGACTGGAGAAAAAAAAGATCGTTCTGCAAATGTAAAGCATGAGATAGCACAATGGCTCATGCAAGGAAAGAAAATATCGGACATCTCAATAAAACTTAATTGAGGTCATCGTACTGTTAATGAATTAGTGTGGGATTCTCAGAGCAGACGGGTTGGTTCAGATAAAAGCAGATCAAGGAAAGTCTCCAAAATGCATGTCCCAACAAGGCTGCCACGCCAGCAAGGTGGTGGTGGAGGGATGCTCTGGGCTGGAATAATAGATAGTGAGATATTTGACCTCTTTAGGATGCCTGAGGATACAGTTTAGTTTCTACCAGAAAGTGTTGCTTCTGCAGTAAAGGATACTCTCCATCCTATGATGTAAAAAAAACGTTGAATCTTTGGCTGCAATATGTATAAAGGGAGATAAACTGTTGCCACCCTCATCCTCCGACCTCAACACTATGGAGATCCTGTAGAGCATCCTTTAAAAGAAGATCTATGAGGGCAGTAGACCTCCAAAACAGCAACTTTAGAGGGCAGTTCTCAATGAGCTCCAGGTTGAAACTATCCATGGTCTTCCAGGTTTAATGGATGCGAGAGTTGTTATCAAAAGCCATTTCAGAGAAGGGCCCCTTGTTAACGTGAAACTGGATTTATTTATGAAAAGGATCTTCTACATAGTGGAATAAAAGGTGTACATTTTCAGTTTATTACAACCTATATAATGTAAACTATACATTTTAGATCATATTACTGTTAGGTCATTTCCAACCATTAAGTTGCTGGAGTGGAACAAAACTCCAGGACTGGAAACTTGTCCGACCCTGGATTTTTCAGCCCACTTACCAGCTGCACATGAAACCAGACTGTTCAGAGAAATATTTCTTAATAGCATTACATTTGACCGCCTGCTTGCTGAGCGTCGGCAGGTTTCCTTCTTCTCTTTTCACCTACAGAACATTCATCTTTTTTAGTTTTTAGGAGGATTTTACATTTTAAACCCAAGATAAATATTTTGTAGAAAGACATGAGGATGAAGGAATAACCTGGAAGCTCAGAGGCATGTTCAGAGGAGCCTCTCCCGCGAGTTGCCACCACCTCGGTGTCACGCTGAGCGATATCCCCAGCGTAGAGACCCCCAACATCTCCCTCTGTTGTAAGCAATTTCACAGCCTGTCTAGCTTTTGGCTCGCCTCCCCAAAAATTTAATAGCCAGTATTCCCACGCAGACACACACAAGCGTACGCACCCGGGCAGATTTTTCACACACCTCTTAATTAGATCTGCTCGTGGCCTGTCCAGAATGCTAAGTAGCCGTTAAGCAGAAAGGACCAGAGCTTTGGAAATTTCTAGACCTCTTGCTGGTCATTAAAATTCAGGCGTTTGATCCTTCTTCCAGCTCTCCTCCTTTGCTGTGTAGGAATCAGACCAGGAACATAAAAGCCACCAGCTTGACTTTAGTTTTTGACTTCAAATAGGACCACTAAGAATATGTCATTCATGGGAAGCTTGAAATGAAGGCAGTTGACAAAATATATGAAGTAGAAGCATCTTAGTCATCATTGCTTTGCTACTTAGTAGTTTTTTTCATGCACCGCTAATTCTGCTTCCCTTGTCAGCTGTACGTGTTCAGTTTTCATTTTAGATACTTACTCAATGCGATCTTTGGTTTCACACCTGCAGAACTGAGAGATTTTTGCCACGAACCAAAACACGATTCTGTAATCAGACACAAAAACAACAGAACAAGGAGACAAAAGACAATGACCCTCACATATAAACATATTGGCACTAATGGGAGCCAAAAGCTGATGACAAAAAAGGTAAATCTGCTTTGATGTGAAAGGGATGCAGAGGTGAAGTCACCTGGCTGGCTCTGCTTTATTAGCAGCTCTCTGTTCTGCCAGCTCTTCATCCTCGCCAACTTCCTGCTGTTCAGTATTCCGAGCGCAAACACTCTGCTTCAAGAGATATGACATTTAGTCTCAGTAACTTGTAATGGATGCATTAACACAGTATCGCGCTCTCACATGCATCTGCACTAAACTAATGATACACATTTTACCGTTGCCAGGAAACAGACTCTGGAGTTTACACCTGCCTGGCTTCCAGCTCCAGCGGAGAGACGAGTTGGAGTGGAGTGCTCACAGTCAAAGGTAAATTGTCTCTGCGTGATGGAAATCCATGTAGATCACAGCTGTGTGAAGAGCCTGCAGATAGCAACACAAGGATAATGTATGTCATTAAAAAGCAAAAGATGTAAGATAGAAAAAAATAAATACATAAATGAAGAAGCAGAAAATTAAATAAATAAAAAATGATTGACAAGATAAAATAATTTTAAAAAGCAAACTGTATAAAAAAGAAGTAAAATAAAGGCTAAAAAAAAACAAACAAACAGAAATTTAAGAAATGTAATCATTTAAATGCCAAAAATACATAAACCTGTTAAAAAATAAAATGAAATATCTAAAAAAAAATAATAAAAATGATAAACATAAAATAAAATAAATGAGTAAAAATATAATTAATGTGTTTAATAAATACGTACAAACGTACATGAAAAATAAGGTGCATTAATTTATTTTATAAAAAGCTGAAGTTTGTAAAAGCAGTAATCCTGGTTTTAAGTCCTGGAAACATCAACATCACAGAATCTAAGAGTCATAATGTCTTTGCAGGTCATTTTAGGTATTTATTATGAATATTTACCAGTATAAATGAAAAGAAAACAGCTTTAAGTGTAATTAAGCCACTTAGCCTCTGCTGGTCCGGAAGCTGAGCCGACTGCTCGTATAAACATCTGTAACTGTTTCCCAGTGAAGCATGGCGACATTAAGACTCTGCAAAAAACATGCCAATTCCCACATTAGAGATGCAACCGTCAGCTGTCTCTGCAGCTCACAGCACGCCACCAATTGAAATGCTTTGTGAGACTATGCCCTTTTTATTTTCTGTACAGCCCATTAGGAATTAGTACATAGAACATTTCAGGCTGTAGAGATTTTATTAGTGGCACAAAATGAGGGAATAACAAGTTAACAAGCTGCTCTGATGATGTCTACGTTAGTTTAATAGACTTTTACTGTCATAATATAAGTTCTAATGGCCAAATTGTGAAGTGTACTAGCAGTAAAGGGCGCCGCCCACATTAACAACCACTCAAATGTTCATTCTCTTGTGTCTCCTCTTGCATTTCTCCCCTCGCCGTCCAGAGAGCGCTGACACATCTGTAGCTCAGGCTGCAGAGCCCTTCCAGCTGCCAGGTCCACCCCACAAGCCCATCGTCACAGATGTGTCGAAGAACAGCGTCTCTCTGACCTGGCAACCCAACGCCCACGAAGGCGGAGCCGCCGTCACTTCCTACATCATCGAAGCATTCAGGTACGTTTGTATAAAACTTTTAGGCGCTTTCAGTCTGAATCTTTCACACTTCTGAAGTTTCCTCTTGTTCGATGTGCAGAGACACTGGTTTAAGGAAGCTCCTTCACCTAAACAGATAGTCAATTCAGCAAAGAAGTGAATAAAAAACATAAAATTGAAGGTTAAAGAGCAAAATAAAGGCAGTTTGGTGAAGGAAGAACTTGTTAATGCATGACCTTGAACCACTTTGTCTCAAAAAAAAAAAAAAAAAACTTCAGAATCAGCCGTCAAAGTTTCAGTGATAAAATGTTTTCACTCGCCCTCAGTGGCTCGTCTGAACCTGAATGAACCCTAAAAAGAAAAAAGAAAAACTCGGGTACTGTCACCTGGGAGGAGGTCCACCTTGGATTAATTAGAGCTGTACCAGATTTATCT
Source organism: Melanotaenia boesemani (assembly GCF_017639745.1). NCBI lineage: Eukaryota > Metazoa > Chordata > Actinopteri > Atheriniformes > Melanotaeniidae > Melanotaenia > Melanotaenia boesemani. The sequence continues at coordinate 23,074,666 of NC_055696.1, read as the reverse complement.
GAGCGAGGATGGAGGAAAGCTTCCAGACGAAGACGGGCAGAGAAAATATGTCTGGATGGGAAGGAGAACACTGGCAGAGTTTAATCAGATCCAGATGTCCACTGTGGCCAGTGGCAGCAGCTGAATCTCTCAGAGTAATTCAAACGGATTCTTTATAAAGCTGATAGAGGAGACCACCAGGATGACTGCAATAAAACTTCCTTCCCTGAGGTGCAAAGGTTTGTTTGCAGGAGGTTTTGTGTTTGTGTGCATGTTCGTTTTAATGTTTTTTTATGTGTAAAATCATGTTATTTTCTTTCTGAGTATTAATTCTCCATGTGTGACTCTGTGGAAGCCTGAGCATTTCGTGTTCACAGGGCAAACACACATCCAACACATGCATTCATGAGTTATTTTGGAATAAAAGCATAAAGATACGGTACTAATCGATGGAGTGATACGTACATATAGGTCACATATACGGATAATATACGGAAAAATCTGCACCACATACCTGATGGATTCTGTTTTCAGATATCTCTGTGAACAGACACAAATGCATCCTGAAAAATCCCAAAACTGCATACCCATCCAGAAAATACCTGTATATTTGATCCTTCACAAACTTACTTCAGATCTTTCTGCATACTGGCCTCATTTTTGACCTATCGCGCTTACAGATCACGAGAACAAAAACTGGATGATTGATTACGCAAATTACACATCACTCTGATCAAAACTAGCAATTTACCATCTAAAAAATAAATAAAATCAAGTACAAAGGCCTGCTAATTCCTTAAGTATTTAAGAAATGACTTGTCATATTTTCAGATTAAATGAACTGTTTTGGTGTGATTACTGCAGGTCAGCTTTGAAGCTGGTTCACTACAAAGCTCCTCGAGACTCCTTATGGAAAAACTATCATTTAGAAAAGTTACTGCTGTTCTAACAAGGTGGCAATAAGTTCAAAGAGTAAAGGGGGAACGTGGTTGAGGGCTGATGAGATAATATATTTGCTGCAAGGCCAAGAACATGCCCTTATTTCCTGTTTGACAGCTTCGCTTGACTTACATTTTATTATTCACCACAACAGCAAATGGTTTCGTGTGGAGGTGATCGTTGAGGAAATACAAACCCGTCTGCACCACGACAAACTTTGGTCACGTCATGTTGTTTACAAGAAGAGAAAAATCCTAGAAAGCTGAAAATAGATCCCTGTATTGCTCTCAAATCTTCGTGCATTGATTAACTGTGTAGCTGCAGAGCAAATCAGCATTGCAAAACACTCCAGAGTACAATATATAAGAAAACACACAGACAAGCTTTAAATGCTGTCACTGATATGAAATATAGCCACTCCTTCTCTCGTACCTCATTTCAGTGAGATATTTTTGATTATGTTGCCTCATCCTGAAATTCATCTGATGTTAATTCCTGCAAGTAAGCTGAACATGTTATGTTACAGACTGAAATAGCCAACATCTTACATGTTTACAGATCAAAAGATTTCATTTTCATGCAAAAATAATAGACAGTTCATTGCTTTGGTTCTCAGATGTGTTGGATGTGGGTTTTTTGCACAATATCAAAGGAATTCGAGTCAGTACAGCAGATGATATTCACACAGCAACAAGAGAGCCAAAATGCCCAGAAGCTTTTTATATGAGGTTCTGCTTGAACAGAATCTGATTCCATCATCACGGCATCAGTTTTCAGGAGTGAAGCATTTGCATTAGAAAATTAGAAAAGAAAGATGCTGAGAATAAACTGTTAAATTTCTGAAGGCATTTTTTAAAACACATTCAAAAAGATTCAAAGTGATCTGAATTTAAATTTAACTTTAAACTTTCATGCTGGAAAAACCTCTTAACCCTTTAACTCCCAGCTCTACCATGTAGTAGAGCAGCTAATCCAGTGACTACAATGAATCTTATTAAAAATTTGTGGAAATTAACCTTTCTGAGGCATCTCCACCTCTCGGACTGGAGTCAAAGACCTAAAAAAAGTGTTTGCTATCCCATCACTGTTTCAAGCTTTGGCCATTTCACTGTTGTTACCATATTATTAACTGTTATCTCAACCCTTTAAGATATTTGAACCAAAATAATTGATTTTTTTATATTATTGATATTATTGTTCAAAGGAAAAGAAAAAATGCAAAGACACGTTTTCTTTTGCTTTTTTCTTGTGAACATTCACCCCTTGATGCTTGGGTCCCAAATTTGCAACAAACCCTTTCTAGCCTTTGTTGTTGTCCTCGTCATAGTCATCTTCTTATTCTTCCTATTGTTCCTCTTCTTTTCTGGTTTGTTCCTTTCGCTGGCCGCATGTTAGCTATACTGCTCAACACTGCCCCCTGGGGGTTGCAATGGTATTGCTCCGTTTGCTGCATCCAGCAACAGATTCACAAGCCCACCAAAAACAGACCAAATTATGCACATAAATGACGCAGGAGACGGACTAAAGTTCTGTCTGCATATTGTCTTCTGCCTCAAGCATTAATGGGCCTTTATTTTCCTGGAAAAGATGTCAACTGATGGTAGCAAATATTCCTTCAATATTCTAGTTTCTACTTATGTATCAATAGTACCTTTACATATTAAAAGTCATCCATACCATGGACACCGATGCCCTAGCATACCATCACAGATGCTGACTTTTATGTATTTAAGTGATAAAAACCTGGATGGTCTTTCTCATTTTTTGGTACACAGAAACAAATGTCAGTTGTTCTGTTTTGTTTTTTCTTTCTTCCAAATAGCAACTGAAATGAGGATTCATCTGTCTTCTGTCCATCTAAAATTAGTTGCTATCCAGAGAATTCATTAGTGTTATCAAGGCACTTCTGAGTCCAGGTAGTTACATTAATCATTGTAGTATGTCAGTTTCTCAAGTCCTGTCTAAAGACTCGATGCTTAGCTCATCCAGCAATAGTTTCTGTCCTTGGCCTTCACACACATAGATTTCCTAATGCTCATAGCCCCTTTACACTGGCTGGGCACCAGCACAGTGCCAAAGTTGGAACCAGTCGGTATGTTCAGACCAGAAAAAAAGTGGGTTCAGAACCTGAAAAGAGTACCAAAAAATAGTGGTTCGCAGTTGTGAACTGTGAGGTCATCTGTGTTTGTTTTTTGTTTTTTTGTTTTTGTTTTTGTTTTCAAAAATAGTAGATTGATGACAGAGCACTTGTTATTGTTATTATTTTCAGACAGGCTCACTGAGGTTGATCCAACAATGGAATGATTCATTTGTGTAAAACTTGAATGCCACTGCATTATGTTGCCCGGCAACCGCTTTAAATTTCGATTATGTAGGCTTGTGTTGATCCTAACATCTCTTGATGTTCGCTTGGTTGTCTGAACATATTGTTTATTTTGGGAAAACATAGGTTAAAACGGAGCCTAATGAATTGAGTTAGCCATCAACTTTCTAACACTATGAATCTGGTTAAACTGGTGTGAACGCAGACCAGTTTGCAAGAAAGCACAGATGTTCTGAGACTCCCGAACCATGTGTCAGCCAGAGCCAAAATGGAGTCTGTTTGAAAGCACCATTGCGTATTCTGCTCTGTAGATGCTGTAAAATCAACATTCTTACTTATTTTCTAAACTGATAGAGGATTTTCTGATTAAGTTTGACACAAAGTGTTGAAACATGACCGGTCGTTGTTTGGAAACATAGAACCTTTGGTGGATGTTCTTTTTATACCCAGTCATGACACCCTTACCTGCTAATTTGATGATTGCAGAATTTTCTAGAACGCTGTTGCTCGTTTTGTCTGTACACCTCTTGGACAGTGAAAACACTCCTTTGTATATGTGTCTGTTACATAAAGGCTTAAATTAATTAAGAAATTACACATTTAAGTTTTTAGAAATGGGGTTTTGTGTTATAAGTTACCAAATTTAAGTTAATGATCATAAGTTAGATAATATTTATATAAAGTTTCAGAAAGAGAGCAGCATTTTTTTTTCTCTTCCTTTGCAGCCAGTCAGCGGGCAGCACATGGCAGACTGTAGCCGACATGGTGAAAATTGAGACGCACACCATCACTGGTCTTCTTCCCAACACCATCTACCTGTTCATTGTCCGAGCTGTCAATGCCTATGGCCTGAGTGACCCGAGCCCCATCTCCGAGCCCGTCAGGACACAAGGTCAGTATGTTCTCCACCCATGTCCAATAAAGCCTGACTCAGATAGCCTCTGTAGTGTTTGTAAGTACAATTTGGCAGCACTCTGAAGAGAAGTGGTTGTGTGTTTTTACTCAGATGTGAGCCCTACAGGTCAGGGAGTGGACCACAGACAGCTGCAGAGAGAGCTGGGAGAGGTGGCCGTCCAGCTTCAAGACCCCGTAATGCTAACAACATCCTCGATCCGAGTGTCCTGGATGGTAAGTGGCTCAAATCCATGTTTTAATTTAAGAAGGAAGGTTTTTAAGGGTCATTTAAAAGGTTATTTTCATTTCACCCTATTGCCTCTTTCATATATTTTTAGGTTGACCGTCAGTCTCAGTACATCCAGGGCTACCGTCTCTTTTACCGGCCCAGCGGTGCTAACTGGCTCCTACAGGACATCAACTCTCCTTCCGAGCGCAGCACAGTCCTCGCCAGCTTGTTCAAAGGAACCGAGTACGAGATAAAGATCCGCCCTTATTTCGATGAATTCCAAGGCAAAGACAGCCGTACCCTGCTGGTTCGAACCCTAGAAGAAGGTATCAAATCTAATATCAGAGAGAGCTTCAGAGAAATTCCTTTTAGTGAGCTCTGCTATGTTCTGTTTGACACCGCAGGGCCTTGAACGCTGCTCTTCATTAGCCTGCATTACATTGTATGGATCTCAGTCATATTCTCTCCATTTAGGGTTAACTTATTTCCTCTGCAATTTCAGTTCATTTATATTGATCCCAGTTTTTCCATTAACTGATTTCTGCAGCCTGGGGTTTATATTGGTTGACGTAAACTCTTGATTAAAAATAATCATAAAAACAGGTGCAGACGGTTCTTGCCATCAACATAGACTCTGAATTGACTTGAGTGTCTTAATCTGGCAAAAAAAGAAAAAAAAACATTAACTTTTGCAGCTCTGATAAACCTTTATTTCCTCTCCTGCTACGATTCACTTTCATGTTTCTTAATTGGTTTTATGTCCTCTTTTATTTCCTTCAGCTGTTAATTACTTATTTATGTATTTGTACATGTTAATAAATACCCAATTTGCTGCACACAGGCATGTTGATGAGAAGATATTTATGCTTTCCCCCACCTCTCTTAGTCCCCAGTGCCCCACCCAGAGCTGTTAAAGTGGCAACGGTGAAGCTAAGCAACACCTCCAGCATCAGCGTCTCCTGGGAGCCTCCACCCAGTGAGATGCAGAACGGTGTCATCCAGGAATACAGGGTAAACAGCACACCTGAGTTCTGACACACATCTGATTCATGAGCAGAGGTTTATAAGACGACATTATGAGCTCAGTGTCTGCAAGCATAACCACAACACAGCTGTTTAACTGCTGTTCTGTGCATTCAAACAGGTTTGGTGTGTCGGCAGTGGCACCGACAACCAGACGCGCTACTACATCAACAAAACTCTGGACGGTGACACACTGTCCACGGTGCTGAAAGGCCTGATGCCCGGCGTGCTCTACCAGGTGGAGGTGGCGGCAGTGACCAGCGCAGGCGTTGGCACTCGTAGTCAGCCAGTGTCTGTTCTCATCAGTAAGTCGCTTACAGCTGGAGAAAACATGCAAACAGCTGTCAGAGCTACGACACTTTGCAGACATCTTAGCAACAGTTTTCAACTTTATAAAGATCTTTGTTGATCAGCTGCTTTTTGGCCAGTCCGTCATTCTGACCATTTACAGAGAAATTCGTTTTTTTAGCAACTTAACACTGACCTATGAATTATTCAAACATAAAGCACTTGACTGAAGGGATTGATCGTTTAAGACACAACATGGAAACAAACTAATTTAAATTGGGTCTTGGGACACTTTTTACTAGCTGCCTGTCACAAAGACACAAAATAAAACAGAAAATACAGTTTGTGGATCAACTAGATGATTCTCAAAGAACTATTAGTATACATGGTACAGGGCTGATAGAGCGATGAATCCTCCCCGGAGCCATTATTGAAGGAGTATGGGATCGTCTGTACAGAGAACAGAATAAAAGGCTAAAAACGTCTAAAGAAAAGCTTTGAAAAGTCCTTCAAGAACTCTGGAGAACTATTCCTGGAGACTACTATACCAACATTTGACTTTCAAGCTTTTTAGAATTAGACAAACTCTGTTTTTTTCCTTATGTACTTAATTTATATTAATGTTTGTACGTAAATTGTTGCATCTTTTTTCAGTTTTTCTGACAATATGAAGAAAGTGCAGGTGGTTCAAGACTTTTTATTAGTAGTGTACTCTTAGACCATCAGCAAGCTATACAATGGTTATTGTTCATATATTCATTGTCCCCACAGAATTACTCCCATTGACTCTCTTTATTTCTTGGCTTTTTATTCGGTGCGTAATGTTCAGATAGTTACTGAATTGTTCAGTAACATTTGGTGGAGACATTTGTGTTTCCCAGCAAACACATCGTCTATTTGTTCCACCAGACATAAATAAAGTGAAGATTTATTTTTGCCTCTCCCCTGCTTGCTTTTCTTGCCTCAGAGCTGCCAGCTGAACAGCCCTCCATGCCAGGCGGCGGAGGCGGCAGTGGCACCGGCGACAGCGGCGAGGAGAGCAGTGTGAGTCTGGCTGAGCAGATCACCGACGTGGTCAAGCAGCCGGCGTTCATCGCGGGCATCGGCGGAGCCTGCTGGGTCATCCTCATGGGGTTCAGTGTCTGGATCTACTGTCGCCGTAAGAAGAGGAAGGAGCTGAGCCATTACACCGCCTCCTTCGCCTACACACCAGCAGGTCAGGAAGACCCTGGAAGTTGATATTACTGTAGCTAACCCGAGGCTAGCTGTGTCTGCTGACTGAAATCAAGTTCTGTGGAGGTGGATTCTAGTTGCTGCTTTTGTTGAAGCTTTTTTTTTTCTAAACTATATAAATAAAATAAGTGTCGCAACATAAGCTGCACATGGCTGAAAGTTGAGCTTGTGCATGCATGCTGCAGATAAAGTCACTTTGTTGTTTAGTGAGTCTGTTTTCTGCAGCTGCGACTCTTTTAGAGTTGATTCACATGAACCTCCAACCCAAAAAAAGGTGCATTTTCTCTTTGCACCACTTCAGTATCATGAAAAGTAAATTCACTCTTTGTAGATTTTGCAGTACTCCTGTCTAAAAATCACACATCTCAGGCTGCTGGAGAAAGCTTCATTTATTCAGAGCCTGTCCAAAGATGCAAACTCTCTGGATAGTCATTTATGCAGAACCACTGAATATATTCACCTTAAAAATTCTGTTTTGCTTGGAGAAGCTGCTCTTTTGGTTTCCACACTCAACATCTGCAAACAACAAATGAAAGTATTTGTTTGGGATATCAAGCATTGCAGATAGGAATGCATACAGAAGTAAAGTGCCCCTCTTTAATTTAACATTGACTCTTCTCTTTACCTCTAATAGCCACTGACTTGTTCCCTGGTCCGTTCGTCTGTAAACAAAAACTGGAAAAGGAATCACTATTTTGAACTTGATAAAAAAAAGAATTTGCTGGAGAAATTTGCAATGTGATTCTCAATAAATAAAGTAATAGAAAAAAGAAAAGTAAATCCATGTTTTAAGTCTGTCCAATGAGGGGAAACAAAGCTGGATTAATCAGATCAGCCAGTTTTTTTCTCCTTTTAATTTTTTTTCATCTTCTTGCAGTTGGTTTTCCTCATGGGGAAGGATCAGGACTCAATGGAAGGTAGGATTTTTATCTCACAGTTGGACTGTGTCATGGATCTACATTCTGTTGCCTCCTTTTTTAAATTCCCCCCATGTCCTCAACATGTTTCGAATCTTTCTTTCTGAGCACGTGCAGCTTTTTCTCTGCTTCTCTCTGTTTCCATCTGGATAGTCGTTTTCTGTTGCACCCCGCTTTCAATTAATGCCAGAATGTCCCTGCAGGCCCGGAGTGCTGGGAGGCAGCATGGGTAACTACCCGTGGCTGGCAGACTCTTGGCCCACCACCAACCTGGTCCACAGTGGTAAAGAGGCCGTCAACTGCTGCACAAGTAATCATGACACCGCTGAGAGATACTACAACGGTAGGAATGCCTCTTCAGTGTGTCTTTGTGTTTCATAAAAAATAAAACTGTGTTAAATCCAACTTCCATCCTCGTCCAGAAGCCGGCATCTCAAACTACTTGAGTCAGACAGAGAAGTACAGCATGGGAGGCTCCACAGAGGGTCCCATCTACAGCACCATTGATGCAACCAGCGAAGACCTGCACAGCTTCACTTATGCCCAAAACACCTCCACCACTCCTTACGCCACTGCCTCCATCATGCCCTTTACCAATCAGCTGCAGGCACCGGCTCACAGCGGCGAGCAGCAGGATGACGGACACTGGATCACCCAGCCTGGACCCTCCGGAGCTCAGTATGCACAGCCGGACCGCTGCAGTGGTGAGACCAGCGGGGTTTTCTTACTTTTAAAAGAAGCTAATAATCGTTTCAGCTGCAGCTCGCTGGAATATTCGTCATCCCAATTTGAGACAAAGCCTTTTTCTTGAAGGAATTATTGCGACTGTCCTGGCTTTTTTGTTTTAAAGGTAAGCCCAAGCAGAAGGCGATGGGTAAAGCTGTCAAGACTCCGTCTCTGACCTGGATGGAGGCTTTGCCCCCACCTCCTCCCGCTGGAGAGCTGGAACAGTGCGAGCAGGATGAGCAACTCCCAGAGAATGATGACATGGACATAGGGTGAGGAAAATTGCCATTCCCAGGTGGTCCCGCTGCAGACCTCATTCCTCAGGTGTCTGTGCTCATAGCCAATCAAATTTGAGCATGTGTAGATGGCTGAATGAACAGTTCAAGCATTCACTTATTTTACATTTACTGTCTTCTAAATTCAGTTTCTAAAAAGGTTTAAGGTGCGAAGTACTTAATTGTTCATGCAAAATGTCAATTTTTATCCAACTTTCATAAAACAGGCACTTTGGGGCACAAAGTCACTGAACTAAACTAAAGGAATTATATAGTAACCCTGCACATGTTTGATTTATGTAACAAATATAATAAAATATATAAAGCAAACATTTGCTATTCCTAAGATAACTTTACAAACATTAGAAATAGACTCCAGTTTCTTCCAGGAGATCCATTGTGTTCCCAGGTCAGAAAGGGTATATAATCCCTCCTAGTCTGCTTTTAGAGAAGCAACAAGGAGGCATCATTAATCAGATGCCTAAACCACCTCAGCTGACTCCTTTTAGTGCAGAGGAGCTACCATCACTCGTGAGCAAGATCCCAAGATACTTAAACTTTTCCTCTTGAAGCAAAGCTAACCTTGAAAACTCCTCCCAAGCCCACTTTGAGGTGGCAGCCTGTGGCTCCTCTCCCAGGCCTGGCTCCAAGGAGTTGCCCTAAATTTGCTTTCCAGGGTGAGGTTTCTTAACCATCCTGGTGTCTTTCCATCAAGGTCTATGAATTGCTCTTAATCTGACCCCTCCCCTGAGACCACTTTGCCTTGGGGCTAATATCCCAACATTAAGATGGCAGTTCACAGAAGACTGTACATAGTAATTTAAAGAATGAGCTTGTGAATACAATAATGAAGGTCATCAGGCTCAGTCTAAGCTATCCGGCGAGGAGCTGAAACATCAGGAGCTGCTGCTCCTCCATTTTTAATGGAGTCCACTGAGGTGGTTCAGACATCTGATTAGGATGAGTCCAGGTCACCTCCCCTTGGTGGTTTTCAAGGCACATTCTTCTTGGAGGAGACCCCAAGGCAGTGTCATTAGAGAGAGGGGTTTCTGTGTTTCCATGACACAAAATAATGGAAGAAAATGGATGGATGGATGGATGGATGGATGGATGGATGGGCGGGCATATGGCCTATACAGTTTCAATCAGTGAGGTTCAAAGCTTTTAAAGGTTTGTAAAGTAATTGTTCATTAAAGGTAAAAAATAAATAAAAGGAACAACATTATATGCCATTTATTAAAGTCAGACTGATTTTTTTTTTTAAAGACTTTTTAAAATCCTTTACTGTATCATTAAAATATAGGTGGCTGCACTCCTTGTTTCTCACCTCAAATCCTTTTAGAAACTAACAGTCAAGGACAGTAAAGGTAAAAGCCGTCCACTCGGCTCACAGTCCATTAGGACCTCTACCCTCCAAGCCTCCTCTTTCTCAGCCACACATCTATAAATACGTCAAACACAGCTTAGACATAGCCTCACCTCCAAGAGACACATAAAGTATCAACCCCAACACGGTTCTCATGCCTCCGGCCCTAACAACTCGATTATCTCAGTCTTGGTCAATTGCTTTAGTCATTTAGCTGTTTTTCTCCCTACCACTCGCTGTCTGCAACTTTAGAGCAGCAATACCACCCGAAATGAAGCTTAACCTCCTGCAGTTTTGCCTATGGAAAAAAAATCGAGTGTAGCCTGAAAGAACATCATTAATCTTTAGGTAGCTGTGTTGTTGAGCTGAATTTAAAAAAAACTAGGGGACAAACCAGCTGCTCCTCAACGATACGTTGTACACTTCATCATTGATCTGTAAAAGTCTCCTTTGTCCATGTAGCTCGGATGAGGAGTGGTGTCCACCCCTCCCAGAGAGGACGTACCTGATGGAAGGATGTGAGGACTGTCCCTCTTCCCCTCAAAGGAACAACGCTCCCTCTCCGACCACCTCCTACAGCCACCAGTCGACCGCAACGCTCACTCCATCACCCCACGAGGAGCCCAGAGCCCCCCAAGACCTGCCCCGCCTCAACCAACAGGAGAGCCAGCAGCTGTCACGGTATGTGAACAGGCTTGTGTTCGTATTTAAATTCAAAGTTTTCAAACTTTATCAAATGTACCATGATTATGATTTTAAAGCACAGGCTTAAAGCTCCATCTAATAAATCGTCTTGTTTAATTTGAGATTAGTTTACGTAAGGATATTCTGAACTGAGCACAGTTTTGTCAAGCTTGACTGATGAAAGGGGGTGCTTTTACCCCTTGAACCCTGTGCTTGTTTTTAGGCCTCTTATCAAAATAAAAAAAAAACTAAGTATCTCTGAAACCACAAGGTCTGTTAGAATACCTTTGAACTCATAAAAAGAGATTTAAGATGTTAAATATAAGTTTTTGTGTCACTGGTGAAGAATAGATGAAAATGGCTCATAGCACAAAACAAAAAAAATCCCTTTTAAATGATGCAGCTGTAGCTCTAAACCTCTATCAGATCATAGTATAATGTGTGAATATTAACTCTGCAAATAATACTTTTTACTTTCTTGTAAAGTACAAAGTGTCTTTAACAATCAGTGAAACCTTTTCATATTGTGTTGGGTGGAACCAATAAATCTGAAAGCTTCCTCATGGGTAAAGAATTAGCTTCATTTATATTAAACTAAACCCATTTTTATCTCCCTATTTTATTATAAATGTCCCAATTGGCAATAAAACTGAGGTATATTTATTTTCATAACAAAATTTGACAACAAATTTCAGATTCATCAAAGCAATTTAGGGCTAAGTTACGGAGCAAAGCTTTTTATGACTATTTACGACAGCCCTGCTTAAATAAACTCAGTGTAACAACTCGATTGTTAGACATCATACGGCTGAGCCCATGACCAGAAATTAAATCATCCAAATGAACAACAATGAGGCAGACAGCATTTCAACTCATTTGTTTAGAAGCCAGACATAAATTATTCTGCCAGTATAAAAGTTTCTCCTGTAACATTAACCTCACTCCTCACAACTCAGCCGCAAAATTTAGCCAGTAACACGTTGCTCTTACTTCCCTTAGCAGAAGGTTACCCTGCGGTCCAGTGCCAGTTCCCCAGGCACTGAGCTCGCTGCTCACCCAGTCCAACCCCAACCTCTCCGGCCAACAGCATCACGGCTCATCAGAGGTTGGCACGCTGCAGTGCCAAAGTCCTGCCCATCGCTGCCTCCACAGCCAGGGGCCAGCTCTGAATGAAGACGGAGTCAGCCCCACCACACCCGGTAAAGTGACTGGTGTGCTCATGCATATGAATCCAACACAGCCATCAAGATGCAGAATTGCAAATGGGATGATGACATGTAAACACGAAGGGATGCAACGGCCCTGTCTGATTGTTTGTTTGTCTTTCTGCTCGTACAGTGCACAGCCGCTCCTCCCCGGCAGATACATGCACTCCTCCCAACCAAAAATCAAGAATGAAGAAAAAGGTGTCCAAGACTTCAGCATACAGAAGAGACATCCAAGGAGGTGAACAGATTGAAATCTCTGCTTTTCTTAGATTCAGGAAGTGTTTGTACCAGGGACAGTTTGGTTTTGGAACGATGATATAAAGGCATGTTTGGAAGGCAGATATGCAACACAATCTAAGACTGAAAGCAGCAGGTACCAGCTGGAGATCCGTATTATGGATTGAAGTTGTCGTCTTAGCTACAAAATCATTTTTTTCTGGACAAGCCATATGTTTACAAGAAAAGTATGACAGATCACACACTGGGACTCTTATTTTAACAAGCAGAACATTTTTCATTAACTCAGATTTGCATATTTGCTGGAGGTTAAAAGGTATTTGATGTCTTTTGATGAATGGCAAAAAAAAAAAAAGTTATTCAACAGACATTAGCCAATTTTAGGAAAATTGACTTCATTACATTTCAAACTTTTCTCATTCATGTTCTCCTCTTCACTTCTGGCCGTTAGACCTGCCTCCGCCTCCAGAGCCCCCTCCAGAAGAGAGCAGGCTTCAGGGCCCCCAGGGGTGCATGGAGGCCAGCAGCACGGCAAACGGCACTATGTCATCCCTGGAGAGGAGCGAATACAGCAGTAACAACCACCAGCGAAAAGGCTCAGGACAAAGACACGCCGACAGTAAGAAGCAGCTTCTCTGTGTCGTATTTCAGTCATCATGTCAAACGGTTTAAACTTCGGTCAGAGTCCGAGTCCATTCCTTACAGAACAAAGAAGTGGAACTAAAAATAACACATTATTTTGTATTGCTAAATTCTGTGAAAGTAAAATGTGCATAGTTGTAACCACAGTCACACAAAGCCTCATAATACTGTTTCATGTTCTGCTGCTACACTGCAGTATTTTTTCCTGTATTCAGAAGCAGAATAACATGAAACAGACTGAAATGTTTTTACTTATGATTGACAGTTATGTCATTTATATCAAGATGTCCTGTCACAACTTATTGGCTATAAATAAAAGCAAAGCAAGGGTCTGAAAATCCAGAATTTTTTTTATTTAGCTTTTCTTGCTTTTTGATTTATTATTATTTAAAATCAACTGTTTAAAACATTTTTAAAAAATAACCTAAAGCTGTCTTTTTTTTACCATCTATCAGTAACATTTAAATATTAATCATTAATTTACATTAGGTGTTTAAAGGTGCATTAAAGGTTTTTAGCTATCTAATCGTAACCAGTCAGAAAATCTAATTTTCTTTTCTTTTATATATTGTTACTATAAATTGTTAAAATATTGATGATGTTTTTACAGAAGCCGAGAGCGACCGTGCTTTAACAATCATTTTATCTCGAGATAACAAGGATAGTTTTCTTGATACTATCTAAGAATTTGTTGTTATGTTGAGTTAACTGTTTAATTATCTTCAAAAACTATGATTATGCAAAGCTGTTAAAGCAACACTACAGAACTGTCAGATTTTCTGACTGTGGCACCCCCTAATGACAGCTAATTTGGCATCAGTCTCATTCTGTCTCTTCTCTGTGCTTTCTCAAGCCAGTAAAACAAAGTCTGATGTTGACTCGTCTTGTCTCTTGCTCTTTTATATCTCTTTCTTTTATTCTCCTCCTCTGTTAATGTTGTCTTGCATCTTTTTAATGATTTAGCCATAGTATGCATTCAAAACAGCCAGTGTGTTGATATCTAGTTGCTGGCGTGTGCAGTGCTGTAAAACAAACATAGCTGTCACGTGATGCGCTGGGCTGGAAAAAGATGTTGTATTGTGGGTTTTCTCAGCCTCAGGATGTCGCAGGGCAACAACAGGATCAAAAAAGTTTATAATGATCATCAAAACGAGTCAGAAGCACTAAGTTCTTCCATTTAGCTTTTTTCTCTTTCAATTATTACCATCTTTTTCCCCCTTTCATCTAGCTAGCTAGCTTTTTGTTTTATTTATTATATTCACCTATTTTTCCTTGTTTTGTTTTGTTTTTTTATGTATGGACCATGTTTTTAATTTATCATAGTATCACTTAGTATTACTGTTGGGAAACAATGCAATAAGATAGCCAAGCTAGCTCTAAGTTAAAATGGAAAGACGTAACTGTAGTGTGGTATCTGTTAAAGATGTTTAGTGTTGAGCCACGTAAATTCCTAAAAAATGTGATGTGCGTTTTGTATGTTCAGAAATTTGTTGCAGCCCTATAGTAAAATATAATTTCACAGCTTTGAGATCTGAGATTAATTTTTGTTAGCAAAGCATATTAGTGTTAGCATAATATGGCTACATGATGTGATTAGCAAAACATTAGCTAAATTCTGGGATAGTGGCACAGCTTCTTTATTTGTTGGTGCTTTTTTTGCTTTGTTTTCATTGATTTAACTTAAATAAAATCATTTTCTTGAGCATTTGATCTTTTTAAGCTTTTAGTAAGGTATTTGACTATACTAAGTGGTAAAGTTGATAGCTCTTAACTGTGCAGCAGTTAGAAGGCAGAAAAGGCGCTAATGAAAATGTGTGGCTTCATAACATGAGTGGGTGACTTTAAGTGTAGAAAATGCTATTTGAATATTGCAGCTAAAACTTTAATGAACATTTCTTTTCTAGAAAGACCTTTAGAGCATTTTTAATAGTTTTCTCTCCCTCATCCTCCCCCCAACAGATGAAGAAGTGATGCCGTACAGCAGTAAGAGCGGCTACCTTTCCAGAGGTCAGATGTCCAGTAACTGCTCCACCACAGGGAGCTCTTCATCTAGAGGCTCTACCGGCTCTCGGGGGCTCAACTCCGCCAGGAAACACAATGAGGTATAAATACAACAATGTTTACAATTTCACATGCTGAGGGCAGCTTTGTGCAAGGAAAAAAAATTTGATGTTATATACAAAAGTTTTCATCTCCATATCATGACTCGTACTCATGCAGAAACATCACGTGAGCTCATACACATATTTACCATTACCATCTACTAGCTTTACAGTACGAAACAATTAAATGTACACGCCCACCACTCTCTCTGGAGTGCACTTCTGATGGCACACTTCACTGTGGGAGCACTCCTTTAAATGCACCCCCTGCAGGCTCCCTGGTGACAAGCCGGGGTCTCTTATTGCAGAGCAAGCTGTGCCAGTCGAATGGAAAGCTCTGCAGGGAGTTTGTGTTAGAGAGACAACATTTACAATGTTTGACATTGCAGTAGATCAGCAGCTCGCTGATGTGAAGTTTAAATCGAAGGCCCCAAAGTGGAAGAAATATACAATTGAAATCTAGTCTCTCATATAGCATCATTTTACCAAAAATTTGTTGAAGGAATGGGTTAAACAAAATATTATTTTAAATTTAAGCACTTGTTGCTACGATAAATATGTAAAAACACAAGAAAAACTCAAATTTGTTATTTTTTGGTAATTTAACCTTTTAACCTACATAGTCATGGGTTTCTGAAGCATCTTCATGCTTTCTTTTAGTACCGTAGTTGTTAAGTTTAATGCTGCAACCCGAGTCGTCACTAGAAAGCCACCGTGTGCGGAGACAGAGGAGGACGGCCCTGTCAGGGGTTGCATCTTAACAAACATCTGACAAAGGAATGTAGCAAGGCAACTTGTAAAAGTGACAATCACATTTTTCACTTGCTGTGCTCATTCACACAGACAGGACTTCCTTGTATCTCATGGTACCCTAGGTCACCTCCCACGGAGCAATAAGGAACATCCCCAGCCTTTCCTCCAAGTGCCCCCAGCTGACCCTTGCTGGCCTTTTCATGCCTTCCCAGGGACATGAAAGCATGACCCTTCTTGGCAATAAAGTTTGAAGTGTTTGTACAGGAAGTCTGGATTAGGTTACTTCTTCCTCATGTGGTGTTCCTGCCTGCTATCTTCTGGCCTTTGACCCAGGCGGCCAGTCTGGATGGGTAGGTGGGGAGATGTTCTCTGACCTGTTAAATTGGCTCTGAAGCTGAGAACTAAAGGACATCTATATTACTGCCACTGGAATAACTCCAGTTACAAAAGGCCTGAATGTAGACTTAACAGGACATGTATCTCAGTAACAGTAAATGGAACCTCTATTCTTACAGACGTCCACACAAAAATCTGTCCATGCTTTTTCATCATGGAAATTGTAGTTTTGTCTGACATTTTTCCAACTTTGTACTTTAGTTTGGGCCTGAATCCTTTTGCTGGCTCAGGAATGTTTTGCTGAGGTGTGTTATTTCAGTCATAAATCCATCTGTCAGCTGTTTGTACAGTTACAGTTGTGCTCTTAACCCTTTAACAGCCTGCTCTACCGTTTAATAAAGGCAGGTTTCAGTGAATATAATGAATCTGATTAAAAATTTGTGAAAATAAACCTTCCTGAGCCATCTCTATCACTTGGTTTGGGTATCTAATGCCAAAAGTAAGTGTTAAAAATAATTTCATTTCCAGCAATTACATAAAACTCAAACACTTGTCCACAAAATCCAACGTGCATATTGTGAATTAACCTTTAATAATCCAATAAATGTCTTAAGAGTTTGTGCAAACTTGTTTTGACAACCTCTCTACAGTGAAGACCTCACCTTTTTTCAGCTAACTCTCCTCACCAGCCACTTTATTGGATAAACTTTATTGGACCCCTTTTGCCTTCAAGACTGCCTTAAATATATAAAATATCCGCCACATAATCACACCACCTTTGATCCGTGCTTTCATGTTTATGCCACATTCTGAGCCCACCATCTGAATATGGAGCTGAAATTGAGACTCATCAGACCAGTAACGTTTCTCCATCTTCTATTGTCCAGTGTTGGTGAGTCTGTTTGAATTGTAGCCTCAGTTTCCTGTTCTTAGCTGACAGGAGGCTCCCGGTGTGGCCTTCTGCTGCTGTAGCCCATCTATTTCAAGGTTGGACGTGTTGTGTGTTCAGAGATGCTGTTCTGCAGACCTTGGTTGGAACAAGTGATTACTGGAGTTAGTGTTGCCTTTCTATCATCTCCAACCAGTCTGCCCATTCCCATTCTTCTTTTTAGACCATTCTCTGTTTCTGAAATACTCAGACCAACAATCATGCCACGTTCAAAGTCCCTTAAATCCCCTTTCTTCCTCACTCTGATGCTCAGTTTGGACTTCAGCAAGTTGTCTTGAACATGTCTACATGACTAAATGTTTCGAGTTGCTTCCATGTGACTGGCTGATTAGCTATTTGTGTTAACATGTAATTGAGCAGGTGTTCTGGGACTGGGAATCCAGAGATGAGTGTGTATGTTAATATAGCTTCATTACAGCTACCAAAGCTTACAGCTTAAAAGCTTGAGCTTGAGGGTGTTTAAGCATCCTCTGGGACACCGTAGAGAGATGACATCAGCGAGTGTTCAGACTGTTCTTACTCTTAATTTGCTGCTCATTCTTGGCTCATTCAACTTCAGGATCAGAGTGTGTATTCAGATCCTGTGTCTATGGAGCAAGATGGTGTTTAGAATATGTTGTTTCATTGCGATGAATCTGTTTTAAAAGAGCTTTACCATGCTAACGTGAAAACACTTTTCTCTGTCTTTAGGCGATGAGATAAGGACTCCAGTGGTTCTGTCAGTGTACTGCACCTGGGATGCCTCCGTTACTAACCCCCTCTCCCCTTCTCATCTTTTTACCGTGAACACGAGATAAAAAGAAGAGAAGCCAACAGTTTTCAGGAAGCTAGACGTGCTGCAGTGACATTGCTGTGAAAGAAAGAAGAACAGACTCCTACATTCTGATTTTTCATATAATTATTTATGAGTTTAATTCACCGGCCTTCCTTAGTTTGTAAATACCTCTGTCTGTACTGTTCTGTTGTGGACTCTGGATACAGGGAAAGAGACATATATTGTATTTATGAGGATTAAAAAAAACACAAATGTAAAATAATAAAAAAAAAATGTCTGTTATTATTAAAAAAAAGAACGTCTTCTTGAATGTGCCAACTTTTTTGTCTATGTATACGGTTTTGGAGAAAAAAGCATTAACTACTGTTGCACTCTTGTTGTGATGGCAAAACAACAGAAATCTGAAGCACAAAAAGTGTTTGCTGGTTGAGAGGGGGGAGGTTGGAAAAGGAGTGGGAAGGACACCTGTAACCCCCCCCCTCGAGCGCTTCCCTGCTGGGACCCCTGCATCCATGTAGTCCGCTATGAATGTCAAACTTTTCTATGTTTCCTCTGGATTCTCTGCAGCAGTGTGCCAGCTGACAGACAGGCTTTATGAAAGTTTGATTGTAATCCCCACCCCCTCCCCCCCTTGTCCATCTGAGAGACTGTTTGCTGCAGTTATGAGACAAAAATTTTCATATACTCTCTAAAAACCAACAAAAAAAAATGTCTGTGGACTGACTTTTTGTACTCTTGTTGTTTTGTAAATGTACAATAAAAATTTGCTGATCAAAGTGTGTAGCTGTATTTATTGGGGCTGCATTTTACACTCTGAGGTGCATATGTTCAGACAAGCAAAATAAGTGAGTAGTGTAATCTGTAGTGGAGCCTTAGGTGGCCGGTGCCTGGTGGGGTCGGTGGCTGCTGATCTTGGCCCTGCTGGGGCCTGTGCTCCGTGACCATGAGGGGCTCTGGCTGGAGCCTTCCTCTGCCGCCCTCCGTGTGGGTCCTGGGTCGTCTTCGTGGCTTGGGTGGCTGGGTTTTGTGTTCCGGCATTGCTGCTGATCGCCCAGGTCTCTGGGCCGCCCTGGTCTGCCTACTCCATAGAGACGTGGTCGCATTTGCAAGATCTTGTTTAGGTTTTATTTGTGTGTTTGTGGTAATTTGGTTGCTATTGTAATACATGTTTGTTTATTTATTTATTTTGTGTATTTTTTTTTTGTTTAATTAGTTTTTTTGTTTGTTTTGGTTATTTCTTTCTATATTTATTCATTTTAGAAACTCCTGATGATTGTCAGCTTCGCTTTCTTGTAAAAGTCATAGAGAATTCTGTGTTGTGTTTCTGTACACGTGCAGCAGCTAGTTGTTTGGTGTTAGGTTGGACTGAAGGGCCGTTGCTTCTATCTTTTGTGTCTCCTCTTTCTTTTTTCTACTTTTTGCTTCTGTTCGCTACTCTCCTTTTTTTTGGCCCCTCTTTTGATTTCCATAATTTAAACTAAATAAACAAAATTATATATATATATACATAATACTCTGTTTCTCTCAGTTGAGACAACTTCACATTAAAATTTGTTCCTGAGGTCAGAAAAGAAAGGTTTTATTTTATTTTTATTTTTATTTCAGGCAGTTATATTTACAGTATAAAAAACAGAGGAGACATGCAAGTCTGTCATTATTGAAACAAGGGACTGTGTCAAGAAAAAAATAAAACAGTTTATTTCCTTAAAGGGAGTGGGAACAAGAAAACTTAATTTAGAAAAACCAAACAGAAAATGTCTTTAAATGACAATTTCCATGTTTCAGGTGGGAATCTACATAGGTTTCACATATTACCATGAAAATGTTCCAAAACCAGATTTCCTCATATACAAAATGTATTGTACAAAACCATGTGGGGTCATATGTGAAACAAAAACGTGTGTTTTTTCCCATTAGGAGTAAATTAAGAAAAACAGAAGAAAATTGTTTTTATTGAGGAAATTCTTATGAATTCAGAAAAAAACATCCATTTATTTATTAATTTTTTTTTTCTTCTTTACGTCACCCAGTTACATAATCGATTCATTATGATCTAACAGTACAAAACTTTTTGAGCATCTTCTTTGTTATATTGTGTTAGCTGATGTGTTGTGGATCATGTTGAAGCTCAAGTTTGAGCAGGTCAGATGATGCAATAGTTAATGGAGGTGGACTATATTGTAGCCTCAGGGCCCAGGGTGGCTTTTCCTGCCTCAGGCATGACTTGCAGATTGCTGTACACTAGAGGAGTCCATCTAGCTTGAAGGAAGTGGAGCAGCTCTACTTTGATGGATGGATAGA
This sequence comes from Melanotaenia boesemani, assembly GCF_017639745.1. NCBI lineage: Eukaryota > Metazoa > Chordata > Actinopteri > Atheriniformes > Melanotaeniidae > Melanotaenia > Melanotaenia boesemani. The sequence goes on along the minus strand of NC_055696.1, from coordinate 23,054,487 downwards.
ACAAATCCCAGTGTCTGGATGTGCTAAGCTTGCATGGGCAAAACTCATGAAGCACACAGCTGGACTGGAGACTGGATAACTGATTACTTATGCACTCTCAGGTTTTCTGATTTTGTTTGTTTTGCAATTAATAATTATTCACACCTTGAATGTGGGAAACATGTTGTTTGATCAAATTATACGAACGCCACAGAAATCATAAATTACTCATCAATATTTAGCATAACAGAAAAACCAGAATGTAAGAATATAAGAAGAGAGGAAAGTTCTGTAGAATGATGAAACAAAAATCAACATAAGAGGAAAGCTTGTATATAGAGAAAAGAAACGACTCAGAACCAGAACTATAGCACCTCATCTGTCAAACATGGTGTTGCTTGTGTTGTTTGGCTCTCGGTGGAACCGATACACTGACATTTACTGATGATTTCATAGCAGACAGAAGCAGCAGGTTAGATGCAGAGCTGCACAGAGGTTTTTGTTATACTGAGGGAGTCATATGGAGGCATTTCTTCATTCATGTGGACAACTGTCCTAAACATGAACAAACCATGAAAATAGAATTTTTGATCTCAGTCATACCGAGGTGGAGATGACCTGATTAAGACCAGACAGGAGGGGGAATAAAGTGATGATGAAGGTGAAGGCCTCAGAGAGTTCAGCAGCAGAGGAAGATGCAACATGCTGTTCAGTCTAAACATTTCATTGTGTTGCCGAGCAGAAAAAACGAGCTACATCCACTGATCTAAGATCGGTGGGTCTTTAGGGAAGCTGAAAAGGGTCATCCTGTTCTCACAACCACTAACATGTTCTCTGGAGGACATCTTCAAAACAAAAACAAAGTGCCATGCTCTAATAAGTAATGCTGGATCGCTCATTCTGGAAGAGGTGGAATGATGCATTTTAGAAGTTTTACTTTTTGCAAGGAAGAGGTTTCTGTTGATGCATCTTTCTTGAGGCAGGTGATGTGGAAAGGTGGTTGGAAGGTAAAAAGGGCTCCAGAGATCAGCTTGATGAATAATAAAAAATGTTTGTTACAAAAAGTCTGGCATCTAAAACAGATCTGCAGAATCTGTGAAGATTCTTGTCCGAATTGTGGAGAATCCCACTGACCGTCTGGATAAGTTCTTTTAGAAACACAAAGACATTCCTAAGTACACATCTTGACCAATCATGAAACTTGCATACAAGAGACAAATGACTGTGTATGTGCAGTGTGTAGTACTGACCAATACTTCTGGATCTATTTGGAATCATCTGTATGAAGGAAAGACGCTGTATTGTTCTGCATGACATCATTTATTCACATGGATGAGGAAATTGCACAAAAATCACACATTCTTGTCACACCTCCCCTTCTCCAATTTTCAGGGACCAATTAAATCAGAAACGTTTCAGTTATCAACAAAACAGATCAAATTTAGGCCACATCAAGACGTCTGTGGTGTTTGCATTTCATTATAAATCCCACGGTGGTGAGTTTAATCCGTGTGAGGTAAACAGGAAGGAGACATTTCCAGCATTTCCCCTCCATTAAGAGTCTTTACCACCCATCCTCCTTAACTCGTCTTCTTTTGCTGCACTATGGGAGGGAAGTTATCACAGCCAGAGTTTACCGAACAACCAAAGTTGTGTGAATTCTCTGATATGTCCTCAACTCAGTACATTGTTTTTACACTCTGTTTCTGTACTGTGACAACTCTGTGAGAGCTGTTGTTCCTTTTGTTAGTTTTTCTCACATTCTGTTCTTTAAATTGGGCCTAATGATGGGATTCCCCCCACCCATGTACTCACTGGCCACTTGTTACACCTTGCTGGTACCAGGTTGGACCTCCTTTTGCCTCCAGAGCTGCCTTAATTCTTGGTGTCATAGATTCAACAAGGTGTCTGAAACATTCCTCAGAGATTTTGCTCAACATTGACATGACAGCATCACACAGTTGCTGCAGGTTTGTCGGTTACATCCATGATGAGAATCTCCCGTTCCACCACCTCCCAAAGCTGCTTTACTGGATTGGTGTATAGACTTTTTTGGAGTCCAGTGAAGTCATTGTCATGTTCTAGAAAGCAGGTGGAGATGATCTGAGCTTTGTGACATGGAGCATTATCAAGCTGGAAGTAACCCTCAGAAGATGCTACACTGTGGTCATAAAGGGATGGACATGGTCAGCAACAATACTCAGGTAGGCTGTGGTGGTTAAACCAGGCCACAGTGGTAGTAAGGGACACAAAGTGTGTCAAGACAATGCTATTATACCACCACCAGTCTGAACTATTGATTTGTGGCAGGATGGATCCATGCTTTCATGATGTTTCCACCAAACTCTGAGCCTAGCATCTGAATGTGGAGCTGAAATTGAGACTCATCAGACCAGCAACATTTCTCTGTCTTCTATTGTCCAGTGTTGGTGAGTCTGTGTGAATTGTAGCCTCAGTTTCCTGTTCTTAGCTGACAGGAGGCACACAGTGTGGTCTTCTGCTGCTGTAGCCCATCTGCTTCAAGGCTGGACGTGTTGTGTGTTCAGATGCTTTTCTGCAGATCTTGGTAGGGAAACAGTACTTATGTAAGTCCCTGTTGCCTTTCTATCATCTCCATCCAGCCTGTCCATTCTCCTCTGATGTCAGAGAGCTTGAAGCTGTGTATCCAGATGCAGCAAACGGAGCTATACCAATGGAAACCTTCAGGACTTTGAACAGTATAGTTCACGTGCGACCAGCGACAGTAACAAATAAGAAAAAGCTGTGATATGTTAGATAGCCTTTCAGACCAACACCATCTGCTGTGCAGCCTCTTCTTGTCTCTTTCTAAGAATTTTCATTATTATGATCTCAGTATGTTTGCTTTTGTCTGAAACTGATACCAGAACTCGGACGTAAGCCCTGAACTCCACACTGTCCTCTAGTGGATGCATTTCTTGCCAACATAAAGGAAGGATGGGAGCATGTAAGGAGTGATGTGTCATATGTATGTTGCTATTTATGTTCATAAAAGGAGCATAAATGAGGCTTACAAATTATTACTGTGTCAGTGTTTGATATCTTCAGCTTGGATCAATGCTATTGGCTCCTTGATCATTGAATTAATGTATCAATGATCTTTGAAATTTAAGCATGACCTTCATGCACTGAAAACATCTTTCACCAAACATTTCTGTTGCTTTAGAGTAAAAATTGACTAAACCCGTGAGAACGATGACCCAGAAACAACCATGATGAATCTGGCTGCTGAAAGGCCGACAAGACTCATTAATAAACTGTGTATGCCAATATAAGTTTTTATAAATTTTTAGAAAACACAAGCACAAAGTGCACTGAAGGATTCTACATTAAATCTATGTTTGAGATATATTTAATTTAGATTATTATGTCAGTGTGTTGTACAAATGATCTGTAAACGACAAACTTGTTGGAGTGCCGTTATTCATTAAAAGCTTTAGTAAAACTCAGTGGAAATCGGGTGCATTTAGTTTCACAAAGATTAAGATTAATAAGGGAACTGCCTGGTGAAACGGTGCATTCACACATTTGTGCTTTTGTCTTTACACCCAATTGCACGCCTCTGCCTCCTGCAGCATAAAACCCCTGAAACTCTGCCTTATTACCGAAGTTTTCCTTCTTTAAAGCCTCATTCTTCCTCCAGCCTCACGTTGCATCGCGGCAGTGTGAGTGCTATATGCACTGAGGAGCATGAAATTGGCAGAGCTCTCTTTTCTGAGAGGGCATCGCACACCCCTCCTCATGCTGTCCACCTGAGACGAGGCATGGATTACCCTCCAGTGCTCTACAAGACTTTGGGCATACACAAACTCTCTAACTCACAGATGCATGGCCAGCTACACCCAAATAACCCTGAGTTGTTCTGCTGGTGCTCTGTGATCAGCTGGGAGGAGAGCGATGATATGCTGCACAAACCATAGACAGAAATGGATTAAAAACATTTAAGAATTTCTTCTTAACTGTTAGAAAACCCTCTATTGCTTTATGGAACACTCTCAAGGTGACACAAATAGTTGTATTTTTTATCAAATAGGGGCTAACTAGATTTTTATTGTTAGATTTTATTAAAACGTGTGTTTTTTTGTTTTTTTTATTAATGGGTTTCTTGGAGTGCTTCTTTCATGATGCTGTCCATTACACTTCAAATAAATTGGATTCAGTTCAACAAGGTTTCGAGGGTGCTCCAGCTTTAGATGAATAGCATTGTTTGTGAGGACTTAAATAATTCAGCTCAGACCTGATTTCACAGAACGACATTACACCACCGCAGCAGATGGAGTGGATTGTATACAGTCAGATGGTTACTTAACTGGATAATACTGCATGTGTCCCTACATCTCCTGGCTGGGGCTGATGAATAACACAACTTCAAAACGAAAAGAGGGGGGAAAAGCTGTCATTGCCAATTCCCTTTGTCTAAAATCCCTTTGCTGTGGGCACAATATGTGCTGTGATGGAACCTGGCTCAGTATCAGCACAGCCAACACCACTGATCACCTTTTAGAGGTGATTTGTTTCTACCCACAATACAACCCATACCCACAATACATCTCCTGGAATGCAGGGCCAGTACACATCACTGTCTTTTCTGTTTTCTTATTTTTATGCACGAAGACCCTTGTTGTTAAAATGAAAAGCAAAGTAGCCATTTAAAAAAAAAGAGAAAACCGTTTTTTAGTCCCAAACTGCAATTTTTGTTTTTATCCATCTTCTACTGCTTACCTGAGGTTGGGATGCAGACTTTCCTTCCCCTAGCTACTCATCCACAGGAGTCCTGAGGCATTCCAAGGCCAGCCAAGTACCCAGAAAAGAGGAATAGTCAGAGATTTCTTTTTTTTGGTCCAGAGTTGGATCGGTGCCAATGCACACCATCAAACTATGTGTGAAGTAGTGCAAATTAAACTAATCTTGTCTACATCACTCAAAACATTTTAGACTTAACTTACATTCACCCATTTAAAAACATTTAAGTAGAACTATTTTTCCATCACACTTTCTTTGAGAGAAAAAATGGAGTCCAAAGGTTTCCATGCTGACCTGATTATGTCATTTACAAGTTGACGTTTACAAGGACTTTTTGTCCTCCACAAAATACTTGTATACATCAACTGATTCTGCTACTGAAACCAAAATGTTTGATATTAGTAAGATTCTGTAGTCAGAACAGAATCCTTTTTTTGGTCTTTTGATCAGGATGCTGCTCAGTTATAAAGCTGTTAACCTATAAGAGCCCGACGTGACATATTTTTCACATACATTTTGCTTCAATTTAATGCATAAACTTTGCTCAAAATCCTGTTGAACACAATTTGATACTTGTCTTCTGTTCCCTAATAGACACCCAAAAGCAGAAAACCATATTATAATATTTTTAATGTATCACATGGTGAGAAATGGTAGATATCCCCCCAAAAAACGTTAATTTTTTGTTACATTTTGTTAAAGGACCAAATAAAGACCTTATATTTAAAAAATTGGACTTTTCTTACCATTTTTTCATGGATCGGGCCTTAACGGGTTAGTGTATCCTTTTAGTTTTACATGATACTGAAGAATAATTTGATTTTTAATCTTAAATTAGAAAACACAAGTCCAAATACTTCCTTTTCAGTGTTTTCAGTGACCAGCTTCATTTTCTATAAAATATAAGCAAAGTTGATGCAGCAACATACTACAAAAAAGCAGGATCATCATGTTTCTCTTTGTGTTTCGACATCAACTTTTTAATGATTCACAAACTGAAGATACTGTTGCAGTTTTTCAGAGGCAAGGCAGTTTATTTGTATAGCACATTTCATGTACAGGACAATTCAAAGTGCTTTAGATAAAACAAAGGCATTACAGATATTTAGAAATAGTAAACGGCATCAACACATAATCACAATAAAATAATAAATTACATTAAAATGATGAAAAGCAAGATAAATTAAAAAAAAAATCTCTCATTCTCTCATTCATCCTGAATCCAAGGTTTCAGTTGCTCCACAGTCCATTCTTGTTTTTGTCTGATTCCCCTTCTTCATGATGCTCCACATATTGTCACTAGGGTACAGATATGGACTGCAAACAGGCCAGTCAAACACAATCTGTGTGCATGAATCCACACTGTTGGAAATTGTGCAGAAATAATGGCTAACCTCACAGGAAAATGCATCTTCATAATGGCAGCATATGTCTCTCTGCAATTACATCCACTTGTACATTAATGGTACCTTCACACAAATGAACCAGCCATGCCATGGACACTGATGCACCTCCATACCATCACACACGACGGATCTTGTTTATTTAAATGCTGGTAGCATGCTGGTAAAATCAGCCAGTTTAGTTTTTTGTTTGTTTTTCCCCCAAAGCAGCTCGCACTAAGGATGATTTCACACACGACTTCTTGTTTGTGTAATAGTTTCAGGTTATATTTCTGGATAACTATAAAAAGGTTTACCAAGTTACTTCTGAGCCCATGTGGTTATATTGATGGTATTGGGTTATTGCTGGGTTCTAATGTAGCATTGTCTGAGGACTCAAAGACCATCCAACTGTAGTTTTTGTCCTTGGCTTTAACACATTAAGATTTCCTCAGATTTGCGGAATCTTTTCAAAGTATTCTGCTCTGTAGATGCTGTAAAACCCATATCGTTGCAATTTTTAAACTGGTAAAAGAATCTCTGATGGAGTTTGACACAAAGTGGCAAGCCACAGCCTATCCTTGCTTGTAAAGACTAAACCTTTTTTATACCCAATCCTGGCACCCTCACCTGTCACCAGTTACTCTGCTGATGGTAGAATGTTCCAGAGCGCTGTTACTGGTTCCCTTATAGATGTTTCTGCCTCGTTTTGCTTCTCAACCAACCTTTTTTTAAAAAGTTTGGGCTAAAATTGAAAACAAAATGTTTCAAAATGTCTTTTTTTCTTATTTTTTAAAGGATTAAAAGTGGTTGACATGAGCTAAACGTGTTATTTGGGACTGCTGCAGCAGGAATCTCATGAGGTCAATATGAACATTTAGTTTGGGCCGTCATTAAGACATGGACTGAAAGAAACAAAGCGAGGAAAGCACAGAAAGTAAAACAATAGGAAGATTTACGTTATTGACCTTCTTCAGCGTGACCCAACACCCCCTTACCCTTTGCATGTTCCCCATACTTCCCTCTATCCTCCCATCACCTCCCTGCTTTTCTCTCCCTGAGCTATAAATCACCTCACTCATTCATTCGGAGGGTGTCACGGCCAAAACGCCCACCGGGCTCGAGGGAAGAGGGGGGCCGACAGCCTGAAAAGAGTGTAGAGACACATGGAGAAAAGAAAGAGGATGGCCCGCTTTAAGGCCCTGCTCCCTTGCTCCTAAATGCAAGACACCAATTTCCATGTTAATTTGTTTTGTGACAGGGGAGATGGATGTTTGCGACTTTTTGGCTGATGATGTGCATGCATAAGGGAGCTCAAATGAAGCCATTATGTTGACAGCGAGGTCGCTGAAGGTAGGAGGTAGATTACTGTGTGGGCTGTGACAAAACATTTAACATTTAGAAAATGGTACTAAATGATCAGCTTCAGCTAAAATAGAGAGCGGGGACATGTTTGGAAAATCTAAAAATACAAGATGAGCAGAACTTGGGGTTCTGATGAAGCTACATGTTAGTGATGGTTTTCACAAAGACAGAGAGAGTGGTGTGTGTGTGTGTGTGTGTGTGTGTGTGTGTGTGTGTGTGTGTGTGTGTGTGTGTGTGTGTGTGTGTGTGTGTGTGTGTGTGTGAATCTGGCTGTGTGAGCAGCAGAGCAATACTGAAGCACGTCACCCATATGGCTGTTATTGATTTCCAGTTAATTGAATGATTACCACTTTAGCATGCAGCACCACAGCTAACCACTGCTGTCAGTCACTGGAAATGTGCCTCAGTCACCTGAGCTGGTGCCATCCTGACCATGTATGTGTGTGTGTTCACGCCACACCAACAGCCAGATGAGCACAGCTTCTTCTTAAGATAAACTGTAAAAGTAATATTATATGTATATAGTCCTACAAATACTTTAACCCTCTAACAAATATTAATTTTATTTAAAATGTGTGGTTATAAACCTGTCTGAGCCATCTCTACCACTTGGTTTGTAATGCCAAATTTAAATGTTTCTTATCCCATTCAGTTTTCACCATGTCACTATATTTGTTATTTTATTAACTGTTGTCTCAAGCATTTGTTAAAACATCTATTCTCCCTATTATCCATAAAACATTTTTTTTCTTGTTTTTCTCTTTCTGCAAACTTTAAAAGGGTTAAGTCTCACATGCGTGTGCAGTGTTTTAATGTATATACTTTTTATTTTATTTGCATTTTATTTTAAACTAACATTTCAAACAAAAAAAGTGAATATTTAAGACAGAAAATCAAAGTTTCCAAAGTTGATTAACCCTTTTGTCCATAATAACTTTCATAATATTGAAACTTTCACAGCATTTCATCAGGATATTCAGCAGTGTTTGTTCTCACAGCTGTTTCATTGTTTTAACATGTTTATTCCCTGTAGACTAAATTTACTTCCTCTTAATTGAAAAAACTTTTGGAAAGTTTTAACCCTGAACATTATTTGAATAATTTTAAAATTGACCAAGACTCAAAATTTCAGTATTTTCAGTTTAAACAGTGTTTGTTGGTTTTATATGAGTGGATTTGGTCATTTTTCTTGTGGCTTTTATACTTATCATATAATGAATATAATTATAAGCATAATGATAGTATTGCTCTTGTCCTGGTGTGGCCAGCCCGGACATCCGTCGCTCTCGCAGATCAGAGCCTCTGTGCTGTCTTTCAGACCACCCTTTTCTAGTCACTACATGTCATCTACATCTTCAATCTGTCAGTGGTACATGACATTCAGAGATTTATCCTTCCATGATGGTTTCGCCTCCTCTTCCTTTATGCTGGGTTTCAACTGCCTGAGCCTTTCCCTAGGGGGCATCTTCCAGATTTTATCAATATATAATAGTAACATAATATAATTACTACTCTTGCATTTTTGTGGAGTGCTGCTGTTTTATATTTGTTGTAAAAAGCTTCTCAGCTCTGGTTTTCAGCATGAATATTTAAGTGTTAATATGATGTAACATCACTGCTTTAACTATTTTCTCCTCATGTTTTACTCTATTTGTGGTTTTGTAATCTGTTTGGCTCGATACCCGGAGGTATCCCATTACTTTCACGGCTGCAAACTAACCTCATTTCCTCACAGATCTTTATTGTATTTTCTAAATTCAGGCGCCAATACAATAAATGGATCAAAATAAATCCCCAGGGCTTGACGTATGAAAAATAGTGGATTCAAACATCCATCCTCTTTTAACTGATTTGTCCTTTTCACAGCAGCAGGGGGTTGGAGCTTATCTGAGCTGACATTAGGCAAGAGTACGAATACCCAGCATCTACTTGCAATTTAAAATAACCAATTAAGCTAACAAGCATGTCTTTGCACCATGGGAGGAATCCCACACAGGAAGGCAAATCCCACAGAAAGGCCCCAGCAGAGGTTTAAACCAGCAAATTTCTTCCTGAGAAGGGACAGCTCAAACCACTGTGTCTCATCGGGACACGATTTCACAACTGCAAACACAAACATGTTGCAAATAAATGCCACAAAGTCCAAGTTGGTGAGTTGGTCCAAGTATGGTAAACAAAGTTCCAGCCAGTATAACTTTACCTGTGGTTTAATGCTTTGGGTTCAGTTACAAAGTTCAGTTCACAGTAAGCGGGAGCCAAGGTGGAGACGATCAGACACAAAATACAAACCAAAATAAGACCATTTGTCCAACAGTCAGGACATTCAAACACAGCTCCAGGTTTTTGCTGTGTCCCTGCTCCAACACACCTGACTCAAATTACTGAGTCATTGTGCAGGACGTCATAGGCTGTTGGATTCATTTAATTTGAGTCAGATGTGTTGGAGCAGGGAGACAATGAAAACCTGTGAAACTGACTTCAGACACCCCCAATATAAGTGAACATGAGGTACCTCTAGTCCTTCAGTCCCTGGATGTTCACTGGAGCAGGATGTAATTTCCACCTCTAATCAATCACCATCTCCTTTATTTTGCTGGTATTGATGTGGAGCTTTAGTTCCAAACCAGTCGACAAAGTCCATGATGACTTCTTTGTACTCCAGTTGGTTTCCCTCTGGATTTTGAATGATTTTGAATTTTGTCCTTTAGTACAGGAAGCACTGGACCATCCTTTATGAAAGGGGGGAGGATTCTGTCCCACAACTCTTCGTGGTTGAAACTATTAAAGCTTGTTTTCATTTTGTTGTATTTACTGGGACTTGTGAATCATTATGACCACATCTTTCCCCCCAAAAGAGTGTGACATCTTTCACTTTTGTGTTTCTTTACTTTTCTGAAAGATCAACCTGGACAATAGGGTTTTTTTTTATACTAAAATGTCAATACATTCTCTGTGAAAGTACAAGATGAGAACACAAGTCAAATGATTACTTGTGCTTGTTTTTGTGGAATAATTGTGGTCGGAGTGCAGCCATCTTTTCCTGATTCCTCATTCATTTCTCCTGTCATCTTTCCTTAACCTCTTATTTTTTTCCTACAAAGCCACAGAAAAGTCCTCAGGAAAATTGGAGGTATTTTTTTCAAACTGTTTGACAATACTTTAAAATAAGCAGAGCTTTTAAAAACAATTTAGCTGCAGGAAGAATAAACTGACTGTGGCTCCTGTTAGTTTCTGGTTGTCATATATTTCCAGTTTTTTTTTTTTTTTTTTTTTATTTATTTAAAACAACTTAGTTCATGTAGATTTTTGGTAAAAGTGTTGTGAGTTCAAGTAAAATTTTCTCTTCAGGGAAAAGAAAATTGTCTTTAAAGTGCTCACTAGTTCAAATATGAAGTTTTATATATTAGTGCATACATTAGAAAAAAGTTGAAGGTCTTAAGATAATTTAAATACATTATCTAATTGTTATTTAATTAAAAGTAAGCCAAGATACAGAAAGTATGTACAAACCAAATTCCATCTAATAAGTCATCAGCTGCAAGTAAAAACTTCCTGGATGACTTTATTGTTCTCTCACATTGTTGTGAAGAAATTTTAGACCAGTTGCTCCAGTTCATCGAGGTTTGTATTCTTTGTTTCTGCACAGCTCTGCAGGCCCCACCCCAGGTTGACGTCTGAGCTTTGGATCATTTCAATATTTTCCTTTTCCATCATTCTGTTGTAGATCAGCTGCTGGCCTAACATCTGACTCTAGCATACTCTGAAGTACAGAGGAGTTTATGGTCCACTTAGTGGCTGCATGGTGTCCTGGTCCTGTGGCTGAAAAACAAGCCCAAATCATCAGCCCTCCACCACCATGCTAGAGAGTTGGAATGAGGTGTTTGTGCTAATATATTTTGGCTTTCTCCAAACATACTGTGTTGTATTTTGACCAGACTGTTCTGTCTAAAGGACATTGTTCCAGAAGTCTTGGGGTTTGTCCAGATGCAGCTTTGCAAATCTAAGCTGTGCTGCCATGTTCTTTTTAGAGGAAAGAGGATTTCTCCTTCAACTCTTCCAAACCAGCCATACTTTTTCTAGTCTTTTTCTAATTGTCCTGTCATGAACTTTAGCATTTAACATGCTATCTGAGGCCTGGAAAGTCTGAGATGTATCTGCTGGATTTGTTTTACAGCTTCTCTGATTTTCGGGTGAACATGTTGGAACATTCACATCTGAGACTGTAAAGCTTTGCAAATAGTTTGGAAATTACAATCTAACCCTTCCCAGATTGCTGAGTAGCAATAATTGGAGATGTCTTTCCTCCTTGGCAGTGTGTGAACACACACCTGAATGCTCCAGATCAGCAAACTGTCAAAACTTCTGCTTCTATAGAAGTGCTCAAACTGATAGCAGCTCCTGGTTGTTGTTGACTTTCTGAATTCATGTAAAGATGGTGAGTTTAGACTGGTGTTTAATAAATGATGACACAGTGTGATACGTCATGTGTTGATGTACATCTAAGCTTGTATTTACCATATTCAGACCTGGCAAGGATCAGATGATTTTATCTTTATTCTGTCTTGTCACCTTTCATCACTGAAAGAGAATGCTTTCTTTTTCACATGACTGTATCTACGTCTGAAAGACAAGCAGACTGAAAGACAGGCATGATGTAAATCTGGTTGTATGTGTGCACTGTGTGTGTTTGTGTGTGTGTGTGTGTGTGTGTGTTAAGTTTCAGGCCATATCTAATATGGGTCACTGGCTTGTAGACATGCTATATAAAGCTGGTATTTTGGCAAACAAAATCTGTGATGCACAAATCCAAGGGGCATTGTTCCTCATTCATGCGTGTGCATGAGCTAATTAGACAAGCAGACATACAGCAGGGCTTGATTTATTTCTACTGTATGTGAGCCTCTGTAGCGTGTGTGTGGTCTGTACCGTCATGAGTGTGTAGAAAGCATATGGGCGTCAGTTAAGGAAGCAGATGAAGGATAATCCCTTTGGCAGTCCAGAACACACAAACACAAATAATCTATTACTTTCAGACTTCAGGCACATTGTAAGTTAAGCACAGATTATAGTTTCTCTTGTTTTTGAAGACCATTTATGCCGTACTTATTCGTGTTTTTTAGCCTTCTCTGACCAGACCATCTGCTCCACCTAAACTGAACATGATTGTAGATGCTGAGAAATCAAACTTTCTTGTAAAATTTTGAACAAAAACAACATCAATCAGCCCTTATTGTCTTTATCCTTTTCAGCTTCAGTGGTATTGGTTTCTAAATGTTTCCCACATGAATTCAGATCCTTCTCATGCAGCTCCTTAATGAAACACAGAGAAAAACACTTTTTAACACTTCAAATTCACTGTTTCAGTAGACAAAAGCAACACAGATACAAGACTAAGATGATTTCAAGGGAAAAAATGCTGCCAAAAAAAAAAACCCTGCTATTGAGGAAGCCATTAATCAGATTTAGTTGAGAAGTCAGAGCCTGACCTCTTGGTTTCTCTTCTGTAATGTGCATCTAAGCCAAGCTTTGACCCAGACATCAAGAAGACATCAGGCTAGAGCGCGAGGTTAGAAATCACAATTTTAATGTGTTAGTTTGGACAAAGTGATGAAAGGCTTAATTATTCTCTTCGGTGGGTAGGTGATTACACACCTTTATCTCAGGCGCTGCAGCATTCTTTACTTTGGTTACCCAAGCCAAACAAATGAGCTCTGAACATCACCTTCCTGCTCTCCACAGCCAATAATGGCTGCAGGGATCGATTCGAGGAGCAGAGAAGCAGACTGTTCTGTCAGATACTTTACTTCCTCCAGACTTTAGCCAACACACACAAAATAAACTCAGATAAATAAATAAAACTTTATAAATCTGCATCCTGAAGATGAATGAAAGAGAACCAGTTTTACTTTTGGAGTAGAGCCAGAACTTTGAGGCCAAAGTGGAATGCCAGCCACTGATGTTCTGAGCTGTTTTACTGGAACTGTTGTAGAACGAGTTTTGTATGTCTTATAGTTCCCATAGAACCTGAGATTTTCCGGCTCTGATTGGTTGTCTGCAGATGTTTATAAGGTGGACACCAGGTGGGAACCTCAGAGACCAACAGAAGACCAAAGCAGAGGCTGCACAGGAACTTTGTCCTCACTGTAAGTCTTTTTTTAAAGAAAATAATGAGCTGATTATTCAAACCTGATGCTGGTGATCCTTCATTGTTTAATCCCTGAACAAACATGTTATGGATAACCAAGAAAACTTTGATTAGTGTTTTTACCAGCAAAGAACCACATCTCATCACTGTTGGTCTGGAAGGTTTACTGGTTTAATCAATCTTCAGTGGTCACAAGGTCCAATGGGTGACTTGTCATGAAACTGCCTGGAGGAGAATCCAAACTGCACTTTTGGTGCTGGAAAAAGTGATACCCAAGACCACCTCCTCTGTTCAGAGTTGTTTTTTCCAGTTTAGCATAGATGGCTTCCTTGACACAATGCTCCAACCATCTGTCTTTTCTGTCCAAAGTGTGGATATTACTCTCCTTAATCCTAGGTATGCAGATGGACCTCTGAATCTGTGCCTGTGGGGCTGGTTCTCTTGTGTTCATATGTTTATGAAGCAGTTGTTTGGTCTGTCTTTAAAAAAAAAAGGTTTGATTACACCTCTCTGTGATCATGGCACCACTTGGCTTGTGTTTGGGTGTTTTTTGTTCTTTGGGTGAAGCAGCCTCTCTATGAGGATGTTGTTTGGTTTCAAATATACTAAGATGTCGTGTTTGGAAAAGGTCTTTTCGAGTTTGTCAGAAACTCCTGCCACATAAAGAATGATCATACTCATCCTGCTCTTCTCGTCTTCTCTATTCTTGTTTTTCCCAGATTTTTCTAGCTGATCTGATGAAAGCACAGTTGGGATATCAAAAGTTTTTAAATGCTTTCTTGATGTACTTTTGTTCCTTGAGCTTTCCCTCTGTCCTTGTAGGAACTTTCTCAGCCTGATGGTGATGTGTGAGTCTTAAAAACGTACTGAGAAATGTTCCAGTTCAGGAGCTGTTGTTGATTTTTCCACTGGAATGACAGGAATTGGCAGACCCGGAGGTATGTGCAGGCCCCAGTGGGCAAGGCCCACCCATTCACAAGTCCAGCCCTCCCATCAAGCCTTTTCATTTTAATATATATAATTTGAAAATATCATTTTCATTTGTAACTATTTAAGTTATTTTTATAGGGTACTAAATCATCAAAAGTATCAGTTTCCACACATGCTTTTTTGCACCGAGAAAACTTCTCTAAAGATATTTGCAGGTTGTGTGTGTTTGCATATTTAACCTATGTGCGCATGTAATTATAAATTCCCATGATAACTTAAAGAACATAATGGGTTATTTAAGTTATCATAATATAAGTCATTAACTGGTTTCAGTAAGGTAGTGGCAGACTGATACCTTTGCGATGAAAATGAAAGTGTTCCAATGATAACGTGAAGAAAGGAACACGTGTCAGGTGTCACGCTACAAGAATCAACCAATTCCAGCAGTTTGGATAATTCCAGCAATGTGATGAGATCTAGCAAGATAGTAACCATAGCAACCACAGGTGCATGTAACCCGTCTTCTCCTCTTCCTCTGAAGGTATCGTCTGCAGCTGGATTAAACTCAGTCTCACTCGTCCTTACTAAGCGTAATAAGTCACAATTACATGTTTAGTATGTCCGGTTTTGTCTGCTGCAGATGTTTCCAGATGTTTTAGAGTTGAAATTGCAAACAATGAAACAGGATCAGTTCAGTTGAGCTCTAGTTGCCTTATGTAAACTTGAGCAGATTAGTGGCTTACTGTGTTCCACCACGGTTCCTCTTTGGCTGGGATGTAAAAGTTTGTTGAGTGGCCAGAGCATGATGGAAACTTCTGCGTTGTGCTGAGCATTCATGTTGTTTTGTGTAAAATTTGATCCATGGATCCGAACGTCTCTCACTGTTAGATGATCTGATTTGTAGTTTCAGATGATAACAGAGAAAATGATCAACAGTAGATCTCTGCAGTGTTTGTCCTCTGCTGCCACCTTTGGGAATGTTACAGTAACAGCAGGTTTTTTACCCTGAGCAAACGTGGCTGACACAAATCATTGTCAAAGTGTGAGGAAAAGGAAAAACCTGTCGTCTTTGTGCGTCATCAGAATGTTCTCCAGGCAAAGTCAATATGGCTGCTTGATCAGTGTGGTGTACCTTCAATCCTGACAAACTTTCAGAGGACTGGCTGAGAAAACCAATTCAGTTTAATTCAAATCAGCTTTATTTGTATAAATAAATGATCTGGGGGACCCCTTGAAATCATCTTGGGACCTCCATTTTGGAAAAGGCTGCAACAAACCATCAACGAGAGAGAAAAAACAAAAAAGATAACATCCCTAACAAATAACTAGATAATATTTTTACACCTCTGAACAACTTTGCAAACCTGCCACATCATAAAACCTCAAAACAACACAAAAAGAAAGAGGCAACAATGTCCAAAAAATCCAAATTTCCATCTTCATCATGCCGGCATCAATGCAGCAGTGCTGTCATCAGACAGCTGATTCTGCCGGCTTGATGTGTGTAGACACACGGTGATAAAGCACTGAGTCAATCCACTTCTGTTCAGCATGTGTGACAGACATGAAGTATGTATGTGAGGAGGGGGGAGGAAGATGTCTTCTTTCCTTTTTTTTCCCCACTCAAATAAGCTCTGACTAATGTGCGAGAAGGGCAGTAGAGTTGATCCTGACAAATTTTATTTGTCCTTCCAGAGCCTGAATCATGGGGAACAAAGGTTCAGTAACTAACAGGACTCCTTATAAGTGGAAATTTCACGCAGGACGAGGGGTAAGTTTTACACAATCAAAGAGAAAAGTTTAACTTCTGAATCCAATCAGTTATTAATTTTACTCTATCCTTTCTAATTTCAGAAAGTTCGTACTCTACAGAGAAATGTTACAGGAGAATACTCAGACAGTGCCTTTCACAAATTTGAACTGTGGCTTAAATATGAAGATCATTTAGAGTCAGACCTCATGTTTTGGGCTGACAGTGAGTCGTTCACCATAAGAGAGAGTAGTGACCGCCAATATTTTGAACTGGTCAACAATTCTTCTCGTAGGGTCGTCGACCGTTGCCCCAACTTTGGTAAGTCTTAACAATCAGAAACATACCTTTTATCCTGAAGCTGTGTTTCCATGGTCACCAGGTTTCCATTTACTTTCACACTCAGAGAAGAACAAGGACAAGTTAAAACCATGACATATGACAGAAGTGCCATTAAAAACAAGGGTGTAAGTCTAATTTTGAGATTGGTAGGGACATAAAAGTTACCTACAGTGATCCCTGGAAGACAGGCATTTTGTTGCAAGTATGATAGACATGTATTCACATTGTAGTGTAAATCAGTGGAGAGGACATCTGAACAAGCAGAAGTTTATGATGCAAACATTCTATTCAGGGATTGACAATAAGGTTATTTTTGTTTTGGTTGACTAAACTGAATACAGGATTATTTTATTTGAAGATTTCTGTAATCTAATGAGTTGACATCTATTTGCGTATTTGTTTCACATCAATATTAACAAGAAAGCAATTTGGACTATGGTGCAATCATCACCATCACTGAAATGTACTTTAATCACAAAGTACAAGTCATCCACTACTTTGAAGGACACCTTGATGGAAAATGTGTCCATTAAAAGTAAGATTGAGATAAACCATTGCTAAATAAGTACACCATCATTCTTATAGCTGTAATCATTTTGACAAAAAAAATCTATGTGATCACTTTGACTCATTGCATTTGCATCAAGTTTGTGTATTGACTGTCTATTGAAATGCAAATGTTTAGTATTTCTTCCATATTATTCTCTTAAATGAATCACATTTTTGGGGGCCTGAACATAAACTCATAAATGAACCTCATGAACATCCAACTCAAAACCAAACACTATCCAAAGTTGGCATACTTCCCCAAGGTAATGCATAAAATGACATATTTTGGGGTGCTCTGAGATGTTCAGGGACAATTAACCCGACAGCCCACCTATTGTTGCAGCCCTATAACTGCACCTCATCAATCTTGATATAATTTGGCACACATTTTCTACATGCCAGGATGGACAACAAATGTTCTTTTAGTGATGGCTTAAACCCAACAGGAAGGCAAACAGTTTGGTTCCAAGACACCCCTTTGGCAATTTATATTTAAACAAAATCCGACAGATTTCTTCATTTGACCATCAAAATCTATTAGTATGTGCTGAAGGCATGTGTGATGAAAAGTTATCAAACTTTCTCCATGGAGTTGGTGTTTTGCTTAAAAACACAAAATTGATATAACACCCATATAAAACAATCTGTAAAATACAAGAACCCTCCACACTCACCCCCATGTGGGAGGTTGCTCTTCTTTCTAGCTCAGGTTCTCTACCAGAGGCCTGGGAGCTTGAGGGTCCTACACAGTATCTTAGCTGTTCATAGAACTGCACTCTTGTGGGCTGAGATGTATGATGTTTCTCAGGGTATCTGTTGGAGCCACTTCTCGATTGTGGGGGCACTATCCCCAGTGCTCCGATGACTACAGGCTTGAGTGTTGCCTTGACTTTCAAGGCTTTCTCCATCCCTTCCTTGAGCCCTGGGTATTTTAACAGCTTCTCATGTTCCTTTTTCCTGATATTGCCATCGCTCGGAATGGCTACATCAATCATAACAGCGTTCCTTTGCTACTTAACCATGATTACAGTCTTACCCAGATAGACATGTATGGGCCAAATCCGAGCTACTTTTGACACTTATTGCTCAGTTAGCGCACTGGCGAACATTGTGTGGGCCAGAAATGGACCAGATGCCAGCTGCCAGCCTGGGTTGGATTATGGCAAGTGTCCTGTGGGCCATGTGTGGTGCAGATGTCAGTTTTTGGCCTGGACATGGATTACGGCAAAGTACTGAGGGCCAAAAATGATCTCAATAAAGGAAGCCTTCCTTATGGCAATTTCCTTGTGGGCCACATGTGGTGGTCATGTGGCTGAGCTTTGGCAGCCACAATCACATTACGTCAATGCCTCAAGTCACAGCCAAATTTGGGCCAAACTGAAAACGTACATCTTAGCTCTGTCATTCTCAATCATCTTGGGAGGTGTTTTTCAATTTTACTCAGGGAAGAATGAGGTCTGGGTCTCCTTCCTAAACCTGTTCCTTCCTTCTTAAACCTATGACTCAACCTCAGATAAGTGCAAAGAAATGAATGGATGACAGCATGTTTGGCTTCTAAAAAGACAGACAAAACCAAAGTGGTTTGTACATTGAAGACAACATTGACATTATTAGAAATAAAGAGTTTAATACATCGTTACATTTTTTTGCAGGCAGAATTGAAGAACAAAAACGAGAAAGAGAGAAATGGAGAAAAGAAAGACGTAAACAAGAGGACCAACGTTGGAGAGAAGAGGAGAGAAGACGTCGGGCAGAACTTGAGCAAAAGAGAAGGATCCAAGAGCAGATTAAAAGAGAGAAACTGCAGAGACGTCAACAAGAGGAGCGCCGCTGGAGAGAGGAAGAGCAGAAGAGGCGTCAGGCAGAACTCGAGCAAGAGAGAAGAATCCAAGAGCAGACTAAAAGAGAGAAACTGCAGAGACGTCAACAAGAGGAGCGCCGCTGGAGAGAGGAAGAGGAGAAGAGGCGTCAGGCGGAGCTTGAGCGAAAAAGGAGGATCCAGCAGCAGATTGAAAGAGAGAACTTGGAGAGACGTCAACAAGAGGAGCGCCGCCGGAGAGAGCAAGAAGAGAAGAGGCGCCAGGCAGAGCTCCAACAAATCGCATGGATGGAGATTCAAGAGCAAGAGAAACGTCAACAGGAAGCGCAAAGACTGAGAGAGGAGCAGGAGAAGATTCGCCAAGAGCTGCTTCAGCTAGAGAGATGGCAACAACAGTTGCAACGCCTGCAAGAGGAGGAGGAGAAGAGGCTCCAGGCAGAGCGCGAGCAACAACAGTGGATCCAACAGCAGATTGAGAAGGAGACTGAGGATGCCAAGAGAAAGATCTATGAAGCACAGGAGAAGTTTCAGGAGGAACAAAAGCTTAAAGAACGAGTGGCTCACCAGCACCATCCTCAAGTTTTACACCAGATGGTGGAAGCTAATGTAACTCACATTGATAGGAACGAGGTAGGTATAACTCTGGAGAGAGGTAAACACTGCTGACTTCTGCATTCTAAGGCATTCTCCAGAAAAGTAGCTTACCAATTAAACATAATCCCCTAAATGAGTTAGTGTTGCTCTAATTAAACATAAAACAGTCTTCTGGTAAAGCATCATTGGTTCATTGCTTTCTGAACTTCAGCAAACTTTAAATAACTGCTACTGAGAATTTGCTGTTACCAACAAATCAACAACAGAAGAGTTCAGGTTTCTCATTTCTGAGGTTCAGAAAATGCAACATGATGTTAAGCTTTGAGTGGAAATAAAGTTGGATGCTAGGTGAACTCTGAGCTGCTGCTGAGATGTAGTAGGAAGTTTGATGAAAACGAAAACACTCTTCAGAAGGGTGAAAAAGTCCGACTGAAATCCTCAAACTGGTCTTTTTATGTGTTCATTCAAACCACAACCTGTGCAGGAACATTTCCAACATAGTCAGAATTCCAGAGGAATGGTACACCTAGGGATTTACATGTGGTCATGGTTTTTAATGGTTTAAGATGAGACAAGAAGCAAGATAACTGAGATTCAGATTTACAGTGTGAGGAGAAAAAAGTCAGTGGTCCTTCTCACAGTCCCTGCTTCATAGAATACAATATGACACAAACATTTTATGGAATAAATTTTCACAAAGTGCTTTTTTTTTAACACAAGACTTTTCAGATGCCAGTTCATGCGCTTCAGTACTTGAAACAGATTTGATTAAAAAAAAGTTTTATAAAATATAACAATGATATAATAATAATAATAATCATCTTTGTAGGTCTGATTGATTTTGGTTTGGAGATTGTCCTTTGGTTCCCAGAGCTAATGTGTTATTATTTTATTACTGTTGTTGTATGATCAATTAGTTAATCCTGCACAATTTCAGCATTTCTTTTTTGATATCTTACTTACAGCTCTTTTGGTTCAATAAGAAATAAGCTGGTTAAATTTAGTTACTGTAACCCAGCTACCTGCTTCCTTACTGTATGTCCTCTCTCTGCATCCTTCACCTTTTAACAATGCCATGTGGCATACGTAACGTCACACGTTGTATAAATTTATTATTTTTAGACTCACATTGTCCTTTATGGTCTATGGCGTACTATACGAGATCTGTAAAATGCTGCTGGAGTGTGAATTTGTACAATCACCCATGGGAGAGATGTAGTCTCACGGAAGAGCTTTGCTCGCCTAATATCCTGAATAAAGCTGGTATACAAGTGTTCACACAAAGACGGCTATAATCCAAAAGCTTTTTCAGTTTTAACAACTGGTTTGGGGCTCCAGCTCATTATTCCTTGCTGCGTCTTTAACCTTTAATAGATTTTAAAATTCATTGCCTAAACATGACACTCTTGTTTATATGTCATGTTATTCTTTGTAACTAACTCGAATGATTTCCTCTGTTTTCTTCTCTTTTAATGCAGGTTGGTGATGTGGATGAGAAATTTGAAGAACTGCTGTTAAAGTACCAAATTACAGAGAATGGAACTGTAAAGGGAAACCTGGAAGACAGGATGAAGGCTCTCCAAAATGAAATAGCATTGAGTTATTTCAGAGAACATCCTAACCCTAGTTGGTCTTTGTGGGCTTTGGACCAGGCAACTGGATATGTGGACCTGTCTTTGACTGATAGGTTCAATGTTCTAGAGGCAGTGGTGAAGGTTACAGTGGAGGCTGACCCTGATTTAGAAGATGTCTCGAGAACCGAAGCGGACAAGAAGACTGAATTCCTCCTTGGTTTGCAAGATCAGCTCTATGTTGCAAACCCGACTCTGGCCAGAACAGTGTTAATCAATGTTCTTGGTATTACCTCACAGCTGTCCCAGGGAGTTAAGGAGATCCTCAGTCAAATACTATTCAACAACATCTGGACACCAAAAGAAATCACGTTTTTCATTGGAAGGATTTTGAGCATGGATCAGGAAAAAGTTCCACAGATCCTCCACAAAGTGTACATGTATAGGCTGAGCTGCCTCATGGCTGTCTCTGCACTGGAAAACATAGATCCCATAGAGTTTATTCAAGACTGCATTTCAGATGAGACAGACAAAGATATTGACACTATCTTGAATGAAATGGAAGATAAGAACTATCCAGATCATATCCTGTCACAAATAAAAGATATTCTGCAATATGTTGACAAAGACTTACCCAAACATAGAAAAGACATTAATGCAAAGATGATTGAATATGTAAAAAGACAGATAGTGTCACTAGATTCAGCCAAACCTGACTCTGAAACTCTGAAGGAAGTTCTAATTGTCTTGTCCAAAGCTGTGAAGAAATGCACTACATTCATCAATGCAAGTGGTGAAGAAGTTCAAGGCTATTTCCCCAGACTGACTCAGTTTGCATCACTGCTTTTACTGCTGCTATCACAGCTCCAGGATAAAAGAGGTTGTCTCCTGGAAATCGGAACTGGAGAAGGAAAGACTTGCATTTTAGCCATGTTTGCTCTAATCCAGGCAATGCGTGGTATAGCAGTGGACATTGTGACGAGCTCACCTTTACTTGCGATTCGTGATCAAGAAGAGTGGAGTAAGCTCTACGAAATGTTTGGTGTGACATCATCCACCGTGCCTCCACAACATCAAGACAAAAACTCTTTTCAGGATCAGGAGAAAGTGCTCGAGGATGCGTACATGAAGCAGATAGTTTACAGCACTGTCAGTACCTTTGCGGCAGATATACTGATACAGGAGTTTGAGAAGAAAACTACTCGAGGGTGGAGGAAGTTTGAATGTGTGATTGTGGATGAAGTGGATTACATGACCCTGGACAGTGGAGTTCAAGTGACTTTCCTGTCACACCAAGCCAGCAGCTTGAGACATGTAGAACATGTCCTGGCAAGCATCTGGGCCATGGTGTCTGCCTGCCGTCCAATAGAGATGTTCAAAACAGGAAAGATCCAGTGGGCTACCAGGAATCAGAACCTTTACATGACAGTGAAACATGTGTTTGGTTCAAAATCAGAGTTCTCAGAAAATAATTTACTGCAGTTGGGTGCAAATGTGGGGTTATACTCACAGGAGGACATGAGTCAAACAGTTCGAAAGAATGACAGCTACAAGACGAAAGCCACGGAAAACATCATGGCCAAGACTGGACCTGCAGAGCAGTATGAGCTGCTTAGGGAAGTTGAGAAAAAATATGGTGTGGTCATCGATTGTTTCTCACTCGTCAACAACAAAGCCAAATTGTATGGCAAGAAAAGTTCTCAAAGAGATCCTGATGTCAGTGTGCTTCTACTACAGAACGGAAGGGCCTGTGAAGTCATGTCTGAGATATCACTCATTGAGAGAGTTGTTGAAAATTTAAGGTCTAGAATGAAATATTCTAAAGAATGTGCTCTAGTAAAGGAATCTGAGGACTTTATTGTGGTGCCATCTTTCTTAAAGGAATACATTGAGAAAGAGTTGGCAGTCTTTGTTGCAAATGCATTAAAAGCCATCACAATGACACCAGGAAGAGAGTACATGATTGACCAGGCACCCGAAGCTGACATAGCTAGTTTCAGTGGTGCTAAGAGTCATCACTATGATGCCATAATTCCTGTGGACTTTCAGGCCAGTGGAGTGCTTGAGAAAAATAAGCGCTGGGGTGATGGCCTGCAACAGTTTTTGGAAATGAAGCACCAGCTGACAATTTCACAGTTGTCCAGTGTAACAAATTACATGTCAAACATCTGCTTCTTTAAAAGGTACCTCCGAGGGAAAGGTATTTTTGGGGTGTCGGGGACGTTAGGGGGCCAAGCTGAGAAAGCATTTCTAGAACGGCAATACAAAACAGCGTGTTATGTCATTCCAGCTCACCGCCAGCAAAAGCTTGTAGAGCTGCCAGCAGTTCAGGTGAGTGGAGGAAATCCTGAGTGGATCAAGCTGATCTGTGAAGCTGCGTGGACAGCAGCAAATAGAGGACAGGTTGTCTTGATCATCTGTGAGGATGTCAAGACTGCAAATGAGCTAAAGACTAAAATGTGTGGCCAACAGAGACAACTTAATCAGATCACTATGTACACAATCAGTGAAAAGCACAACATTGAGAAACAGATGTTCAGCCAGGGAAACATCATCATTGCTACCAACCTTGCAGGCCGTGGGACAGACATACATGTTCAACAGGAAGTAAACGAGTCTGGAGGAATCTTTGTACTCCTCACATACTTACCTTTAAGTCAGCGCATGGAGAGGCAGGTCTTTGGACGAACTGCCCGGAAAGGAAACCCAGGAATGGTGCAGATGATACTCAACCAGGACCATCTTGAACCAGCATATCAAGGCCATTCAGTGGAAACCATGAGACAGCTCAGAGAGGAATACGAGGTCCACCATTTAGAAAACATGCAGAAAAATGAGTTGGTTGAAATTCAAAAGAAGGAAGATCTGTTCTTGCATTTTTGTGAATTTCTTGGTGACTTTGACAAGAATTACTCACAGGAAGAGAGGAATGACTTCACACAGATGAGGCTGATAGATGTTCCACAGGTTTTTAAACCCCACCGTGAAAAATTTGACTATCAGCCTGCACTCAATGCTTTGAAAGAATCGTGGGCTTTCTGGCTCATCTTCCATGAAGAACACATCAGTAAACATGATGACATCATTATGCTTAGAGAAGACCTCACTAAAAACTTAAAGAAGACTGCTAAGGACCTCCTCCAGGGAAGAAGCAACAATTTCTATGACTATGTTAAACTGGCAAAAATCAAAACTGACATGCACCACATCAACAAAAATGATGACTATGGAGCTTTGTTTTATTGGCAGAGAGCTACAGAGTGTGATCCTTTCTACAGTGCTGCAGCACTTTATAACCAAGCTTATATTACGATCAACCTGCGAAAGAAGGACTACATAACTGAAGCCAAGTGGTTACTGAAGGAAGCAAAGACTGCAGTGGATGTGTATCTCTCAGAAACAGCAAACACAATGATGCTTTGCAATTTGTCAGTGACTAAAGACTTTGCACCCCACAACAAAGACAGCAACCTGCAGACCCAAATGAACGCTAGGATGGCTGTCTTCAAATCTTGGAAGGGATACACTGAAAATGCACTGGAAAGTCTCCAAAAACTTGAAAGTAGCCAAAGTCAGGCAAAGACAGAGGATTCCAGTGTCTACAGTCTTTCAAGAAACAAAGATCCCATCACCACTAAAGAGCTGATGGTCCTCCATGAGTTGGGCCTCAGCGTTGTTTTTGAGGTGAAAGAGAAGCCTGAGTTTTGTGTTGATGCTCTTCTTTGCTTTTTTCTTGGTGTTCTTCAGGTAGCAGCTGGTGCTCTTGTTTATTATCAGTCATGCAACTACTGTCCGTTTGTAGCTGTACTGATCAAGGAGGGGGTACATGACATGATTGATGGGGTCAAAGGCATGGTACAAGGAAGCTTTGACTGGGCTAAGTGGGCAATCTCCAAAGCCATCCGCATTGGGGTGTCTTTGGTCTTTGAAGGATTAGGCATACTGACGGATGTGTTCAGTGCTGTAGATGGTGGGACAACACCTCTGATTACCGAGGCTAAATGTTACTCTGTTAACACAATAAAACAGTGTTTTAAACATGCAATGAATCATACAGTTCAGGAACTGGGGAGGAAAGGATGTGTTGCAAACTATGTTGTTGACAAAGGACTTACAGCTTTATTCCAAAAGGTTCTGAAGACAGCCTTTGAGGACAAGGTGTTCTCATTGATAAGAGCTAATGATAGCCTGGATAAGGTTCTGACTGACTTCATTTGCTCTGGAATACCAAAGTCTGCCATTGAATGGGGGTTCGATGACTTCAAAATTGACAGAAGTATTGAAAAGGAAATGCATCAGTCAGTGGACATGATGACAAGAGCGATTATTCCTCACCTCATGATGGACTGCACTAAGGTTGATAAGGTTCTTGATAAACTTTTAAAGGTCTGCAGTGTTGTATCACAACACCTGGAGGAACAGAAAGAGCTGCAGCTGGCGATGAATTGTTTGGAATCAGTTCAATATTTCACACATTTTGTACAAGTACTCAGTTCTGTTCCCACGAAAGACGTCATCGACAACACCTTCATTCCTCAGCTTCTGCAGGTCATAAAGAAAAATCTACCACAAGAAAAGCTTGACCAGGATGAAAGACGGCAATTATCAGATGTGAAACGTCTTAAAGATGAGCTCATCAACAAAATTGCTAAAAGTGTTTCAGACGTATTTGTGGAAGCTTGTTCCAGACACATGACCTCCATTGTAAGCAAAACATGCATAAGCAACATAAGCGACACTGCTAGTAGTGCTGTATGCAACATACTCAACAGCAGTGGCACACAAAGTTTCTTTGACAACCAGCATGAAACAAACCAAGCCATCCAATGCCCACTAAACACCCTGTCAAAGACTGAGACGGAGGACTTGGACTACAGTTATATTAAGGAGATCTGTGACGTTAACTACCTTGCTACAGCTTTGGATATCCATGTCCTCACAGAGAGTGACGCTCTTCAAGGCAAAGGCATCAGACTGTTTGTGGTGGACAAACATGGGAAGAAGCTTTCCGAGGATCATTATCCAGGGAAAGACAGCTCTGCGGATGACATTGTCCTTCAACTAAGGAAAGATCCAGAAACTCCACAACAGTGAGTGACTCATAAAGAAATATAATGTGATTTATGGAACATATTGGTTTAATAGTAAGATAATTGGTCACAATGCACAAACTATCTTAGTTGGAAAATCTAAGTGTCTTACTGAAACAACAGAAGTATTTCTCTTTGAGAATGTACAGTACAAAGTGTTACTGCTGCTCTAGAAACAATACTGTTTTGGCTGAGAGTTGGCCTTAATCTGTGGAAACAATAAAACTAGTTTGACGTTAAAGGCTCCTTTCTGAACCAGAACTGGGCTGCTTCGGTTAGAAAAATTGATTGAAGACCATGAAAAGTTACAGAAGTTACAGAATCCTAAAAAACTTGTACCTGGTATCAAGTACACTTATCAACCAGCTGAAGCTCAAACATGATGTTTATGAACAATTCAGGACCTCATGAATTCATGTCTTTCATATCTTTACTAAATTATTACTGAACTACTATCAGTACTTTGGCCTTCTCTTTAAATTTATTTACCTAATATTACTCTTGGATTTTAGACCATTAATACCCTGTAACTTTATATTTCTGACTGTTATCACTGCTGGGCTTTAGTTTGAAACTAAACGTTATTTGCCATGTTATAAAATCTTTATCATTACATTACTCCCCAATACATCTTATTACCAAGCTGTAACATGAAGTCCAACAAAGATTTGTATTATTACCAAATTACCAAGCAACAAAATAACCCAGCAGCAAGGTGTGGAAGTTCAGTTGTCTCTCTGAGTAAGTGCATCCATGAAGGCTGTTCGCTTCTTCAGATGTGTTAGATTGAGACACTGGTCCAGTTAGTCGTAGAAAGCAGAGATTTAGTGAGGAACCCATCTGAGACAGGGAGTGATTTACTCTAAATTACATCTATGAAAGTGACAGCAGAAGGATGAGGAGTAATTACATATTTATCTTTGTAAACAAACACCATTCATCATCTACATCATGAATACTTTCTCTTCCTGTCAATCACTTTTTTACATTTTTTTTCCTTTTTATCTAAAATGTTCCTTTTCAACAGAAATGAAAGATTCCTATCAAAGCTCAGCAAACAGATCCATGATGAACAGACCCACTACGGAGGACATTTTGAATTTCTGAGATCAGACGGTTGTGTAGTCCCAGTAAATTCAGAGGGTCAGAACTCCCTGTATTATGCTGTTGCCCAGGCAACCAGCAGAAACGAAGCTGATCTGAAGCAGAAAGCAGTGATCCTTCAAAATCAAGTCAAATATTCTGTGAGTTCTGTTTATAGACACAAATAATTTCGTATTCATGTTTTTTCAAAGGTGGTAATCAACATGAGTAGAGCTGTAGTTTGTAATTAACTTATATGGCATCCATGTTTCCTCAAATAAGAACACATCTGAAAAAAAAAAAAAAAACAGATTTAAATACACAAATTTGTGTGCACAAACACATACTTACAGTAGTCAACATGTTCTTTAAGCTCAGACCGTGCAGTGTTTTTAGCACTAAGGAAGAATCTTCTTTATTGTTGAGGTTTCTCTTCAAAACACAAACTGGTTTTTCTCTCATCGCCACTCAGATCCAACAAAACCAGCCCAGATATGCAGCAGCTATTAAGCTGCAGAGAGGATATGAAGAAGCATCCAAGTCTCCCAGGAAATACACCATCACTGGAGGAGGAAGAAAAACACAAGACGAGATCAGAGACCAATATCAGCAGATGCTGAACATTACTATGACTGATGATTCAAAGCTTTACTCTCTTATCAAAACCTACAACCTCGGACTGGTTGGAAAGCATGAAGAGTAAGCTGTTTTTACCTGGGAGCTATTTTAACTGTTAACGGTGAATAGTGCATACTGAATACTTTTTTACAGTTGACTAAATTAGGATATTTATTAGTGCAATATTTAAATCCCTGCCATTTGGGTTGTGTGTTAATGTTTCTTCTACAGCTGTTTAAACAAACCAGATTAATATTTATAATAACGTTTCATTACATCATACATCATAATGAACGTTTATAAGTTTTTGATTTTAATGTCATCTAATGTTAATGTTTTTTTCTCAAAAGTGTTACAGGCATTCAAAAGGAATATAGATCAACTAGCAACATCAACACGTCTCCCGTTAGTGCAGACTACATCCCGCCTCAAGACGTCTTTAAGAAGGCTCATGAGATGTTGGATTACCCTCAGAACAGATACCAAAAGGAGAAGCTTCAAAAAGAGCATCCAGGACTTTTTTCACTAGTTGATGAAACAGGAAATGGTGGACTGTGCAGAGAAGTTCTTGCAGAGCATCACCAGCGTGCCTTGACCACCGGCTACAGCCCAGAATCTTGCAAAATCAGGTGAGTCATCGTCATCATGAATGAGCTGAACTGAAATGTCTTCTGTGTGGATAACTCAGTTTCTTCTTCGTCTTGTTTTCAGGGGAAAACTCACTGAAGTTCTTCTTAGTGGAGATGTAGTTAAACTGCTGAAAATGTCAATGATTGCGGCCAATCCAGAGATGTCAGAGTCTCTCAGAAGAGATGCAAGTATGTTAAAAATTCAGTTCAACTGGCCCAGAACTCAGATTTCCTAGTTTTTATTTTGGCTTTAAGTTATTCTTAATGCGGCTTCTGCATATTAATGGTGAAAATGGTGTTAAAAACAGAATTTGTTCACGTTGAATGCAGACTTTAAAGTAGCATTTTATAACTTTCTGACCTTAAAATTATGTTTTTTCTGGTTCTTTTTGATGGCACAGTGACATTTAACATTTATATTCCTGGAGACGTTTTTTTACGACACCACGTCACACGCCAGTAACTGGATATCAACACACTGGCTTTTTTGAACATGTACCGTAACCAATTAATTTCTTGTAGTTCTTTGAGTAGGTGCATAAAGCTAAACCTAGCTGTAACATCATGATCCAGGCTGGAGCACAAAGTTGTGAAGTTGCGACCTCTCAGCCTCGGGACGTTGCTAGGCAACCACAGCTGCAGGAATGTACATAATAAATATCACTATGCCGACAAAATGAGGCAGAAACATATGTTTTTAAGGTCAGAAAGTTATAAAGTGCTACTCCACACATACATTTTCATCTGGCCTGAATATAATAACCTTGTTAGTGACTGTTGATAAAGATTTACTAAATTTTCACACACATTTACAGGTTTTTCTTTATTTATCTGACATGACTCCCACAGTTTATTAAAAAATGTTTATTTCTACAAAATTTGAAGATACAGTTAAGTGATCTGTTTTGTAAATATTCATTTCCTAGAAATCTCTCGCCACTACAACAGACCAGATAATATGCCCCTACAACAGACGAGGAGGTACCACGACATTGGGGCAAATCTGCTGGTGCAGGGATACTCAGCATCAGGAGTCTTAAACAGCAACCAGAAAGAGCAGCTTCTGGAGTGGCTGAAAGAAAACACACTCTACTTCAAGTATACTCCAGAGTATTATGAACTCCTCGGGGCAATGTTATCTTCACATGTAACTAACAGAAAAAGACTAGGAAATAAGACTGAGATGTTCTCACGGCTGAGATGACTCTGCTGTAAGTTTGATTTACAGCTCAGATGTTTCTATTTATCTTTTTTTATTTGAAACTGTTGCTTCTTGGAAAGATCTTCTGATGCATTTGTTGTGGTGAGATATTTAGTCATGTTGAACACACATGATGTCTGAAGCCATCGTCCTAAATCAACTAGTTTCTAACTATTTTTATAAACTAGTCTAGAAGAGATGTTTTTGTATTATCTACAAGGAGGGTTTATTAGTTAATAATTATGTTTAACTATTCATCTTTAATTAATTAATTTTTTTATTCAAAATAATGATGAGCTGTCACTGTTTAAGAATGTGATGTCAAAGTTGACATTATTTAATAAATTTATATATTTTATAATTTATTTATTTATAATATTAGATTTATCGGTTGATCTTGTTTTTTTCTGTCTGATATTTGTTGTCATGGAAACAGAGGTGTGTTTTGCATACACAGTCCATACAGACATTAAAATCATTAATTCAAGCAAAAAAATGAGAATTTTTATCAAGCTGTCTTTAAAAGTGAACGCCTAACTGCTGGAGCTTTGTTGTCAGAACAGTCAGTGTGTGTGTGTGATTCATCTGTCTCAATGTTCACAATGACCAAAGGTCCAAAGTGAAGAGCTGTTCGCAACATCAACTGGGACCAGTCAGGGAACTTTTAAACCTGAACTGGTTGCCAAAGATGGACCCTAACAGTAAAATCAGTTTAATGGTGCTTAGTGTTTATTTGGTATGACATCATCTGTCACCATAACTCCATTTATTTGGTGACTATGATCAACCTTCCAGCCATTAAATTATTTTTATTCTTACTGTTCATTTACTCACATTGTTGTCACAACATTTGTCTGTGGGTTTGTAATTACACAAATACCATTAAAACTGTGAGTAAATCCCAGAACAGAGAGGAAAACCACTGAAGGGGAAGCAAAGCTTTTGTATTCTATTCAGAAACCTCCTTTTTATCCAGGACCTGTAGCCAATCTCTACTTTTATTTCCTAAATTCTTAAAACACATTTTGTTTTAATGTGCCCATTTGAGGAGAAGTAATTTTGTAAAAGAGTTTCAGTCAGAATTCAGAACATCTCATAGCACAGAAACAGACCTGGTGAAAGTTACCAATGATCTCATGGGCTCAGCAGGTGTTTCCCAATCCAGGTCCTCGGGACCCTCTGCATGCTTAGACGTGTTCCTACTCCAACACACCTGATTCAAATTAATGAACTTCCTCATCCAGTTCTTTGCAGCCTGTTAACTAGCCATTCATTTAATTCAGGTGTTAAAGTAGGGTTACATCTAAAACATGCAGGGCAGGGGGTCCCGAGCACCTGGACTGGGAAACTGTGGGCTCAGCTAACGGACTCTTGTCTGTACTGGTCCTGTTGGATGTCAGTGCTTCATTTGATACCAAAGATCTCAGCATTCTGATTCAGAGACTTAAACATGTTATTGTTATGTGTATATATATGTGTGTGTGCGTGTGTGTACATAATTGAAATTTCATGGGTGCGGGTGGATCACGGGTGAGAATAGTATTTAAGGGTATTAAATAACCGTGTTGTAGTTTGGATATTTAAATAACAGTATTCCATAGTATCAGATGGCAGGGTTTCCTTTCTTGGAGCTGAATTTGTTATTTAGGAACGAAGAACGCGGTTTAAACCAGGGACTTATGTTAAATTACTTATGTTTAGTAATTAGCATAACAGGTTCATGAGGCCTGGGTTCAGGTTGATAAAATTGGACCCATGCAGAATTTGCTCAAAGCTGGAGATTTAATTATTTCAGCTTTCCAACTACTGGTGATAACAGGGCAAATTTTCTTCTTTCATCTTAAAGGTTTCATCTTAAAAACAGGAGTGACTTATTGACGTGAGGGAGATGTAATAAGAAAACATCTTTTTACACATTTACTGTTAAACCAAGAACAAGCTAGCCACCCTCTTTCATCCCAGTTACCTGTTTCTCCATCTCTCTTTCTCTTTTCTCCCTTTGACACATTTGGTAAACCCTGATCTCTGTCCCGCAGCCGTCGTTCAGTTAAAAGCAGAATCAGCTGCTTGGCACTGGCAGAGAAGATTTGGTGACACCCACATATTTAACTCTGCTGCTCATCCCACATTTCCCTTACAAATGTAGCTCCATTCAAGAGAATTAAACATATTTATTATTACAACAAAGAAATAATCCACCAAACACAAATTTCCTTACTTTCTGTGCTAAACTTATCCTGCTGAAAGACAAAGACCCCCAACAAGAAATACATTTTTTCTTCAATCAGAATTTATTTTTTATCATAAGTCCTTAAAAAACAGATTTCATTGAATACAATATATTTATATATTTTATCTCAAACTATAAAACTCTGTAATAAGTGTACAAAATACTTCAAAAATTCTTACAAAATGTTAAAATTCTGCTACAATTAGTGGAAAATATCTGCAAGCAAAGACTATTTAATGCCCAATATAAATTTAAAATACTTAATATACTTAAAATAGCAGTTAAAGGTAAAAGCTTTAATAATATATATATTCCTCTAATAAGAATGCAAAACTACACAAAGCAAACTGGAACATTAAAAAGTAGAAACGAACTGCCAGCTTGTAAACAGAAAAGGAATCAGGACAGAAAAGTGTTTAAAAAGGAATTAAATAAGATTTGTTGAATATGCTGCATATATTGGATCCGATCCATACAAAAACAAACGGCTGTGTTTGGTTGGACCTCAATCTTTATGAAATCCAGCAACAAATGAATGAAAACAACAGACGCAGTGGGATGGTGGGGCTCCAGAAATAGCTTTCATCTGCCTAATGACTGCTTTCTTGTGTGTCTTTCTGGCCTTTTCAAAACACCTTGGGTGAGAACATCCCAGGGAAAGTTTCTCATTATTGTCTTCTCTACTGAAAGGATACGCTGAAGAAGAAAAGAATAAATAAATAAAAATAAGATGCAAACAGTAGCTGGACTGCCCTGAGGTAAAAATGACAAACAGCATCAGACATGCATCTTTTTGCAAAGGTGTCCCAAACGTCACAACATTGGCTTTAATTACATTTCAAAACCAGGACTGGGAAATTTTCAACTCCTGAATAAGTTACACCCTACACTTTTTTTTTTAAGAAAGTGAAGCAGTAAAGTGTTACAGCATCTGATCTTAAAGTTCAGTTGTGTTGTTTTTGTCACTGTCCTAACGGAGCGTCTGTGTCGAAGGCTTTGCTGTTTCTGCCTGGATAGCGGTGTTTGTACTGGGTCTCCATGTCCTCCATCCAGGCCATGCTCCAGTCCCACGCAGGAACGGGCTCCAACTCCCCGGTCGAGTCGTCGTCTGCGCGGAATGACGGATACAAGGCGCTGAGAGGGGAGGCCGGCGGTGAGAAGTCTGCACACAGAAAAAGGCACAAGGTGGACGATAAAAATTAGAGTCAAAGACTTTTTTGGCCATTACAGCAGAAAAGTTCAACATTTTGAGGACTCAGAGGACAATCTGCCTTTTATCTGAACATAAAACGGTGCTGATTTCAGACGCCTCAAAAATGAGCTCATTAGGAATAAAATCAATCAATATTCTAATCTGAAGCTACAGAGTTCAGTGTATATAAATTCATTTGCCATTTCATTAGGTTCACTTGTTTAATTACAACACAAAAATCTAAATTAGCCAATCACACGGCAGCGGCTCAGTACATTTAGTCATGTAGACGTGGTCAAGATGACTTGCTGAAGTTTAAATCGTGCATCAGGATGAAGAAGAAAGGGGATTTAAGTGACTGAACGTGACATTGTTGGCAGTGGACGTGGCAGTATTTCAGAAACTGCAGATGTACTGGGATTTTTACACACAACCATCTCTAGGGTTTACAGAGAATTGTCTGAAAAAGAGAAAATATCCAGAGCAGCAGTTGTCTGGACCAGAATGTCTTGTTGGTGTCAGAGGTCTGAGAAGAATGGGCAGACTGGTTGGAGATGATAGAAATCCTTCAAGCAGATGGGCTACAGCAGCAGAAGACCACACCGGGTGCCTCCTGTCAGCTAAGAACAGGAAACTGAGATTCTCATCATGGATGCAGCCAACAAACTTGCTGCAACTGTGTGATGCTGTCATGTCAATATGGAGCAAAATCCCTGAGAAATGTTTACAACACTTTGTTGAATCTATGATACCAGGAATTAAGGCAGTTCTTTAAGGAGACCAACCCAGTACTAGAAAGTTAGATCTAATAAGGTAGTCAGCCATAAAGTATATTTTCCAGCTGACTCTCACTTAAAGCCTGAGGAGCTCATAGATCAAACCCTCTGTACTGGTAACTAATCAGTTTTTACACTGAAAGGCAGCAATAACATAAAATATCTTTTTATGTTCCTTCCTGAGGAAAAAAATAAAATAAAAATCATATTTCTATCATTGTTGGAATTAGAAAATCTGTCTCAGCTTTGGGTCAGCCAGTAGCTGTTCAGAGGAAAAGAGGTTAGCGTAGCTTCATCCGATCTAAGACTTTGGATTCACAGTATTAAACTTTAATGTCAGTCTCTGTTAGGGCAGATTATCCACTACAGAGGAAACATGTAGGCTCCTGCACTCTGCACCGGTTCATTAGGGAAAAACACCTGAGGAAGCTGACAGCTCAAAGTGAGAGTTTGGTAAATGGAATGAAGCCGGTTGCTGCCGGCAGAGGGTGGGCAGAGTGACGGATAAGGTGACGAAGAAGGAGAGGATGACTCATCTGGAGCTTCAATTTGCTGAAAGGACCATAAGTAATTGTCTGCTTTGCACCAGGCATTGAAGGCAGTGGACATTTGTGTAAACACGTCAGTGCACACAAACATGCTGAAGTAATTTTCCAAAATAAATGTTAAATTTTAAATGTCAAAATCAAAAAATCATTTAAAAAAAACAACCAAACAAACAAAACAACCAAACTTAACAACTCATCAGTCTTCCTGCAAGACTGTCTGAGCTGCTGCATGCTGTTAGCTAGGATCATGGCTGAAGGGCGCCATCTAGAGGAGGAAATATATAAACACAACAGGACCAGAGCCACTAGCAGCCCCTCCAGTTTCTCAGCTTGGAGAGCTGAGATGAGATTTTAAATTACAGAACCGGCTTTAGAAAGTGTGTTCTGTGAGTTCTGTAACATCTTTTAAAGCAGTACTGTTTAACCTCTGCAGGACAAATCAGGATTCAGACACGTGATGCCAAACTTTGCCTTTTTGTAATTTACTACATCTAGTAAATGTAGTCATCAGATGGTGATGGTGATACACCTTTTTCAAAACAAAGTTCTGCATACGCCTCTTAATGACCCATTCATCTGAGTCAGGTGTGCTGCAGCAGGTAAACATGTAAAACCTGCAGGACGATGAGCCTTGAGGTCCAGAGTTACTGACCCTGATCTAGTCTCATATGGAGAAGTTTTTAAAGCAGGAACAACACCAGTGTTAGGTTCATTCATGCTCAGCCAATTAAACTGCTTGATTTGTAGTTGTTGCTGCAAAGAAGTTAGAAAACACAGATGTGCCACAGACAACATAAAAGGTGATGATGGTGTTCGCTGAGTTAAGTTATTCATCTCTATCATTATTAACTTTTACAAATAAAAAAAGATCAGACTAACAGAAAAAAGGACAGAGGTCTTTAAGGCTAAAGCTAAAACTAACGGATTAAAATGAATATGATCACAATGTTGCCTCCCGGATGACTAAAAATTCCTTCATTTAAAACGGAGTTTCCCTCCTCACCTGTTAGAGAGGCTCCGCTCATCGTCTCCGCTGCCACAGCCAGCAGACGGGCGAAGGTGGTGCTGTCGGTGGTGTAGCAGCTGTCCACGGAGCTGATGAGACTGGTGCGGGCGCTGTCCAGGTTCCCGTCCATCACGGAGCTCCAGGTGTTCCACAGTGAGCTGTCCCAGTCGCTGTAGCAGGAGGACGGTGAGCTCTGAAGGCGGGCGTGACGTAGGCTGACTGGTAGCAGCTCAGGCTCGGCGGCGGTGGTGTCGCAGTCCAGTTGGGTGGAGCTGACCGGACCAAAGATGTTGCTCATAGTGGGAGTAAAGTGGTGGAACAAAGAGGGGCGCTGCTCTGGTAGGATGCTGTGTAAAGAGAAGTTTGAGGCAAACTGGGAACTATTACGTCAGTGTTTACCTCTCTGAAGGTGTTTACCTGCATCTCTCTGGTTTGGGACTGAGCTCCAGGTACTCAGTGGCTTCCTGAGCTGTCAGCAAATCAGTCTGGTTGTTATCCAGAGACATGGAGTATGATGCAGTGGACAGATGGCTGTAGGAGGGACAGCTGCTGGTGGTGGGTCCTGGCTGTCCCTGGTGGGCTGCTGCAGGACACACCGACTGGAGGGAGCCTGTGTCCTCTGTTAGCTTTGTTGACCGACTGGAACTGAGGAAAATGCAACAAGACACGTAAAATTTGTTTTTCTATGAACTAACAAGAAAACTTCTTGTAAAGATGAAGTTCTTGCCTCATAATATATATAAATAGATAAATAAAAAGCTTGTTTAGCCCAGAGGAAACTAAAGGAACTTTTGCTCATTGCTTTCCGACCTGCGTGGGTTTTGTGTGGAACTTGCTTTGATGCACACATATGTGGACATTCATGTCTGACCAATCCCAGTGTAGGAATCATTGGGTTAAACTCCATCGTCATTTGCATGTTATACCCTTTATTATTAAATAATTATTTTTGTGAATAAATTGGTTTTACTTTTATTTGGAGCTCCATTTGTCTGCTTCTTGGGCCCAGAAACAATACACCCATGATAAATGGAAACTGGGCCCAGTTTAGTAAATGAAGGCTTTTATCAAATAGAGATTTTTAAAGTCCAAGCAATGTCTAAGTTTTCTCTGCCAGCTGCTGCTGTTCTCTGTTTATTCTGCAGTGAAATGTGTGTAGCAGCAGCTCCTCTGTTTCAGGCTGAGCTGCAGGAAGTAAATCTTGTCTCACCCTTCATCTGAAGACAGGCTGTGTCTGTCTGCGGTGTCCTCTGTGGGTTTGGGAGGTGGAGGAGGCAGCATGTCCACCAACTGCAGGGATGCAGAGTAATGAAGCAGACGAGGACAACCAGCAGCTTTACCACAGTCTGGATGTCCACCTGGACCAACGAGTTGAAGTAAAAACAGGTATTTACCATTTTATTTCAGGAGTGTTTCTCTCTGTTATTTTGACTGGTTGGGAAGTGATGGACAGTAAGAGGAAAACAGGTAGAGGTGTACCGTTGTGTCCTGCTGGTATGTGGCTGAGTCTCTGCTTATAGACACTGGAGGAATGAGCCTGGTTCCTGGATAGTATGGGAACGCTGCTGACTGCATGTAGCTCTGCAGGAGAAACACAAAAAAGGAGCTGCTGTAGTTGATCTTTAAATATGAACGAAGGAAAAGAAAAATAACCTCGACCCACCTGGCTTGCTGTAGTTCTTGTCCCGTGATTCCCTCAGCAAGCCCATCTTTGGCTGAGGACGGATGGCCTGTTTCCACGGCAGAGCCTCCTGGCTGCTGAGGGACGAGGACTTGGAGCTCGGCTGAGTGAAGATCTGGATGGTCTCGGCTCCTTGCTGATGAGGCAAACTGTGAGGCATTTTAGGGCAATGACTGGGACTGTTGAAAGTCTTCAGGCCGTTTCCTGAAAGGTCCACGTAGAACGTCCCGTATACGCCACAGCTGTCGGTCACAATGGGGACGGCAGAATCCAGAGAACTGCTGTCCTTTTTGGATGAAGCTGGGAGGCCTGATGAAACATGGAAGGTTGAAATCAAACACTGCTGAGCAGATCTTCAGTGTAGGCAACGGGAACAGTTTTTAATGATCACAGAGCTTTGTAACAACAAAGGAGAAATGCTGACGGCAAATACAGACACATGAAAGTCAGCCAGATAAAACATGGTGGACGGCACTAAAATTGATAAAGATGCCTGGATTTCAGAACATTTTAACATTTTCTCACCCTAAACATTGGCAGAAGCAACCAAACACAGGAAAAACGGAGCTAATTGGCACAGCTTACTGCTAATGCAGTTCCCTCCATCTTCATCTCCACGTGTATTAGTAATGATTTAACCTGTGTGCCCTGTTAGGTAAATCTGTGTAGTATATCTATTGGAATGATATATGCACCCCAGTAATAAAATAAATCTCACATTGGGACTGTTAGCTACAAGTACCATAGACTTCAATTATATTTGTTGATCCCCTGTTTTAAATAAGAGTAAAAAAAAAAAAAAAGTGCCTGTATGTTTCTGTATTTGTACAGGAACCAATTAAAGTTCTGTAAAAATAAGGTCTTAGCCCCTCCTCCACTGACCTCCATGACCTTTTACAACTCTGTGACCTTTAACAACAAACTGGCATCCATGAAAACCAGTTCCAGTTTTTTATTTTCAGCTACAGTGGTTTGGATGTGTAAGTAGTGAAGGACTCTCTTCGTCAGAATGGTTGAAGTGGAAAAGTGTGGGCTGGATGCCAGCTGATGATGATGATGATCCAAATTTATTCTGTTTTTAGAACATTGAATTATAGTTTTCAGAAAAGCTGCTAGCGATATGATCAATAGGATCATGAACCATTTTTGTATTTTTTCTTTTAACAGGATGTTTTTTCAATGTTTTTTAACAAATGATTGAGATAACAGTTACTATAGAAACAGTAATTTAACAGTGGTCAAAACTTGGCTCAGGCAGGTTTATTTCCATAGATTTTGTAATAAGATTCATTATTGTGACTGAAGATTTTGCTCCACCAAGCAGTAGAGCAGGCAGTTAAAGGGTTAAGGGAGGTGAAGTCTCAGCAGAATCCTTGTTGACACGATTTCCTTGTAATAATTTGCTAAAGATGACAGATATTGTTTGCTTTATGGGTTATGTTGTTTGAGCTGTGCAACAGTATTAATTAAGATTGAACTGCAAATATGATTTTAATTAAAAGGACAGTTAATAATTAGCAGAACATTTTCCTCAATTTAATCAGTAAACACTGAAATGAACATAAACAGAAGCTCAGCACTCCTGCGCTGATAAACATAATACTGTATAAATATGTGCTTTACATTGCTCATACAAAGACTTAAACAGCTGATAATTAGCAGATGGGTTTTACAGTAATTAAGTTTTAAGCTTCATATAAAATAATTTAATATTATTGTTTCCAAAACAAACAGGCTTTTAAACAGATGTGCACTGCAGTCAGTCAGCTCTGGCACAGACCACAGCCAACCAAATGAGTAACTTTAACAGATTTAAATCTGTGTTGTTGTTTTTTTTACAGTAAACACTCAC
The DNA here is from genome assembly GCF_017639745.1 of Melanotaenia boesemani. Classification (NCBI taxonomy): domain Eukaryota; kingdom Metazoa; phylum Chordata; class Actinopteri; order Atheriniformes; family Melanotaeniidae; genus Melanotaenia; species Melanotaenia boesemani. The sequence continues at coordinate 23,015,394 of NC_055696.1, read as the reverse complement.
TGGTGCTCCTGATCCCTGGATGTTTCTGACCATGTGCCCATAAGTCCTGATACTTCTGGTTAAAGGCAGGTCTCCAGCTTCCGGACATCCACGGAGAATCTGGAGCTGCCATCCTGCAGAAAAGAAAAGCCAAGGGAACATCATTTAACAAGGTGAAAATTTTTTTCCTAAATACTTTTCTAAATAATATTATGTGATAAAACCTTATATTTTAGTCTGTGTAATTTATAGGTTTTATTTGTGACAATAAGTGACTAGTACTGTTGTGTTGGAATAATCATTAAAATGATAGAAAATTAGGAAAAATTGCTGGAAAGACTCTTTAGTAAGGCTACAGCTGAAGGAGCTAGTGCTGCAAACAGCAAAGAAACAAAAGAAATCTGTTTCGTAACATTCATGCTGTTTCAACCATCATTAACATAGAAAAGGAGGATTTCTCATTTGTAGTTTCTTATTTGAAGTTAATCAATTAGTCGGCCTGCTTGAGACAGACACAGCAGACGTTTGATTAAAACCTTATATATAAAGTTATCAGAGCCAGTTCCTTCTAGGTTTTTCCAGATTACCTGTGTTTTATGATGAGATCTTCATTGGCTAGTCTGCGCAGCCCTAAGGCAAAGAAACAAGGAAAAGAACAATTTATGCTCTGAGGAAATGATTAAATCCCAGACTTGAGTGCTCCAGGTTCAGCCTTTAAACACAGAACTCACCTTTAGCCTTGCCATGTCTGGGTAACAGGTGTCCCGCCCTGCTGTGGCGTCTGAAGAGATAGATGGCTGCAATCACAAGAACACACCACAAGAGGGCGCCAATGCTGCCGATCAACACGGGGTCCTGAAGCAGGTCCAGGACACCAGGCGGATCCCGTCTTTGGGTTTCTGAATCAAGACGACTGCCTGGCTGTGGGTCTGAGTAACAAACCAGGAACACACACCGCTGTCATGTCACACACTGGGAATATAAACTACATTTTATCTGTGTGCTGCCTCATGCTCACTGATGACAAATCCATGAGGGTCACTGAGCATGCCCACTCCAGCTCCATTCACTGCTGCCATGGTGATCCAGTACTGTTTCCCTGGTTTCAAAGTAGAGATGTCCAGGTTGTGTTGACCACTGTTTACTGTCCAGTTCTGGTACTGCTGCTGCTCAGAGTCCACGCACCACACCTGGACAAACAGTTTGCATCTTTAAGAACTGGATTCCTGGTTGTTCGCTGCTCATAATGAGCAGCCAGGGATCAAACAGCTGAGTAAATAACAGTAAACCATATTCTTAGCTGAACCTTATTAAACCGAGTTCCCTTCTCAAACTTACTCTGGTGATTTTCATGTACAAAAAATATATATAAAAAAATTACAGTGGGATGCAGAAGAAGTATTAGAAAGCACATAAAAAACAAACTTTAAAAAGAAATAAATTAAATAAAGACAGAAACGCTTAAATAGAATAAAATAAATGCAACAAGCACAGAGAAGCATAAAAACTGAACATTAGCAAAGCTTAGCAACAAAGCTGATTTGATTGCATTGTTGTTTCTTATGGTTCCCTGATTAATATTTATTATACAAAAAATAATTCAGTTTTTCTTTCTTTCTTTTTTTTTTTTAATAATGCAATAATTCAATTATTTATATTGGCATTTAAAGGGTTAAAACCTAAAAATGATGGCATATTTAGCGGTTTTGAGCAAGTCTGAAGTTTTTTAAAAGTGATCTACTTTTAGAAAACAGAGCTGACACCATGGGATTAATGAGGAAAGCTCAGTTTAATGCTTGGTGGTACTTCCCACAGAGGGATCAACTATCCCTGTCATGCTGTTTCAGTGATTACCTGGTACCCCTGGATGATGCCGTTGTGGGTTTCATGAGGAGGAGGCTCCCAGCTCAGATGGATGGTGTTATTCTGCTCATGGTTCACCCTTATGGTCACAGCCAGGGGAGAGGCACTAGGTACTGTATAAAAAGAGATTACTATTATCTCCATAACGTGGCCCATCTGTGTATTAATGTTAATTTAGTCATTTCTCACCTGTCTCGGGGACTCTGAGGTGTCGTGTGTTGCTCTCTCTTCCATACAAGTTGGCGCCATAGGGACGAACCTTGAACTCATACTTGTAGCCTCTCTTTAGGGGGCCTATCTGAGCCTGGAAACTGGGCAGAGTCACCTTCTTTGCTGCCCAGTCCGAGCTGGCAGGCAGCAGAGAGCGATAGAGAACCTCAAAGCCGTCGAGGTAATGCGGCTGAGATGGGAGGGACTGAAGCTGATCACAGAGAAAATCAGACAGAGATCAGACACCTGAAACCCTCCTCAAATGCTCTGAGACAGCGTTCACATACCTTCCATTGTACCAGAGAAATGTTCGACCCGCTGGCCATGATGGTGACGTTCTCCAGAGCCACTCGTAAGGCTGACAGCTCTTTATGGAGGTCTTTCTGTTCAGAGCTGGCAGCCTCTGGAAACATGAATGTTATATTCATTCATGCTTTACATTCATTTGAAATGATGCAACTTTTTCCTTTTTTTTTTTTTTTTTTAATTTTCACTTTTAAATGAGATTTCAAAACAGGGTGAACACATATTTTTACTTTAGGTTGTCTTGTTTGGCAATCTACAGTAAAAATGACTTCCCTCCTGATCAGGGGTCTTATTTATCAAACTGTGTGTAGCAAAGCAGACTACAGGTGGTGTCTGCTGCACAAAAAGCAAATGCTGCACACCTCTACTTTCAGATTTATAAAAGCCTGCAAAAGCACGTCCTACACCTGTTTCCGTTCATAAATCAGAATCAACTCTAAAGCGGGTGCACATGAGGCACGCCTTCCCACGCCCACATGGTGGCTATAAATGGTCAGGTGGACGCCTATGATACATATTCATCACATCGTTTGCATGATGGCTCGGGAGGGAAAAGGAATTAAGAAGTGTAATTTTTCGAGGTGTGACACAGAGACCCTGATGGACCACGTTAACAACGTAAAAATGTTTATTTGGTGGGCACGGCTCCAGAAATGTGCATAATAAATGTCACTGTGGCATCAAACCAGAACCTGGAGATTTAAGGTTTTATATCAGCACACCACTGGACAAAAACACCTAAGATCCGGAGAGATCCAAGAGGATACAAGTCTCCGTATCTGCGGCATATCCTGACTGTTTCCGGGGATATACGGGAAGATCGGTCTGTAACAGATCCTATTATAGGATACCCTCCGTATACACATCTATAGCAAATCCTAGTATAGGATATGCTGCGGATACACATCTGTGATAGATCCTAGCATTGGATACCCTCCATATACAAAACTTTAAGAAATCCTAGTGTATGATTTCCTCCGTATACACATCTCTCGCAGATCCTACGTCATATTCTCCGCATTCGCACCTGTAACAGATCCTATGAGATATCCTCCATACATACGTCTGGAACAAATCCCATAACCCAACCCATACACAACTTAATTTTGCCCTCTCTGGTGACCCTCGTCCATTTTTACCCCTTTAAATGACAGTTTGTTTGAATGACTTATTTACTAATTATTCACTTTTTTATGTAAAACAAATATAACAATTGGAGTTTTGGATATGTCTAAGATTAGCAAAAAACTGACAGTGCACTGTCAGCTAAGAAGAAAACTGTTTTAGAAAAACTCCTTTGAACGTAATTTTACCTTCAACTAGAAGCTGTGCGCTAGCAGTGACCACACCAACGTCATTCTCCGCAGTGCAGGTGTACCTCCCAGCATCCTCTGCTGTCACATAATGGATCTGAAGGGTCTGGTCCGGGTTTATAAGATACCTGAATGCATACAGAAAACAACAAAAGAGAACAAACTGCTAATTCCAATCAAATATCACATCATCTTGTAGATGTA